>NW_016107339.1:9122342-9125559 GCF_001604975.1 Cebus imitator | reverse complement strand
TTTTGGTAAAGACAAGCTCTCAGCTGGGCACTGTGGCTCATGCCTGTAATCCCAACACTTTGGGAGGCTGAGGAGAGCAGATCCACTGAGGTCAGGAGTTCAAGACCAGCCTGGCCAACACAGTGAAACCCCATCTCCACTAAAAATACAAAAATTAGCTGGGCGTGGTGGTGCACGCCTATAATCCCAGCTGCTCGGCAGGCTGAGGCATGAAAATCACTTGAACCTGGAAGGTGGAGGTTGCAGTGAGCCGAGGTCACACCACTACACTCCAGCCTGGGCGACAGAGTGAGACTCTGCCTCAAAAAAAAAAAAGAGAGAGAGAGACAAGGTCGCACTACGTCGCCCAGGCTGCTGGTCTTGAACTCCTGGACTCAAGCAATCCTCCCACCTGGACCTCCCAAGGTACTGGGATTATAGATGTGAGGCCTAGTTTGCATGTTTTATAATTTTATATAAATGAAATCATACAGGCCGGGCTCGGTGGCTCATGCCTGTAATCCCAGCACTTTGGGAGGCCAAGGCCAGTGGATTGCTTGAAGTCAAGAGTTCCAGACCAGACTGGCCAACATGGTGAAACCCCATCTCTATGTAAAAAATAATAATAATAAAAAAGAAAAAAAAGGAATCATACAGTATGGACTCGTTATTTTTCATCTGGCTTCTTTTCTCAGCATAATCATTTTGAGATTCATCTGTGTCATTCATCGTCATTGTATCAATACATGTTCAAGTGGATCAGTGGGTTTTGTTTTGCTCGGTCGAATTCTAAAGCATGGATATACTACAGTCGGTGTATTCATTGTTGATGGACATTGGCTATTTCAAATAAAGCTGCCAGGAGCATATGCCTTAGAATGGACATATGCTTTCATTTATCTTGAGTAAACATTTTGGAGTGGAATGGCTAGGTCACATGAAAGATGTGTCTTTAACTACTTTTTAGGAAACTGCCAGCTGTTTTCCAAAGTGCCTGTTCCATTTCACATTCCCACCAGCAGTGCTGGAGAGTTTTAATGCTCCACATCCTGGTCAGTACTTGGTATGGCCTTTTCCTCTTGTTGCCCAGGCTGGAGTACAATGTCGTGATCTCGGCTCACTGCAACCTCTGCCTCCTGGGTTCAAGCGATTCTCCTGCCTCAACCTCCTGATTAGCTGAGATTACAGGCATGTGCCACCATGCCTGGCTAATTTTGTATTTTTAGTAGAGATGGGGTTTCTCCAAGTTGGCCAGGCTGGTCTTGAACTCCTGACCTCAGGTGATCTGCCTGCCTCGGCCTCCCAAAAGTGCTGGGATTACAGGCGTGAGCCACTGCACCGGGCCGCTATGGTCAGTCTTTTTAGTGTTAGCTATTCTAATAGATGTGTAACAATCAGACATTACTTTTTTTATTTTCGAGACAGAGCCTTACTTCGTCACCCAGTCTGGAGTGCAATGGTGTGATCTCGGCGCCGGCAACCTCTGCCTCATGGGTTCAACCAATTCATGTGCCTCAGCCTACCAAGTAGCTGGAATAACAGGAGTGTGGCACCACACCTGGCTAATTTTTGTATTTTTAGTAGACAGGGTTTAGTCATGTTGGCCAGGCTGGCCTCGAACTCCTGACTTCAAGTAATCTGCCCACCTTGGCCTCCCAGAGTTCTGGGATTAGAGGCATGAGTCACTGCACCCAGACAGATATCACTTTTAAACCAATCATATTACAAATCAAAAAGTATCTGGGGGAAAATGCTAGAAGGTAAAGGATCTGGAACCAGAGCCCAAAGGAAATGGGGGAGGGGACGTTAGGGTGATCGGTGTCTGGCTTAGAGAAAGGAGGTTATTTTAAATGTCTGGAAGAGGAATTACATCTGTGTTTAGAAGATGCACTAGAACCCAGAGGGAAAAGCCAATGGAAAACAGACTTTGCTTCATCAAAGGACTGTCTGATAAGGCCTTTCACAGGCAAAATAGGCTTTTGAGGAAGTGAGATCCCTGTTACTGGAAGCGTTTAAGCAGCAGAATTTGGAGGCGTTTCCTCTCAGGGATTGTCAGTGTGAATTGGTTCTGTACCTGCTACGCTCTGCAATAGGAGCAGGGTTGCGAAGATACAAAAGCAAAGTTATCACACTTTTGCCTACATGATATCATGTCATTAGGGCTCTGGCTAAGGTATGTGCAAGGGTGATGAGAGGGAGAGGGAGGTGGAGCTTCCCAGAGGCAGTGACATTCCAGCTGGGGCTCAGATAAGCAGTCAGATACCATGAAAGAATTCCTTGGCAGGGCTGGGCGCAGTGGCTCACGCCTGTAATCCAGCACTTTGGGAGGGAGGCTGAGGCAGGAGGATAGCTTGAAGCCAGGAGTTCAAGACCAGCCGGGGAAACAAAGCAAGACCGCATCTCTACCAAAAAAAAAAAAAAAAAATCCTAGGCAGGGTGAGTAAATGACCTTCCATTTTCTAAGATTCTAAAATTAAGCTATATGCATTAAACAACCTAAAAGTCCATCCGTAGGGTCCTGGCTATATAAATTGAGATCTATCCTTAGAGTAGAATAATATTCAACTGAAATATAATCTAGGATGTTCTTTACATACTGACATAGAATGATCTACAAGATATGCTAGGTGAGAAAAGTAAGGTCCAGACACTGTGTGCCATGGGCCAACCTTTGAATTTTTAAAACAGGTCTAATGAGTATGAATACACACCACACACACACACACACACACACACACACGCATGTTTTTACTGGCATAATCTAATGTCTCTGGGCCACATGGGTTGCCTTTGAGAGGGGAAGCGCTAGGAAACAGGTCTGTGAAAGAAACCGTAACTTACATACCCTCCTGTGCCTTAGAATTTTAACTGTGTGAGTGGATTGCCTATTTTAAATAAAATAAAACTAAAAGAAACAGTGTTGAAAGAAATAAAGGCCAGGAGTGGTGGCTCATTCCTATAATCCAAGCACTTTGGGAGGCTGAGGCGGGCGGATCACTTCAGGTCAGGAGTTCAAGATCTGCCTGGCCAACATGGTGAAACCCCGTATCTACTGAAAATACAAAATTAACCCGGCATAGTGGCATGTACCTATAATCCCAGGTAGTTTGGAGGCTGAGACAGGAGAATCGCCTGAACCCAGGAGGCAGAGGTTGCAGTGAGCCGAGAATGCACCATGGCATTCCAGCCTGGGCAACAAGAGCGCATTCCATCTCAAAAAAAAAGGAAAAAAAGGGAG
>NW_016107339.1:9116696-9122164 GCF_001604975.1 Cebus imitator | reverse complement strand
AGGGAGGGAAGGAAATTAATTCAGGCACCTCCCTAGTTCAGCACATGGCCCCATCGTGCGTTCCTTAGCCTTCCCAGCATCCATCTCTCTCCCTTGAACAAGGCTTGTGGTGAGTCTCCCCCTCAGAGGGCCCTCCCCAGAGAGCTTCCATGGCATTGTCACCTCCCTAAGGCTTGCAGCGTGACTGGCTCCCAGGTGAGGCGGCTGCGGCTGGTCATGGACTGCCCTTTGCGTAGAGAGGGTCTAGAGCTCTGAGTGCTCTGTGATGACGCTCACGGGTTAAGCATCCTCAGGTCTGGAGAAGCTGCCCTGGTCCACGGAGGAGGAGGAGGGGATGCCACAGTGGAGATTCTGCCAGAGAGCAAGGCGCATCCCTCTTTGATCTGACCTGGGCTCCTCAGCCCCTAGTTTCCATCCCCACCCACCACTGTTCCAGGGGCAGCACAGACTGGCTTGTCCAGCTGCCTCCCCCAAAGAAAGGCCCAGACAGTAGTGAGACAAAACAGCACCCCAGGGGGGCCCAGGGAGCAAGTAGGGAACGAGGGGTGGGGTGCAGTGGCCTGCACTGCACAGAAGCAGCCAGCCTAGACCTCACAGCTAAAGAAATGCCTTTCCTCTTTCTGACAGGCTAACGGTGGCTGATGGCTGTGAGCCACCAACCCTCCCTAAAAATTCAGAAGCCAAACCAAACCTCCTTGATCAAACAAAACCAGACAGCGTCTGACACAGTCTCTTTCTCGTAAAAAGCAGACGTCTTGGATCGAGGTGTGGCCGGACCACCTGCTCTGGCGGAAGGCCAGTGGCCCTCCAGCGGGGGTCTCCTCACCCGCCCAGGACAAGAACTGACCTGAGAACCTGGAAATCAAGCTGTGAACACCACCACACCCCTCGCCCCAGGGAATGAGGTAGTTTTCCAGGCCACACACTTGGGTTTCCCTGATGAGGCATTTTTCTGTATGACAAAACCCTGCTCTTGGCCACTGCCAGAAAGAAATGAATGTGGAGTGCGGCGTGAGAGAAGCCAGCAGGTCTGTCCCCTCAGGGCTGCCACCACCCCTGGCTGGAGCAGGTGGGGGCCTACAGTGACCACTGGAGGGGTGCCAGGAAAGGGACCCCCTCCCCCACAGCATCCCCACCCACCTGTGACCATACCTGAAATTGCACCATGCACGTTCATTCTTGGAGGATGAGAAATTGCATCTCTTAAAATGTTTCCACCCACAGGAGAGGTAATACATTAAGCTGTTATCCATCATCTACACCTTAATGTGAATTAGTTGATCAGTCTTGGAATGCTTCACCTGGAATGGGGCCTAACCCAGCCCCCTTTTAACAAGTTAGGAAACTGAAGCCCAGATGAGGAAGTGACTGACTTGGTAAGGCAGCAAGGTGGTAACCAGGCCAAAGGCAGGGAGAGCCATAATCGATGGATTGTAAACAGGTGACTGGGGGATGAGGGAAACCTCAACGTGATGGAGAGGGGTGGGGGCACCTTCGCACATTCATTCCACACATTCATTCCACAGACTGAGGCAGAGGTTTCCCCAGGAGAAGGCCGTTCACGCACGCCCTGCCCCACCCTTGAGCATAAAATGTCTTTGAAGGCTCCTGTTTTATCTTAAAGTTCATTCAAATGCAACGTTCTACTCCCTAACATACAGCAGTTTGTTTTCACATCAACATAATCATGAGATTATTTAGTGAGATATCACTTCCCATTTACCAGAAAGGCTGAGATCAGAGTCTGTGGCTCTGGGGACAGGAATGGGAGGGCTGAGATGGGAATGTGGAGACTTCTCACTGTAAGCCCTGCCCTACCTTGGCCAGCTGCGGTGGCTCACTCCTGTAATCCCAGCACTTTGGGGGGCCGAGGCGGGCAGATCACGAGGTCACGAGATTGAGACCATCCTGGCCACCATGGTGAAACCCTGTCTCTACTAAAAAATACATAAATTAGCTGGGTGTGGTGTTGCGCACCTGTAGTCCCAGCTACTTGGGAGGCTGAGGCAGGAGAATCTCTTGAACACAGAAGGTGGAGACTGCAGTGAGCTGAGATTGTGCCACCACACTCCAGCCTGGAGACAGAGTGAGACTCTGTCTCAAAATAAATACACAAATAAAAATAAAATTTAAACTTAAAACTATGAGTTTTATGGGGAAATAGGCATTCTTGTTCGGACAAGAAGTAGTGTGGACAGAAACATCTGCATGTTGGACAATAATGATATTTATCCAAGTTATAACAACTGGGCTGGGTGAGGTGGCTCACCTGTAATCCCAGCACTTTGGGAGGCTGAGGTGGGAGGATTGCTTGAGACCAGGGGTTCAAGACCAGCCTCGGCAACATAACAAGACCTCGTCACTACAAAAAAAAAAAATTAACTTAGCTGGGCATGATGGCATGCATCTGTAGTCCCAGCTCTTCAGAGAGCTGAGGTGGGAGGATAATTTGAGCCCAGGAGGTCGAGGCTGCAGTGGGCAATAATTGCACCAATGCACTTACCCCCGGGCAACAGAGCGAAACCCTGTATCAAAAAAAGACAAAAACAATTGATATGTACAGAGTGCTCAATTCGTGCCTGACTCTGTCACATAGACTAAACCCTTTCAGTTCTCACAACTTCATGAATTAACTACTGTTATCATCAGCCATGTGTGATAGATGAGAATATTAGGGCCTATTAGTGCTAACCTTGCCCAAGGTCACACGTGCTAACAGAGCAAGTGGCAGAGAGTGGATTAATACCAGGGCCGTGTTCTAAACCGCTTCGCTGCACTGCGTCTCTGCACAATGGATGGCACATGCACACATATTTTTCTTTCTTTCTTTTTTTTTATGCACGCATATTAACTACCATTTATTAAGTATCTCTTATTTGCTAAGCCACTGTGCAAGTTACTTTGCCGTGTTTTATATGAAGCCATCTCTATAGCCAGTCCTGTGTTGATTGCAGATTGGGGGTGGGGAGTGCCACTGAAGAAATTGAAAAAAACAGAAGACGCCATTCCCACCTTTAAGAAGTTGACAATATGTGGCCAACAGCGGTGGCTCACACCTGTAATCCCAGCACTTTGGGAGGCCAAGGTGAGCAAACCACCTGAGATCAGGAGTTTGAGACCAACCTGGCCAACATAGCGAAACCCCGTCTCTACTCAAAATACAAAAATTAGCCGGGCATGGTGGTGTCTGTAATCCCAGCTACCTGGGAGGCTGAGACAGGAGAATCGTTTGAGCCTGGGAGGCAGAGATTGCAGTGAACCAAGATGGAGCCATTGCACTTCAGCCTGGGTAACAGATCGAGACTCTGTCTGAAAAAAAAAAAAAGGCTGCAGGGCCAGGTGGCTCTAAACGGTAATCGCAGCACTTTGGAAGGTCGAAGCACTTTGGAAGGTCAAGGTGGGCGGATCACCTGAGGTTGGGAGTTTGAGACCAGCCTGACCAACATGGAGAAACCTCATCTCTACTGAAAATACAAAATTAGCCGGGTGTGGTGGCGCATGCCTGTAATCCCAGCTACTCAGAAGACGGAGGCAGGAGAATCGCTTGCAACTGGGAGGCGGAGGTTGTGGTGAGCTGAGATGGCACCATTGCATTCCAGCCTAGGCAACAAGAGCAAAACTTCATCTCAAAAAAACAAAGGAAAGGAAACAAGAAATTGACAATATGTGTAAGATGACAACAAGCCTTACATTTGTGCAACGCTTCACAGTTTTCAAAGTCCTTTCATTATCTCATTTAATCTTCTTCACAATCCTGCCAGATAATTTTCAGGATCTCTTCTCCAGAATGAGGAAACCAAAGCTTTCCAAGTCACAAGGGTCTGCCCCCAAGATCATCTAACCAGCCAGGGAAGAGCTGGAACTTGACCTCAGGTCTCATGATTCCCCCCCCACCAAAGAGGAATGGCACACTACCAAGACGGCCCAGCTCAGCGGTTCCCAACCTGCTCCAGCATGAAGACCCCGTCTTCCCTCTGGAAATGATGGCAGCCCTGCCAATGAAAGAAGCTGTTATTTTGGGCTTCGGTCAACTGGGAAAATTCATAGGGACAAAAAACGATCAGGGCTTCAGCACAGCTGAAAAGGAGCAGCACCGTCATGCACCAGACATTTCTTACACAGTTGGCAGATAGTATTTGGAGTTCAAATAGACATAGAGCTTCTTGGAATAATTCTGTAGCCCACGGGCAGGTAACAACTGGCCGGGCCTATACTACAGAGTGGTTCAGAGAAGGAGCCATCTCTAAAATCTGTCTTCTTGACCAGGGTATGGGCATGAGGGGATATGGGGGACATTTACATTCAATGAAGTTGACAAAAAATGAGAATTGCTTAAACCCGGGAGGTGGATGTTGCAGTGAGCCAAGATCCTGTCATTACACTCCAGCCTAGGTGACAGAGTGAGACTCCATCTCAAAGAAACAAAAACAAAACAAAAACTCAGGTTTGGTTGCCAAATGTCTTTTGTTTTCAGAGTTTTGAGGCATTTGGAGTTGTAGATAAGATATTGTGAACTTAAAAATTAAATAGATGCCACTTTTGGCTGGTTTGCATTCTAAGCTGATTG
Source organism: Cebus imitator (assembly GCF_001604975.1). Taxonomy (NCBI): domain Eukaryota; kingdom Metazoa; phylum Chordata; class Mammalia; order Primates; family Cebidae; genus Cebus; species Cebus imitator. The sequence goes on along the minus strand of NW_016107339.1, from coordinate 9,117,597 downwards.
ACATGCATTATCTCATTTAATCCTATGACAACACTATGAGGTTATTATCCTCAATTACTAGTGGAAAGAAACGAGGTTAAGAGATGCTGAGTGACTTGCTCAGAGTCACTCAGCTGGTCAGTGGCAGGGTGGGGATCAGATCCCAAGTCCCTGTAATTCCAAAGCCAGTTCTATCTGCCTGGGGAGAAACCCATCCTGCCAACCGTACAATTTTGTCTAGGTCAGCCACTCTTTTTTTTTTTTTTTTTTGAGATGGAGTCTTGTTCTGTTGCCAGGCTGGAGTGCAGTGGCACAATCTCAGCTCACTACAACCTCTGCCTTCTGGGTTCAACTAATTCTCCTGCCTAGCCTCCTGAGTAGCTAGGACTACAGGTGCATACCACTACTCCCAGCTTTTTTTTCTTTTTGAGACAGAGTCTTGCTCTGTCACCCAGGCTGGAGTGCAGCGGATCGATGTCCGCTCACTGTAACCTCCGCCTCCTGGGTACAAGCAATTCTCCTGCCTCAGTCTCCTGAGTAGCTGGGATTACAGATACCCACCACCAAACCTGGCTAATTTTTGTATTCTTATTTATTTATTTAGACGGAGTCTCACTCTGTCACCAGGCTGGATTGCAGTGGCGTGATCTCCTCTCACTGCAACCTCCACCTCCTGGGTTCAAGTGATTCTCCTGCCTCAGCCCCCTGAGTAGCTGGGATTACAGGCATGCGCCACAATGCCCAGCTAATTTTTGTATTTTTAGTAGAGACAGGGTTTCACCATGTTGGTCAGGCTGGTCTGGAACACCTGACTTCATGATCCACCCTCCTCAGCCTCTCAAAGTGCTGGGATTACAGGTGTGAGTTACTGTACCCGAAAATTTTTGTATCTTTAGTAGAGACGATGTTTCACCATGTTGGC
>NW_016107339.1:9114838-9116017 GCF_001604975.1 Cebus imitator | reverse complement strand
AGTAGAGACGGGGTTTCACCATGTTGACCAGGATGGTCTCGATCTCTTGACCTCGTGATCCACTCACCTCGGCCTCCCAAAGTGCTGGGATTACAGGCTTGAGCCACCGCGCCAGGCCTCACCTATCACTTTTAAGTATTTTGGATGGCCACCCTCTACATCATACCATTTCCCAGTGGACTATGTCCCAGCTGAACAAAACAGGCAGGCACTCAGCCTAGAAAGATGCCTGGTGATCACTAATTTTTCACTTTCCAGAATCTACTCAAGGCAGTGTGGTGCGGCAGTTAAGCACGTGGATGTTATATGGAGGGCACATCCCAGCTCTGCAACTCACCAGCTGTGCAAACCTGCAAGACATTATACCACTCAGGGCTTTGGTTCCCTTACCTGTAAAATAGAGTATTGGCTGGGTGCAGTAGCTCACGCCTGTAACCCCAGCATTTTGGGAAGCTGAGATGGATGGATCATGAGGTCAAGAGTTTGAGACCAGCCTGGTCAACATGGTGAGACCTCGTCTCTACTGAAAATACAAAAATTAGCTAAGTGTAGTGGCAGATGCCTATAATCCCAGCTAATCGAAAGGCTGAGGAGGAGAATAGCTTTAACCCGGGAGGTGGAGGTTGCAGTGAGCCAAGACCACACCACCACTGCACTCCAGCCTGGGCAACAGAGTGAGACGCTGTCTCAAAAAAAAAAAAGGGCAGGCGGGGTGGCTCATCCCTCATGCCTGTAATCCCAGCACTTTGGGAGGCCGAGGTAGGCAGATCAAGGCTCATAAGGTCAGGAGTTCAAGACCAGCCTGGCCAATGTGGTGAAACTCTGTCTCTACTAAAAATACAAAAATTAGGCAGGTGTGGTGTCAGGCACCTATAATCCCAGGTACTTGGGAGGCTGAAACAAGAGAATCGCTTGAACCCGGGAGGAGGAGGCTGTAGTGAGCCAAGATCACGTCACTGCACTCCAGCCTGGGCAACAGAATGAGACTCTGTCTCAAAAATAAAAAAAACACGGCTGGGCGTGGTGGCTCACGCCTGTAATCCAAACACTTTGGAGGCCAAGGCAGGTGGATCACCTGAGGTTGGGAGTTCAAGACCAGCCTAGGCCGGGAGCGGTGGCTCACGCTTGTAATCCCAGCAGTTTGGGAGGCCGAGGCGGGTGGATCACGAGGTCAAGAGA
>NW_016107339.1:9110793-9114073 GCF_001604975.1 Cebus imitator | reverse complement strand
ACATGCCTGTAGTCCCAGCTACTCAGGAGGCTGAGGCAGGAGAATTACTTGAACCCAGGAGGTGGAGGCTGCAGTGAGATGAGATCGCGCCATTGTACTCCAGCCTGGGTAACAAAAGCGAAAGTCTGTCTCAAAAAACAAAAAACAAAAAACACCTGCCTTGTTGCTGTGGTGAGAATTAAGTGAATGAATATACATTAAGTCCCGAGAAAACAAGCTGTCCTAGAATAAGCACTTGATGTTGTTCCTATGAAAAAGCCTTCTCTATGCCCAACCAACCACTCCCTTCTCTACCCTGCACGCTGGCCGTCAGAGCTCTTGTACCGCCTTTCCCCCACTTACTTGTTTGCTCCGACGTCCAGGATAGAGTCCAGTGGCACGATCACACTCACTGCAGTCTCAACCCCATGGGCTAAAGTGATCCTCTCACCTTAGCCTCCTGAGTAGCTGAGACTACAGGTGCACGCCACCACACCTGGCTAATATTTTTATTTTTTGCAGAGATGAGGTCTCCCTGTATTGTACAGGCTGCTCTCTAACTCCTGGGCTCAAGCAATCCTCGGGCCTCAGCCTCCCAAAATGTTGGGATTACAGGCCTGAGCCATGGCACCCAGCCTGTATCTGTTTCTTGCTAATAAACTAACATCTAGTAAGGAGGAGCTGTGCTGTACTCAGTTCTGTCCCAGCACTCAACACAATGCCTGGCACATCATAGGCACTCGTTAAACGCTGAATGAATGATTGAATGAGTGAATGGGCTATGGCTGCAAAGGCTCATAATTTTATTATGGAGAAAGTCATCAATATGAAAAGAAACAATATGATTCTCATTTTCCACAGGCATATCATAAAATCCTACTTCTTGTAAAGTTGTGGGAAAGGGGGTTGGCAAAAATCATATAACTTGCAATCCCAAGACACCGTGGAGTTGACAGTATGTTGGGTGATGGGTTGTGCCATGTGAAAAATAGCTGCAGAGCACATGCCAGCCAGGGGACAGTCAGTGCCTCTGGGAGTCTGGAGATGGAGAGGGCAGAACAATATGAAATGAGTCACAGATGTGTGTGTCATCCTTGCTCAAGGTAAAATAGGACTGTGGGGTAGCGATAGGAACAATGTCACAAGGCAACACGAGCCAAGTGCATGCCTTTGAGTGGTGGGCACAGCCACGGGTGTGGGGTTCAGAGGACAGCAAGAAAGGGAAGAAAGGCTTTGTGCTGGTGGTCATGGCAGGCTTGGTGAGACTGGGATCTGAGTCCTGAGTCCAGAGTCCAGGCCCCTCTAGGGCACATCCTGGCTTAGAATCCCATGTTCCCATTCGGATTCCACCTTCCCTATGCTGATCTCCCATTGGCCTGAGAGCTCTTCCAGGTCTGGGTTTCTGATCATTTCTTTTTTTGAGACAGAATCTCAATTTGTTGCCCAGGCTGCAGTGCAGAGGCGCAATTTCAGGTCACTGCAACCTCCACCTCCCAGGCACAAGAAATTCTTCTGCCTCAGCCTCCCAAGTAGCTAGGACTACGGTGTGTACCACCACACCTAGCTAATTTTTTGTTTTGTTTGTTTCTTTCGTTTGGTTTTTTTGAGACAAGGTCTCACTCTGTCGCCCAGGCTGGAGTACAGTGGCACGGTCTCAGCTCACTGCAACCTCCGCCTCCTGGGTTCAAGTGATTCTCCTGCCTCAGCCTCCTGAGTAGCTGGGACTACAGGCATGCACCACCACAGCCAACTAATTTTTGCATTTTTAACAGAAATGGAGTTTCACCATGTTGTCCAGGATGGTCTCGATCTCTTGATCTCATGATCTGCCCCCCTCGGCCTCCCAAAGTGCTGGGATTACAGGCATGAGCCACCGCGCCTGGCATGTATTTTTTTGTAGAGACAAGGTTTCACCATGTTGCCCAGGCTGGTCTTGAATTCCTGAGCTCAAGTGACCTACCCATCTCAGCCTCCTAAAATGCTAGGATTACAGGTGTGAGCCACCACACCCAGCATTCTGATAATTTCTGTTATCATTACACAAGTGACATGATTTCATTATGTTAACAGGAAAAAAAGAAAGAAGGAAGGAAGGAAGGGAGAGAGGGAGGGAGGGAGGGAGGGAGGGGCCGGGCGTGGTGGCTCACACCTGTAATCCAAGCACTTTGGAGGCCAAGGCAGGCAGATCACCTGAGGTCGGGAGTTCAAGACCAGCCTGACCAACATGGTGAAACCCTGTCTTTAAATAAAAATATTTTAAAAATATAAAAAAGGAAGGAAGGAGGGAGGGAAGGAGGGAGTAAAAGACAGAAAGGGAAGGGAGGAAGGAAGGAAGAATGAAAGAAAGGAAGAAAGAAAAGGTATCTGGTACTAGGTATAGTACATGAGTGATGAAACCCCTGTGACACGAGTTTACCTATATAACAAACCTGCACATGTACATTAGAACCTAAAATAAAAGTTAAAAAGAGAAAGAAAAAGAAAATAAAGAAAAAGAAAAAAGGAAATAAGGTGAACCAAAGAAAAACTGGCCGAGAGTGGTGGCTCCCGCCTATAATTCCAGCACTTTGGGAGGCTGAGGCAGGCAGATCACCTGAGGTCAGAGGTCCAAGACCAGCCTGACCAACATGATGAAATCCCCATCTTTACAAAAAATACAAAAATTAGCTGGGCATAGTGGCGCATGCCTGTCATCCCAGCCACTCAGGAGGCTGAAGCAGGAGAATTGCTTGAACCCGGGAGGCGGAGGCTGCAGTGAGCTGAGTTGGTGCCACTACACTCCAGCCTGGGCGACAGAGCAAGGCTCTGTCTAAAAAAAGAAAGAAAGAAAGAAAGAAAGGCTGGGCGACGTGGCTCATGCCTATAATCCCAGCACTTTGAGGTCAGGAGTTCCAGACCAGCCTGACCAACATGGTGAAACCCCGTCATCTCTATAAAAAAAAAAAGAAGAAGAAGAAAAATAATCTATGTTCCTATCTCCCAAAAACAACTCAATATTTGATGCCTGCCTGTCTACCCAGCCTTCCACTGACCCACCATTCATCCACTCTTCTACTCACCCACCCTTTATTCACGCGCCCACCCTTTCACCAACCAATTCAACCACCCATCCATCCACTTATCCTTCCCTTCCGTATCAGAGTTCTTAGTTGCAGACAACGAAATCCACAGAAAAGAAATGTGGGCCGGGTGTGGTGGCTCACGCCTGTAATCCAAGCACTTTGGAGACCAAGGCGGGTGGATCACCTGAGGTCAAGAGTTCAAGACCAGCCTGACCAACATGGTGAAACCCCATCTTTAA
>NW_016107339.1:9105270-9110168 GCF_001604975.1 Cebus imitator | reverse complement strand
CCTGACCTCAAGTGATCCGCCCGCCTTGGCCTCCCAAACTGCTGGGATTACAGGTGTGAGCCACCACACCCAGCCAGAAATGTACTTTTAAAATATTGGCTGGGCGTCGATATTTATGGCACCTACCTGTAATCTCTGCACTTGGGAGGCCAAGGTGGGAGGACCGCTTGAGCCCAGGGATTCTAGATTAGCCTGGGAAACACAGGGATACACCATCTCTACAAAACAAAAAAAATTAGCCGGGTGTGGTGGTTCATGTGTATAGATCTAGCTACTCAGGAGACTGAGGCAGGAGAATCAATTGAGCCCAAGAGTTTGAAGCTGCAGCGAGCTATGATCATGCTGCTACACTCAAGCCTGGGCAATAAAGACCCTCTCTCAAAACAAACAAACAAAAAATTAAATCAATAAAATTTAAAAAATACTAAGAGGTTCACAGAATCCAGAAGGAAAGACAGGCACAGAGAAGCTGAGTATTCAGAAATAATCCTCCAACTACCTAGAGACCCTTTTCCAGCAAAGCCACTACTGCGGCTACCTCAGCACAAATTCTGCAGCGGCCTCGACCCACCACCCTTTAACAATTGTGGAGATTGGACTTCAGAGCATTTCTCCTGGTGCTTTCAAGGCCAGAGACTCCCTTTAGTCCCCTTCCCTAGGATGCTCTCTTCCTCAGTTGCTTTCCTCCAAATCAGAATCTCACGTGATGCCAAGCGCAGTGGTTCACACAGATAAACCCAGCACTTTGGGAGGCCAAGGCGGGCAGATCACCTGAGGTCAGGAGTTCGAGGCCAGCCTGGCCAACATGGTGAAACCCCATCTCTACTAAAAATACAAAAATTAGCTGGGCATGGTGGTGCACACCTGTCATCCCAGCTACTTGGGAGGCTGAGGCAGGAGAATTGCTTGAACCTGAGAAGTGGAGGTTGCAGGGAGCTGAGACTGTGCCACTGCACTCCAGCCTGGGTGACAGAGTGAGACTCCATCTCAAAAAGAAAAGAAAACAAAGTCTCATGTTTTTGCATCTGATTGGTGGAACTTAGGTCACCTGCTTACATGTTAGTTGCAAGAACATCTGGGAAAGTCATGCTTACATGATAGTTGCAGGGACATCTGGGAAATTTCTGGCCTTTACTTTGGGGAAGTGGGATTTATGATGTGGGAAAAACCCAAAATGGGGAAGTTGATCAAAAAATGCTGGTGAACATAGGCACGACAAATGTTCTCTACATAAGGTTTAGGATTTTTTTTCTCTCTTTTTTTTTTTTTTTTTTTTTTTTTTTTTTTTTTTTTTTTTTTTTTTTTTTTTTTTTTTTTTTTTTTTTTTTTTTTTTTTTTTTTTTTGAGATAGGGTCTCACTCTGTCACCCAGGCTGGAGTGCAGTAGCACATCTTGGCTCACCACAACCTCCGCCTCTCAGGCTCAAGCGATTCTCCTGCCTCAGCCTCCCAAATAGCTGAGATTACAGGTACCCACCATCACACCCAGCTAATTTATGCATTTTTACTAGAGAAGGGGTTTTGCTATGTGGGCCAGGCTAGTCTCAAACCCCTGACCTCAAATGATCCATCTGCCTTGGCCTCTCAAAGTGCTGGGATTACAGCCATGAGCTACTGCGCCCAGCTCGGGTTTTTTTCTCATAAATATAGAATAATACTAATTTAATCATTCTCTGAACCTCCAGTGCCTACCTCAGTGCCTGGCAGACAGCAGGAACTCAATACACTAGAAAGGAAAGGAAGAGGGAAGAGAGATTGCACATTACATGCTGCCTTACCTAGCCCGGTTGAATGAAGACTTGCTGTGTGGGTACATAGGACTCCCAAGGCCCCTTAGGAATTTGAAGGAAGGGGACTCCCTCGAACATACATCCTTAAGTCAAACCTCTAAGTGCTAGCGTGCAGCATCCAGACCTCATGAAACGCTCAGTGTATCCTGAGTAGTCATCTGCTTTCTCTGTAGCCCACCTGTTGGCTTGCTGTCACTCAGGCCATCACTGAATCTCCTCCCCTCCCTCGTCCCAGAAGAGGTTTTACTAGTCTCTGAAGGCCAATCTAAAACAGTTGTTGCAAAGGCAACACCAAAGGCCTCCCAGGGTGATGACTATGTTGACATAAATCACTGGCACCTAAATTCGAGCAGGTCTGTGTAACTCTGTCTTGTTCTTCACGGTCAAGGTTGGCCATGACAAAAACACGGGTCCTGCCTCTTAAAGTTTATATTGTAGTTTAATTGGTAAGCGCACACACACTTAAATGACGAGGCAACTCTCTTGGTGCCGAATGAAGCAGGACAAAGTAAATGGTCCCAGGTTTAGGGAAGATCAGGGTGGCATGGCTGAGCTGATGAGCAAAGGTGCTGGAAAGATGGGGTGCGTACGGGATGAAGGAGCTGGAGTACTGACTTAGGAGCTGTGGTAAACCTGCGTTCTTCCCTAACCCTTTCAAACCGGGTCAGATCCGGGTAGCATCGCTGCGGTACCCTTCACATCAAGGCTGGATTTCATTTTGGTGACTATCTGATCCGGTGTTCTGCCTCCTCCATTTTAGAAAGAGCTTGCCATTGTGCCCCAAGACAGCGGTGGGTGGGCAGAGGCCGGTGAGGACCAGGTCAGGGCGAGGCTGCAGGGAGGGAGAGGCTGAGCCGATCACAAAGGCGGTCTGCCGCTTTCCTCCTCCCGCACCCTCAGGGAGGAGCAGCTGATGCTTCAGGAGTGTTCCAATCCAATTAGTGCCCTCCCTCCCCTCCACGGTGGCCCCCGCCACCACTCCCTTCCCCGAGGTGGAGACTGGGTGGGGAGGGGGTGCTGAGGAGGTCTGAACATCCTGACCCAGCTCCTCGTGGCGGCACAGCTGGCTCGCTGCTACTGAGAGGCTGCTATGACAGCGCCCGTTTCCAGGCGACTGTTCTGGGGAATGCTCTGTTTTGGCAACCAGAGGGCCCCCGGGTAAGGGGGGCCCGCAGGACGCCGCGTCATTTGCATGGCAACCTCCTCCCTCCCCGAGCTGCGCGCTGCTCTGCGGCAGGCGGGCAGCCTGGCCCGGCCGCTCCGGCCCCTCGCCCTCCGCCCAGGCCAGCCCTGCGGCTCCGGCGCGGCGCTGTCACCGCCTTCTCCACACCGGGAGGCGGAGGCTGCACGCAGAGCTAGGGCATTTCCGGAAAGGCTGGTGCCCTAGGGAAGTGGGGAAATGATGCTTGGGGACAAAACACTGAAATGGGGGAGGGGAAATGAAATAAAATCTTTTCCAAGCCAGAGTCAAAGTCACATGGCTTGGTAGCTTCAAATGCATTCCGGATAACAGGGTTGGCTCACAAAATGTTTGTTTAGGTGGACCCACAGCTAAGCCCTAGGAAATACTCAGAAAATGTCTTTTGGATCATTACATGGCATGTGTGTGTGAATTTGGGAATGGGAAAAAAATATTTTTTACCTAGGGAAATAAGGCAGTGATATTCTTAGGAAATATTTTCAAATATTTGCAGGGGAACTTGGTGACAGTGTATTTTCTGAATTTGTTGGAAGAAACCGAAAGAGAAAATAAACTCCTGGGAGTCTCCCTCCTCTCCGGCATATACCCACCCCACCCAAACCACACATACCAGCATGAGTCCATGATGCCAACTGGGATACCAGGGCTGTGACATGTGGACCGACATTAACTGCCCAAGGACACTGCCCTGGGCTGGAACCCGAGAGGGGGTTGGGCAGGGGCAGGTCACCCCAGCTGAGCGATCACATTTCCCTGGCAGCTGTCCAAGGGGCAGCTCCCAGCTGCACCTGTTTGTGGGGTGATTTGCTTTTATCAGTATTGACACAGCAGCAGGGCCAGGGAATAGCATAGCAATAAATAAATGAGAGAGAAAAAAAATTTTAAAAGGCCGGAGCCACCGAAGCGAGGCAAAAAATGCTGAGGTCTTTTTTTGCTGGTATGTCAGCGCATTCAATCCAGTTTCCCCACCCCTGAAATCTCTGAGGATCACAGAGCAGGCTTGGCATGGGAGCTGTGGGTCTTAAAGAGATAGAATTGCCGAATCAGAAGCACCTTAAGATCCTTTGTGCCAGGTTTCCCTAACCAGCAGATCTCAAGGTCACTTGCTACCCTCACCTGCCACTACTGTTTGTCAAGAACCTAAGCAGGAAGGGGAGTTTCTTCCTCTTCTGCCAAGTTTAGTATCAGGGAAGTAGAATGACTGAGGCGGAAGGTTTGGAGTTAGTCAAACCTAGGATCAAATCCTGGCTCCGTCTAGCTGTGTGATTTGGGGTATATTAACTAACTACTCTGAGCTTCAATTCCTCTTCAGAAAAATGGAGAAAATATCTATTCTTTTGTTTTGTTTTGTTTTTTTGAGACAGAGTGTCGCTCTGTCGCCCAGGCTGGAGTGCAGTGGCTTGATATCAGCTCACTGCAACCTCTGCCTCCTGAGTTCAAGCAATCCTTCTGCATCAGCCTCCTGAGTAGCTGGGATTACAGCGTCTCCCACCCCACCTGGCTAATTTTTTGTATTTTTAGTAGAAATGGGGTTTCACTATGTTGGCCAGGCTGGTCTCAAACTCCTGACCTCAGGTGATCCACCCACCTTGGCCTCCCAAAGTGCTGTGATTACAGGCATGAGCCACCATGCCTGGCCGAAAATGTCTATTTCTGTGGGAATACAAGAGCTGAAACAGGCAAAGCCTCAGGGTAACTCCTCAGTAGATGTCCATTTGGCTGCTATCACTACCCATCAACATCCCTTGGCTTGCTTTCTTTTCTTTTGTTTTGTTTTTTTGAGATGGAGCCGGGCGCGGTGGCTCAAGCCTGTAATCCCAGCACTTTGGGAGGCCGAGGCGGGTGGATCACGAGGTCAAGAGATCGAGACCATCCTGGTCAACATGGTGAAACCCCGTCTCTACTAAA
>NW_016107339.1:9102391-9105104 GCF_001604975.1 Cebus imitator | reverse complement strand
GAAACCCCGACCCAAAAAAAAAAAAAAAAAAAGAGATGGAGTCTCACTCTGTTCCCCAGGCTGCAATCTCGGCTCAGTGCAAACCTCCACCTCCTGGGTTCAAGCAATTCTCCTGAGTAGCTGGGATTATAGGTGCCTGCCACCACGCCCATCTAATTTTTGTATTTTTTAGTAGAGATGCTGTTTTACCATGTTGGGCAGGCCCGTTTCAAACTCCTGACCTCAGGTGATCCACCCACCTCGGCCTCCCAGAGTGCTGGACTCACAGGTGTGAGCCACCGCACGTGCCTTCCTTCAGCTTTCTTCTCAGGATTTGAAACAATGCAATACAAAACAAAAAAACAAAATCTGATCTATCCCAGAAATGAGAGGGGAAGCAAGAGCCTGACACTCTCTTGGTTCCTCGAACAGGGTCACAGGTTACCTCTGGTTTTTTCCAACCTTTTTGTCACTCTTCAGGGGGCTGCAAGCTGACTCACCTCTGCTGTAATACAATATGATACAGCAAGTTGGATGTAAACAAATCTGTTCACCAGAAGTCACCTGACCAAGCCCAGAGATAAAACGCACTTGTAAAAATTACTAGCAATAAGTTACTACCAGGTTTCAAACACAGAGACGGGTCTCCAGGGGCAGGCTAGTGTATCAGCCATAAATATGGTTTCTGCTCAGACCACTCAGCTCTAACCCCAGCCCTGATACCTACCAGTCATATGCCTGCGTCAGGTTATTTTACCTTCATCAGCTTTGCTTATGGGACAAGAATACCCCATAAGCTTGTTGTAAGGACCAAATGCATGAAAAGCATGTAGTAAGAGCCTCACAGGGAGAAAATGGTTGATCATGTTAGCACATGGGATCATTACTGTTAAATGAATGAGGCCAAGGACTGTCATATTCCTCTCTGTATCCCCAGCTCCTCAAAGCCTGGCATTTGGTAGAATACAGTAAGGTCTAACAAATGAATGAATGAATGCCAAGGTCCCTGCTGGAAATAAGTGAAAATCTACTAGGTGAATAGAAGATGTAGACTGCCCATGCCACTCACATGTGGGAGACAGTAGAGGGTTAAAAGCCGTTCTGCCAGTCCCCAGGCCCCAGAGGAGGCAGTCCCTTTGATCCTTCAGTTTCATCTATCCAGGATGCTTTCAAGAGAGGAAAACAGGAAGTATCCCTGATAGCCCCTGCTTGCTCTTCTTTTTTTTTTTTTAACGATGGGGAGTGGGAGGAGGATGGTCCTTTGGGTCACATTTTGCCAGGAAATCAGCCTCCTTCCTTTCAAATGCTGGAGCTTCCAAGGGGGCAGATAAATAGCTTCTTGGTCAATGCAAAGAGAAAGATGTGGTCCAGAAATGGCAACGGTGACAGGTTAGGGTTCTTTAGTTGATGACATTACTGTAACCAGATTTTAGGTGATTTCAGAGTATGTGGACCTTTGCTTTCATTCATTCACTTACTGACTCACTCACTGTTGACTAAGTGCCTTGCCCTGGGCTGGACCAGGTTATGGCTCGGTGTCTAATGTCCAGCATATAAACAGGCCAAAAAGATTAAGGACAGTGAGATCAGAGAAGGTGGAGTGAACACAGAAGAGTAAAAACTCTAAAGGAGAAAACAGCAACAAGTATGAGAAAGCAGTTATAGAAGAAACAAAAAAGAAAAAACCTAGAGAAGAATAAATGTATAGGAAAGAAAAAAGAGGCCAGGCATGTTGCCTCATACCTGTAGTCCCAGCACTTTGGGAGGCCAAGGTGGGCAGATCACAACGTCAGGAGTTCAAGACCAGCCTGGCCAATATGGTGAAACCCCATCTCTACTAAAAAAAAAAGAACCCACAAAAATTAGCAGGGCATGATGGCAGTGTCTGTAGTCTCAGCTACTCAAGAGGTTGAGGCAGGAGAATCACTTGAACCCGGGAGATGGAGGTTGCAGTGAACTGAGATCAAGCCACTGCACTCCAGCTTGGGTGACAGAGCGAGACTCCGTCTTACACACATGCACATACACACGCACAAAGCTGGGCACAGTGGCGTGTGCCTGTAATCCCAGCTACTCGGGGGCAGAGGCAGGAGAATTAATTGCTTGAACCACAGGATCCAGGAGGTGGAGGTTGAAGTGAGCCAAGATCGCACCACTGCACTTCAGCCTGGGCTACAGAGCAAGACTCTGTCTCAAAAAAAAGGAAAAGAAAAGAAAAGAAAAAAGCAAGCTTATAAGAATTTGTAGCCAAGACAGTAAAAGCCTCATAATAGAGGTGCATGCAAGAGAAAGTCATAAGCTCCAGGGACACATGAAGATGACAGCATGGATAGAGGCAGGAAGGAAAATAATAACTTAAGACTGCAGATCTACAAAACAAAACAAAAACAAAAAAAAAACTAAAGAAAAAAAAAGACTGCAGATCTAATGCTAACCTAACCAGCCCCCAAAAGAAAGTATTTGCTAGCCTCCAGTGAGCTAAAGTCATATTTAGATATTTAATTTGTTAATAAATTCAGTTATATTAATACATTTGCCAATGATGGACATTGGTTACATAGGTGGATCCATTTGTCAACATTACATAGTTAAAAAAAAAGAACTATAAGAAATAACCAGGCCAGGTGCGGTGGCTCAAGCCTGTAATCCCAGCACTTTGGGAGGCCGAGGCAGGTGGATCACGAGGTCAAGAGATCGAGACCATCCTGGTCAACATGGTGAAACCCCGTCTCTA
>NW_016107339.1:9087770-9101036 GCF_001604975.1 Cebus imitator | reverse complement strand
ACTCAGGAGGCTGAGGCAGGAGAATTGCCTGAACCCAGGAGGCGGAGGTTGCGGTGAGCCGAGATCGCGCCATTGCACTCCAGCCTGGGTAACAAGAGCGAAACTCTGTCTCAAAAAAAAAATAATAATAAATAAATAAATAATAAAAATAAAAATTGTCCATAATGTGTCAATGTTGTCCTCAAGCAAATCTCTTTCATGTTATCAGGAAGTCAGCTGAGGCATTATCTAATCCAGTGTTCTGTGAGAGATGAGGAAATTGAGGTGCACCTTGACTTGTTCAAGATGTTCTCAGATATCAAATGGTAGCGCTGACGCTGGACTCTCAGGAGGAGCACCACCACCCTTTGACCTTTCCACCCTCCCCTGCTCATGGGAAGCCAGCTCAGAGCTGGTCTTTGGCTGCAGATGGAATTTACCCCTAAGCTTGGGTTATCTTCCAAATGTGCAGGGAAATTGAGCGGGATCAGGAGGTCTCATTGAGGCAAACCACTTTTCTCTTTATGGTTTAGGTGCTCAAAGACAATCCTGAGTTCAGAAAGTCCATGAGGTCCCCTAGCTCCCAATTCCAAAGGTGGGATAGGAAACTCACACAATTCAACAAAGATTTCCAGTAACAAGGAATTGAAACTGAAAGAAGAATCCTAGCTCCTCGGCTAACAGAGATGTTGCCTTAGTGCAGTCAATTCACCTCTTACCTTGGTTTTCTCAATTAAAAGAAGTGAGTGAAGATTTCTGGTTCTATTTCTGTTATAGGGTTGACAGGAAGATCCCAAGAGGTGCTGAGTGGAGAAGTACTTTGAAAAGTAAAAAGAGGCTGGATGCAGTGGTCCATGCTTGTAATCCCAGCACTTTGGGAGGCTGAGGCAGGCGATCACCTGAGGTCCGGAGTTCCAGACCAACCTGGCCAACGTGATGAAACCCCATCTCTACTAAAAAATACAAAAATTAGCTGGGTGTGGTGGCAGGCACCTGTAATCCCAGCTACTCGGGAGGCTGAGACAGGAGAATCACTTGAACCTGGGAGGCTTGGGTTACAGTGAGCAGAGATCACATCATTGCTTTCCAGGATGGGCGACAGGAACGAAATTCCATCTCAAAAAAAAAAAAGAAAGAAAGAAAGAAAGAAGAGTAGGCCGGGTGTGGTGGTTCACACCTGTAATCCCAGCACTTTGGGAGGCCGAGGCGGGCAGATCACAAGGTCAAGAGATCGAGACCGTCCTGGCCAACATGGTGAAACCCCATCTCTACTAAAAATACAAAAATTAGCTGGGCGTGGTGGCCTGTGCCTGTAATTCCAGCTACTCAGGAGGCTGAGGCAGGAGAATTGCTTGAGCCTGAGAGGCAGAGGTTGCGGTGAGCCGAGATTGCGCCACTGCACTCCAGCCTAGTGCCTGGCGACAGAGCGAGACTCTGTCTCAAAAAAGAGAAAGAAAGAAAAGTAAAAAGAGACAGAGACAAATTATTGTTATTATTATTACTATTGTCTTGTTTTTTTTGAGATAGAGTCTCGCTCTGTCACCCAGGCTGTTGTGCAGTGGTGTGATCTCAGCCCACTGCAACCTCTGCCTCTCGGGTTCAAGCAATTCTCATACCTCAGCCTCCCGAGTAGCTGGTATTACAGGCATGCACCACTATGCCCAGCTAATCTTTGTATTTTTAGTAAAGACGAGGTTTTGTCATGTTGGCCAGGCAGGTCTCGAACTTCTGACTTCAAGTGATCCATCTGCCTCAGTCTCCCAAAATGTTGGGATTACAGGCATGAGCCACTGTGCCCCATCAGCCACTGCGCCTAGCCCTTACCAATTTGAGGTAGCATTATCACAGAGTGAGAAGGTAAGGTAAGAAATGACAAGGAGGGCCGGGCGCGGTGGCTCACGCCTGTAATCCCAGCACTTTGGGAGGCTGAGGCGGGTGGATCACGAGGTCAAGAGATCGAGACCATCCTGGTCAACATGGTGAAACCCCTTCTCTACTAAATATACAAAAAATTAGCTGGGCATGGTGGTGTGTGCTTGTAATCCCAGCTACTCGGGACACTGAGGCAGGAGAATTGCCTGAACCCAGGAGGTGGAGGTTGTGGTGAGTGGAGATTGCGCCATTGTACTCCAGCCTGGGTAACAAGAGCGAAACTCCGTCTCAAAAAAAAAAAAAAAAAAAAAAAAAAAAAAAACAAAAAAAAAAAAAAAAAAAAAAAAAAAAAGAAATGACAAGGAAGGAAATCAGGAAGCCTTCTGCATTATTTTTTGTTTGTTTGTTTAAGGCAGGGTCTCACTGTGGCACCCATGCTAGAGTGCAGTGGCCACAATCTCAACTCACTGCAGCCTCAACCTCCAGGGTCAAGGTGCATGCCATCACACCTGGCTAAGTTTTGTTTTTTCTGTTTTTTGTTTTTTGTTTTTGAGGCAGAGTTTTGCTCTTGTTGCCCAGGCTGGAGTGCAATGGCCCGATCTTGGCTCACCACCTCTGCCTCATGGGTTCAAGCGATTCTCCTACCTCAGCTTCCCGAGTAGCTGGGATTACAGGCATGCACCATCATGCCTGGCTAATTTTGTATTCTTAGTAGAGATAGGGTTTCTCCATGTTGGTCAGGCTGGTCTCGAACTCCAGACCTCAGGTGATCTGCCCACCTTGGCCTCCCAAAGTGCTGGGATTACAAGTGTGAGCCACCACACTCGGCCTGTTTTGTATTTTTTGTAGAGATGAGGTTTCACCTTGTTACCCAGGCTGGCCTCGAACTCCTGAACTCGGGCAATCCTTCTGCCTTGGTCTCCCAACGTGCTAGTGCTGGGATTACAGGATGAGCCACTGTGCCTGGCCTGCAAGATTCTTGAGTACTCTCTTTTGGGTCGCATCTTAGAGGAAAATAGTCTTCAGGGAGAGGTAATCTAGCATTTACTGATGCCTTGCACTATGGCAAACGTGTTTTGTTCTCTCTCTAATAACTCATTTACTCCTCCAAATCCCCTTACGGGGAGGTACTGTTATTTTGCTCCTTTTGCAGACGAGGCACAGAGATGGTTTGGCAACTTGCCGAAGGTCATACGGCTAGTTAGGGCAGAGGTGGGACTCAAACCCAGGTCATCCTGGGAGTGAAGCGCATGCTCTCACCCCAGGCCTCTCATCTGAGAGCCAAGGGGGCTGAGGAGGCAGCTGAGCCGCCAAGGAATGGCTGGCTGGCACCTGGGCATTCGATTCACAGTCAGAAGACCTGGACTCGAGCTCCAGCTCAACTGCTTATTAGCCATGTGACCTGGACCAAGTCATGCCACCTCTTGGGGCCTCCGTCTCTTCAGCTGCAAAACAGTGATAATAAAACCTGCCCCACCTACTTCATGGGGCAATATGAGGATTCCATGAAATCAGTGATACTGCAAGTGCTTTGACGACTGCAAAGGGCTGCAGAAATGAAGAGATCCGCGGTAATTTCTTCAGAGAAGCATTTCCTGGATTATCTCTTGGTGACATTCCGGCTCATCTCCTCCACCTGTCCTTAACAGCCTGAGTGTTGGAAGTCGGAACCACGACCTTTTGGTTCACTTCCAGCACCGTTTTAGCACAGAGGCAGAAGACAGCCGTCACAGACTGTACCCACTTAGGATTCTCCAAACAAACACGTTAGAGCATTGGCTTAAGGTTCAATCCCACACCCGAATTTCAGCAAGGGCCCCTGTCTCCTGTTTGTCGTAAAACAAACAGGCTTTCAGCTACTTGAGCAGGATTTAACTAGCGATCAGTCCTGGAGATAAGTGGATCACACTCCACAAGCTCACACGGGAATAATTTGTACCCAATAGCAGTTTCTAATTTATATCTCGGAATCCATAGTCAGGGAGTTATCTCTGCAGTGATCAGAGACACAGACTCCTCCCATATTACATGCCCCCCACTCTGTCCAGCACGGAGCTAACTGAGAAGCAGAATGAGTAACCAGCGGACTAAGCAGTGGGCATGAAATCACAGTCCGGTGTGTGAATCGCTCATTCTTACTATAAGGCTGTACACATTGGAGGGTGGAGACTCTTTCCGTTTACCTGTTCTGTATACCACACCCCACCTCTCCCTTACCCGCCATACCTATAGCACTAAGCACAGTGCCTCACACCACAGCTCAGAGAATGTTGCGAAATGACTGGAATTAGGGGAAAGACAATGCAGTGGTTTCACAAGTTTCCTGGAGGTCAAGGTGAACTCTGGTGTTTGGCTCCTTCATGGGACCAGCTTGTTTGTGCTCTTGTGTTGCGGCCTCTCACTTCTGGAAACTCATCGTCCAGTCCTCATGCAGCATTCAACTCCATCTAAGCTCAAAGGGACCCTGTTTCTAAACCCACATCAGGAAACAAAGCTTCATGGAACATTTGAAATGAGGAATCTATGTTCCAGAAACATCCATGCCCTTCTATTTGCACTTGGATTTATACTCGCCTCTTTCTGCATTTTGACAGATTTTTCTCAGTCCAGTTTGCCGCTTTATAGCTTTCCTTACAATGATTCAGTTACTCCTAAGTATATGTAGGGAGATCCCTTAGACTCCTCAGTTGACTTTCAAATCACCCAACCCCATGGCTTATTGATTCTATTCTGAAGTTTGCTCGGTTCTCCACTTTCTTCTTCCAATGTCTTCCTGGAGGCCCCTACACTATGCGTCTACTACCCGGAGCACAGGTGGGGCAGGCGGAATCCTGCCCACAGACAGAACCCTACTGTGCTGGGGGTCAAGAAGGGTCTTGGATTCTCATTCCAACTCTGACTCTAATAATCATTGGTGGCCAGGTGTGGTGGCTCACGCCTGTAATCTCAGCACTTTGGGAGGCAGAGGCGGGCGGATCACCTCAGGTCAGGAGTTCAAGACCAGCCTGGCCAACATGGTAAAACCCTGTCTTTAAAAAATAATCATCATTATCATTGGTGCAGGCTGGGCGCGGTGGCTCATGCCTATAATCCCAGCAGTTTGAGAAGCTGAGGTGAGTGGATCACCTGAAGTCAGGAGTTTGAGACCAGCCTGGCCAACATGGTGAAACCCCATCTCTACGAAAAATACAAAAAAATTAGCTGGGCATGGTGGCAGGTGCCTGTAATCCCAGCTACTTGGGAGGCTGAGGCAGGAGAATCACTTGAACTCGGGAGGCAGAGGTTGCAGTGAGCCCAGGTCGTGCCATTGCACTACAGCCTGGACAACAAGAGTGAAACTCCATCTCAAAAACAAAACAAAACAAATAATCACTGGTGCACACATAATAATCATTGGTGTCCCCTTTGGTAAATCAGTTCTCTGTATGTCTCATCTGCAAAATGGGGGGGAAGCATAGGCGGCACAGGCTCAAAGCCTTAATGATCTCTTGTAAGTGAAGCATTCAGTAAGTCATGGAACGGGAGAATTTGCCCACACACACGGCTTTCCCCTCTGCAGTCTGGGGATAAATGGTCTCTGTTCCTATCTAAGGCAAACACCTTCACTGAGCTGCACAAGATCCATCCCCTCACTCCAGCCATTCTCCCTCCTCTCTCCTGCGTCACGTTTTTAATTCTTTACTGAATCATTTTCTTTTTTCTTTTTTTTTTTTTTTTTTTTTTGAGATGGAGTTTCACTCTTGTTACCCAGGCTGGAGTGCAATGGCGCGATCTCGGCTCACCGCAACCTCCGCCTCCTGGGTTCAGGCAATTCTCCTGCCTCAGCCTCCTGAGTAGCTGGGATTACAGGCATGCGCCACCATGCCCAGCTGAATTTTTGTATATTTAATAGAGACGGGGTTTCACCATGTTGACCAGGATGGTCTCGATCTCTTGACCTCGTGATCCACCCGCCTCAGCCTCCCAAAGTGCTGGGATTACAGGCTTGAGCCACCGCGCCCGGCTACTGAATCATTCTCATCAGCACACAAATATGCTGTAATCTCACTCATCATTTTTTTAAAAAGCCAATCTTGACCCTGTGTCTCAGTCTGCTTTGTGCTGCTATGACAGAATACCAGAGACTAGGTAATTGATAAAGGAAAAACAGTCATTTGGTTCACAGTTCTAGCTGCTGGGAAGTCCAAGGTCAAGGGGTTGGCATCTGGTGAAGGCCTTTTTGTCATATCATAACATGGCATAAGGCATCACGGGGCAATAGAGAGGTGAGTGAGGCGGGAGAAGAAAGGGGACCGAGCTCATCATTTAATGAGAAAACCACTCCCACAACAACAGCATTAATCCCACTGTGAGGACAGAGCCCGCATGGCCTAATCACCTCTTAAAGGTTCCACCTCAAAACACTGCTGCGGCAGGGCACGGTGGCTCATGCCTATAATCCCAGCACTTTGGGAGGCTGAGGCGGATGGATCACCTGAGGTCAGAAGTTCGAGACCAGCCTAGCCAACATGGCCAAACCCCGTCTCTACTAAATACAAAACTTAGCTGTGTGTCGCAGTGCATGCCGGTAGTCCCAGCTACTCAGAAGGCTAAGGCATGAGAACTGCTTGAACCTGGGAGGCAGAGACTGCAGTCAGCTGAGATCATGCCACTGCACTCCAGCCTGGGTGACACAACGAGACTCTGTCACAAACAAAACAACAAAAAGCATTCAAACATTGTACAGCACGAGTTGGCAAATTACAGCCCACAGATCAAATCCTGCTGCTTTAAATAACAATAATACAGCATGGTAGCTCATGCCTGTAATCCTAGTACTTTGGGAGGCTGAGGCGGGCGGATCACAAGGTCAGGAGTTCAAAACCAGCCTGACCAATGTTGTGAAATCCTGTCTTATAAATAAATAAATAAAATAAAACGAAAGTAACAATAATAATACAACTAGGCTGGGCATGGTGGCTCAAATCTGTAATCCCAGCACTTTGGGAGGCCAAGGTAGGCAGAGAGCTTGCATCCAGGAACTTAAAACCAGCCCAGGAAACAAGGTAGAACCCCATCTCTACAAACAAACAAGAATTAGCCAGGCATGGTGGCATGTGCCTGTGGTCCCAGCTACTCAGGAGGCTGAAATAATGAGGATCACTTGAGCCCAGGGAGGTCAAGGCTGCCATGAGCCATGATTTTGCCACTGCACTCCCATCTCAGTGACAAAGCGAGACCCTGTCTCAAAAAATAATAATAATACAAATAAAAACATACAGTATAACAATTATTTGCAGAGCACTTATATTGTGTTAGGTATTAACAGAGAGAAGATTTAAAGTATATGGGAGGATGTGTAGATTATATGCAAATATTATGCCATTTTATTTTATTTATTTTTCTTGAGATGGAGTTTCATTCTTGTCACCCAGGCTGGAGTGCAGTGGCACAATCTCCGCTTACTACAACCTCTGCCTCCTGGGTTCAAGTGATTCTCCTGCCTCAGCCTCCCAAGTAGCTGGGACTACATGTGCCCACCACTACATCCGGCTAATTTTTGTATTTCTTTAGTAGAGATAGGGTTTCGCCACGTTGGTCAGGCTGGTCTGGAACTCCTGAACTCAAGTGATCCATCTGCCTTGACCTCCCAAAGTGCTGGGGTGAGCCACCGCACCCAGCTATTACCCCATTTTATATAAGGGACTTGCACACCCAAGGATTTGGGGGCTGGGAACCTTGGCTTGCCCCTGTAATCACAGTGATTTGAGAGGTGGGAGGATTTTTGAAGTGGGAGGATTGCTTGACGTCAGGAGTTCAAGAACAGCCTGGGCAACATAGCAAGACCCCCATCTCTAAAAAAAAAAATGGATTTTGGAACCTTCAGGGGCCTTCTGAAACCAATCTGCTACAGACATTGAGGGATGGATAAGGGACAATTGTAATTTCTCCCCATTCTGTTCTCTCGCTCTCTCCTTTTTTTTTTTTTTTTTTTCCTTCTTTTTTTTGAGATGGAGTCTTGCTCTTGTCACCCAGGCTGGAGTGCAATAGCACAATCTCGGCTCACCGCAACCTCCGCTTCCCAGGTTCAAGCAGTTCTCCTGCCTCAGCCTCCGGAGTAGCTGGGATTACAGACACGCACCACCATGCCTGGCTAACTTTTGTATTTTTAGTAAAGATGGGGTTTCCCCACGCTGGCCAGGCTGGTCTGGAACTCCTGACCTCATGATTCACCCGCCTGGGCCTCCCAAAGCATTGGGATTACAGGTGTGAACACTGCACCTGGCCCCCTCAAGTTCTCCCTTGAACCCATTTGAGTCACTCCATGACTCCACCCAAGCTGCTCTTTGTTAAGATTGTCAGTCCCCTCCAGTGTGGTTAAATGTAAGGGTCATCATTTAATCTTCATCTTCCTTGACTGTTCAGCAAGGATCAGCTGAGTATTTCTTCTTCCTTGAGGCATTGTTTTGCCCCTTGGCTTCCAAGACACTATACTCTCTTGATTATTCCATCAAGGTCCCCTTTGCTAGGTTCTCCACATCTCCTTCACCTCTAAATGTTACAGAGAACCAGACGTAGTGGCACGTGCCCACAGTCCCAGCCATTCAGAAGGCTGAGACAGGGAGGAGCCCAGGAGGTCGAGGCTGCAGTGAACTGTGATCACGCCTTTGCACTCCAGCCTGGGCAACAGTGCGAGACCCTGTCTCCAAAAACAAAACAAATGTTGGAGGGTCGCAGGGTTCAGTCCTGGGATCTGTTCCTTACCTCACTCTGTTGCAGATCTCATTTAGTCTCATAGCACTGAATGTCACCTGGCATAGCCCACATTCCCCTAGGAGCAGACCCTTAATAAACAGTTTGCATGTAGGCAGCTTATATGGGAAGAAAATTCCAGAGAGCAGAAATGAGGAACAGGAGAAGTTAAACAGAAAAAAAAAAGGAACGTGGCTGGGCTTGGAGGCTCACACCTGTAATCCCAGCACTTTGGGAGGCCAAGTCGGGCAGATCACCTCAGGTCGAGACCAGCCTGACCAACATGGAGAAACCCCATCTCTACTAAAAATACAAAATTAGCTGGGCATGATGGCACATGCCTGTAATCCCAGCTACTCGGGAGGCTGAGGCAGGGGGATCACTTGAACCCGGGAGGTGGAGGTTGCGGTAAGCTGAGATGGTGCCATTGCACTCCAGCTGGGCAACAAAAGCAAAACTTCATCTCAAAAAAAAGGAACACAATTCAAGAGAGCATTCTTGGGCTGACCATCACCATGGGAGACAGATGCCTGACCCCAAAGGACCATCTAAGAAGATTCCGAACTGTCTCTCAAGGGATGGAAAGGGGAAGGCATTTGTCTCTCAGTTTTCATTCACTGTTGGAGGAGAAAGTAAGTATTTCAGGTATGGGAGCAGCATGAATGAAGGGACAAAATCACTAACCCCTAAGGTGGACGCAGTGGATCACACCTATAATCCCAGCACTTTGGGAGGCTGAGGCAGGTGGATCACCTGAGGTCAGGAGTTCGAGACCAGCCTGACCAACATGGTGAAACCCCATCTCTACTAAAAATACAAAATTAGTCTGGTGTGGTGGTGCATGCCTGTAATCCCAGCTACTCAGGAGGCTGAGGCAGGAGAATCACTTGAACCCAGGAGGCAGAGTTTGCAGTGAGCCGAGATCACACCATTGCCTGGGCAACAAGAGTGAAACTCTGTCTCAAAAAAAAAAAAAAAAAATCACTAACAGATAACCTCTGCTCTTTCTTTCCTATCATCTCAGTAGAACGGAAGGGGAAGAGTAGGATGACTCTGGGCTTGACCAGGGGCTGAGTTCTAATCAGCCTTATTCTAGCTGTCTGATTTAGGCAAGTTATTTGACCTTTCTGAACCTTGGTGTCTTCATCTTACAAAATAAGGAAGATGATACCTACCATAATGAGTTATGAAGATGACATAAAATAACACAATAAAGTGCTTAGCGGAGGGCGAGAGACAGACAATGAGTAGTACAGTGGTTACTACCATGATTCTCTGACTATATCACAGGAAGCTGTGTGAGAAATACCTGCGCCACCTGGGAGACAGTTGCAAATGGCAGAGAGGGTCGTCCCGTGGAACAGTGAGATGGAGGAGCCAGATAGTAGAGAACACTGAAACCCAAGCTGAAGTCTCGGCGCTGGAACGTGACTAAAGGATCTGGACCAGTGGACACACAGAACACTGCGTGCCTGTGACAGGAGCAAACCTGAAGGCCTGAGGACCAGCGGGAAGGAACAGCCTGCTGTCACCTGGTCCTCCCCAGGTCCCTGCACATCTCCCCATCGATGCCCTTTCCGTGTCCTGTTGTAGCTACCTGTTTCAGACATTTCTACGGCCATTTCCCTGGAAAGCCCTTGAGGGCAGGGACAGGATGTAGTCAGCCCGATCCTCAAGCTTGGCACAGGCTTGGCACATATTAATGCTCCATGAGTGTTTGCTGAAGTCTTAATATAGCTGAGCGGCTCAATAACCTGAGCGACTGTCATGCAATAATTCAGATGTGAGGATGAAAACCTGGGTGAGGATGACGGCAGCGAAAATGAGATGGTCAGAATTGTAGAACATCTGCAGGAAGAGGCACAAAACTGTTGCAATGATAATTTTTACATGGAAACTCAAGAAGATATGCGACCCTCGGCTGGGTGCAGTGGCTCACACCTGTAATCCCAGCACTTTGGGAGGCTGAGGCGGGTGGATCATTTGAGGTCAGGAGTTTGAGACCAGCCTGGTAAACATGGTGAAACTCCATCTCTACTACAATACAAAAATTAGCCAGTCACGGTGGCACACACCTTTAATCCCAGCAATTCAGGAGGTTGAGGTGGGAGGATCGCTTGAGCCCAGGTGGTGGAGGGTGCAGTGAGCCGAGATCACACCACTGCACACTCCAGCCTGGATGACAGAGTGAGACCCTGTCTCAAAAAAGAAGAAGAAGAAGACATGTGACCCAGTCTAAGAGGGAAAATACAGGTCTTGGTCACAAGTCTGCTCCCAATTCTGGGTTCTTGGGTAATGTGTGGGCAAATGTGGTGTGCATGTCAGGGATGGGGGCAGATAGCATGTGAGGCAAAAGATGTCAACTCATGCTGACCATTTAAAAGCACTGAGCTGGGCACAGTGGCTCACACCTGTAATCCTAGCACTTTGGGAAGCCAGTGGGCAAATCACAAGGTCAGGAGTTCGAGACCAACCTGGCCAACATAGTGAAACCTCATCTCTACTAAAAATACAAAAACTAGCCAGGTGTGGTTGCAGGCATCTGCAATCCAGCTACTCGGGAGGCTGAGGCAGAATTGCTTGAACCTGGGAGTGAGCGGAGATCACACCGTTGCACTCCAGCCTGGGTAACAGAGCAAGACTCTGTCTTGAAAAAAAATAAATAAAATAAATAATAATAATACAAGCTTTGAGCCAGGTCAGGTGTGGAGCATGCCTGTGATCCCAGCACTTTGGGAGCCCGAGGCAGGTGGATCACCTGAGGTCAGAAGTTCAAGATCAGCTTGGTCAACATGGTGAAACCCCTTCTCCACTAAAACTACGAGAATTAGCCAGGTGTTGTGGTGTGCAACTGTAGTCCCAGCTACTTGGGAGGCTGAGGCAGGAGGATCGCTTGAACGTGGGAGGAAGAGGTTACAGGAAGCCAAGATCGAGCCACTGCATTCCAATCTGGGTGACAGAGAGAGACTCTGCCTGAAAAAAAGATAAAAAATAAAAGCTTTGAACCATTCTTTACCGCCCAGTAGCTAGTTCAGCCTGGATATGTCTTTTGCCCTCTCTGAGGCTCAGAGCCTTTTATATAGTAAATGGGGATCATAAGGGGGTAATAATGCCTGCTCTGCCTTCCAGGGTTGAAAAAATCAGAAAGATTGTAAATGTTCAGATGCTCTGCAAACTATCAAGTATTTTTAAAATGTAAGGCAACTTGCCGGGTGTGGTGGCTCACGCCTGTAACCCCAGCACTTCAGGAGTGAGGTGGGCAGATCACCTGAGGTCAGGAGTTTGATACCAGCCTGACCAACTTGGAGAAATCCCATCTCTACTGAAAATACAAAATTAGCCAGGTGTGGTGGTGCACGCCTGTAATCCCAGCTACTCAGGAGGCTGAGGCAGGAGAATTGCTTGAACCCATGAGGCAGAGGTTGTGGTGAGCCGAGATCGGGCCATTGCACGCCAAGAGCAAAACTCTGTCTTGAAAAAAAAAAAAAGTAAGACAACTTTAGTAATATGGTGGTGATTAATTCCTCCATCCTATAGTCTACTCAGTTATTCAGGTAAAGTTATGGAAGGTCTGACTTTGAAAGCTCAAGTGAAGTCATTTCACAAACACTTACATAGTTTTTGTTTTTCTTCCTCTGTAGAAAGAGGATCAAAGATCTCAGTTGGGCTGAGTTTTCCAGCTTTAGGTGAAAGTGCAGGGTGTGGTTGGTCTGCAGTTCCTGGGCATGGGGAGATAGCATGAAAGTGGGACCCTCAGCCGGGCGCGGTGGCTCAGGCCTGCAATCCCAGCACTTTTGGAGGCCGAGGCGGGCGGATCACGAGGTCAAGAGATAGAGACCATCCTGGCCAACATGGTGAAATCCCGACTCTACTAAAAATACAAAACATTAGCTGTGTGTGGTGGTGCACACCTGTAGTCCCAGCTACTGGGGAGGCTGAGGCAGGAGAATCACTTGAACCCGGGAGGCGGAGGTTGCAGTGAGCCAAGATCACATGACTGCACTCCATGGTGACAGAGTGAGACCCTGACTCAAGAAAAAAAGAAAAATAAAAAAAAGTGGGGCCCTCAGGTGAAGTTCCCACTTCAGGGATTCCTCTCCTGCTGCATTAGGGAACTACCACAAAGGTCCCCTCTCACCCACGTGACTCCTCAGCCGGCAACGAAAACAGAAAATCGCCCACCTGAGTATTATTGCATTGGTGCAAAAGTAAAAGCGGTAGTAAAAACCACCATTACTTTTGCACCACCCTAATAAACTGAAAAACACCACCTCATGGAGATTAGAGCAAAGATGATTAGAGACTTTGCTTTTTTTTGCTTTTTTTTTTTTTTAAAGATGGGGTTTCATCATGTTGGTCATGGCTGGTCTTGAACTCCCGACCTCAGGTGATCCGCCCACCTTGGCCTCCAAAGTGCTTGGATTACAGGTGTGAGCCACCACGCCCGGCCTTTTTTTCTTTTTTTCAAGACAAGATTTCACCATATTGGTCAGGCTGTTCTCAAACTCCTAACCTCAGGTGATCCGCCCGTCTCAGCCTCTCAGAGTGCTGGGATTATAAGCGTGAGCCACTGCACCCGGCGAGACCTTGTTTTAAAGAGACTCGGCAGCTCTAGAAGATCCACTGCATGTTGCTTGAACACATTTTGGCATCTGCTGGGCATATTTAGGATGCAGGCTTTTG
>NW_016107339.1:9079569-9085899 GCF_001604975.1 Cebus imitator | reverse complement strand
ATGGGCAAGGCCATCCCTGCTATGAAGATGGCTGAGTCTGGCTGTAAAGCTTGATCTCCTTAAAGCTTTCAAGTCATCTGACCATTCCTTGCAAGGAACCTGAGCTTCCCCAAACAACGTTTCTGTTATCACTTGGCGCAAAGATTCAGGTCCACATAACGTTAGAATATGTTTTTCTTCCTCTGTAGAAAGAGGAAACAAAGATTTCAGTTGGGCTGAGTTTTCCAGTTTTAGGTGAAAGTGCAGGGTGAGTGGTTAAGACTTTTTTTTATGGTTGACATTTTTTTTCTACTCGTAAACTAAACAATTGGCATTCTTATTTTATGTACTAATCAAAGAAAACCAGACAAAAATCAGACAAAATCAGGCGAGGGCCCAATTCTTGGACTCCAGTAAATAAATTAGCCAATGTGCTTCCTCTCTGGGCTGGGACCTAGTTCGCGGCGACATGGCCAAACGTACCAATAAAGTCGGGATCATAGGTAAATACGGGACCCGCTACGGGGCCTCCCTCTGGAAAATGGTGAGGAAAATTGAAATCAGCCAGCACCCGAAGTACACTTGCTCTTTCTGTGGCAAAACCAAGATGAAGAGACGAGCTGTGGGGATCTGGCACTGTGGTTCCCGTGTGAAGACAGCAGTTGGCAGTGCCCGGACGTATAATACACTTCTGCTGTCGTGGTAAAGTCCGCCATCAGAAGACTGAAGGAATTGAAAGACCAATAGTAGATGTCCCTTTGAGATATCACTGGCCTAGAGTAAATGGGTTAATTTCTCTAACAAAAATAAATTAATTAATTAGCCAATGTAATAAATGCCACTTTTGACAGCCCGGTCCTGAGACAGTGCGGACAGCCAGCAAGGCTTTTTCCAACCATTTCTCATCTATCTTTGAATTTCTTTCTTTTTTTTTTTCCTTAAGACGGAGTCTTTCCCACTGTTAGATCTGGCAGAGAAAAAAGGAAAGACGGAGTCTCGCTCTGTCACCCAGGCTCGAGTGCGATGCTGTGATCTCGGCTCACTGCAACCTCTGCCTCCCGGGTTCAAGCGATTCTCCTGCTTCAGCCTCCCAAGTAGCTGGGATTACAGGCAACTGCCACCACGCCCGGCTAATTTTTGGTATTTTTAGTAGGGACAGGGTTTCACCATGTTGGCCAGGCTGGTCTCTAACTCCTGACCTCAAGTGATCCGCCCACCTCAGCCTCCCAAAGTGCTGGGATTACAGGCCTGAACCACCGTGCCTGGCCTATCTTTGAATTTTTAATCATCTCAGGTAGCTGTTTTCCATTGTTTCTCTACCAGTGTTTCTCAATCTTGTCCTGCCAACTGGTAAGTTTCCTGAGGGCAGCAAAGGACCACTGCTGACCTGTGGGAAGGACCAAAGGCCTGCTGTGAACTTAAACCTGGACAGGAGAGAACATTCAGGCAAGGGGTATTTCACTGAGGTTTTGACACAGAAAAAAATAAGAGGCCAACTGAATGTGGACCCATAAGGGAATGGTTAACTGAATTATGGTACATAAGCTCAACACAATGCTATGCAGCTATGGTCCACACAGATTACACGTAGTAATGTGGAAAATACCAATGATATATATCCCGTGACAGTCAGAGTCCCTGCAGGAAACAGATGGCATGCTCAAAATTGGGGAAATTGAGAAGGGTCTAATAAAGGGGCTATTTACAAAGGTGTGGGCGGCTCTGGAAAAGTGACAGAGCAGAGGGGCACTGTTTCCGTGGCTAGGCCAGGTGTCGAGGGAGAAGGGGGGCCTGCTGGAACATAAGGGGAGAACTACCTGGAGATGGTCCAAGGGCCCCCAGATAGGAGCTGCAGGCTTTGATGGAGGGACACTCTTAGTCTTCGGTGATTTGGAAAGGAGGAAAAAGGGGAAGGAATATTCCTCAAGCCCAACCAGAAGCCAGAGGAGGGCAGGGGAGCAGCACACAGCAGCCTCCTGGAGCACCGAGCAGGGAGAGGGGAGAGGGGAGAGGGGAGAGGGGAGAGGAATGAGGGGAGAGGGGAGAGGAATGAGGGCAGAAGGGAGAGGGGAGAGGGCAGAGGAGAGAGGGGAGAGGGGAGAGGGGAGAGGGGCGAGGGCAGAGGGGAGAGGGGAGAGCGGAGAGATTTGGCATGAACTAAAGGAGGCTGGAAAGCCTCCAAAGCAGCCTCAGAAGTGAGTTCTCTCTGCCCTCCTGCCCTCCTGTTTCTTGCTCCTCTTTCTTCCCCCTAAAGTCCTAGAAAACAAAATTCCTCTTCCCCAAGGCGGGTTATAGAAACTAGAATCTCAAGGCCAGGCCCAGTGGCTTATGACAATCCCGGCACTTTGGGAGGCTGAGCAGGGAGGATTGCTTGAGGCCAGGAGTTTGAGACCAGCCTGGCCAACATGGTAAAACCCCATCTCTACTAAAAATACAAAAATTAGTCAGGTGGGTTGGCGGCCGCCTGAAATCCCAGCTACTTGGGAGCCTGAGGCAGGAAAATCACTTGAACCCAGGAGATGGAGCTCATAGTGAGCAGAGTGAGCCAGTACACTCCAGTCTAAGCAACAGAGAGTGAGACTCTGTCTAAGAAAGAGACAAGACAAGATGAGAAAAGAAGAATCCCTCTGCCCCAAAGCATGCCTTAAAACCTAAAAAGGTCACTCTCTTTCTTCTCTCCTCCGCTTTTTTTTTTTCTTGATACAGGCTCTCTCTGTTGCCCAGGCTGGAGTGCAATGGTGCGATCTCGGCTCACTGCAACCCCTGCCTCCTGGGGTCAAGCAATTCTCCTGCGTCAGTCTCTTGAGTAGCTGGGATTACAGGCATGTACCATCACAGCTGACTAATTTTTATATTTTTAGTAGAGATGGGGTTTCACCATGTTGGCCAGGCTAGTCTCAAACTCCTGACCACAAGTTATCTGCCGTCCTTGGCCTCCCAAAGTGCTGGGATTACAGGTGTGAGCCACTGCGCCCAGCCTCCATTCTCCCTTGAAGACCCTCATTCCAGAAGGTCCCGCCCCAGACCCTGGAGGAAGGTATGCTGCACAGGGAGACCAAGGTGAATCTGAACAGAGGCCTTGCTGGGCCTCCCTCTCAGTCTGTTACCTCTAGACCATGCCCTTTTGTCCAATCCGATTTCTACACAGCTGTCCATTCTCCACCCAACCTAAGCATAAAAACAGACCATTTTCCCCGAGTCTTTGGGCCTTCATTTCTGAAGGCCCCTACATCAAGCAAAACGTGGATTAAATTAATTTGTTGGGCCGAGTGCAGTGGCTCACGACTGTAATTCCAGGACTTTGGGAGGCCAAGGTGGGAGGATCGCTTGAGCCCAGGCATTCGAAACTAGCCGGGGCAAAATATAGAGACCCTGTCTCTATAAAAAATTCAAAAATCAGTTGACCATGGTGGCACATGAGTGCCTATAGTCCCAGCTACTAGGCAGGCTGAGGCAGGAAGATCCCTTCAGCCCAGGAAATCGAGGCAGCAGTGAGCTGTAATGGTGCCACTGTACTCCAGCCTGGGACACGGCAAGACTCTAGAAAAAATAAATATAAATAAATAAATAAGTTTGTTGGTAGGCCCAGCTCCCCAGGAGGCTGGGGCAGGAAGATCACTTAATCCCAAGAGCTTGAGGCTGTACAGAGCTGTCACTGAGCCTGTGAATAGCCATTGCACCCTAGCCTGGGCAACATAGCAAGACCCCCGTCTCTATAAAGAAAGAAAGAAAGAAAAGAAAGAAAAGAAAGAAAAGAAAGAAAGAAAGGAAAGAAAAGAAAGAAAGAAAGAAAGAGAAAGAAAGAAAGAAAAGAAAAGAAAAGAAAAAGAAAGAAAAGAAAGAGAAAGAAAGAAAGAAAGAAATGTGTTATGCTTTTTGCTTGTTAACCTGTCTTTTGTTGTAAGAGTGTGGGCTATGACCCCTAGGATGGGTGAGAAGAGGGATCCAGCAACGTAGATTTACTGGAAAAAACAAAAGCATGGAACAAAATTGCATGTGTACAACAGAGATGTTAAAATACATAGAGACATTTTTTTTTTTTTTTTTGAGACGGAGTTTCACTCTTGTTACCCAGGCTGGAGTGCAATGGCGCGATCTCGGCTCACCGCAACCTCCGCCTCCTGGGTTCAGGCAATTCCCCTGCCTCAGCCTCCTGAGTAGCTGGGACCACAAGCACGCGCCACCATGCCCAGCTAATTTTTTGTAGTTTTAGTAGAGACGGGATTTCACCATGCTGACCAGGATGGTCTCGATCTCTTGACCTTGTGATCCACCCGCCTCGGCCTCCCAAAGTGCTGGGATTACAGGCGTGAGCCACCGCGCCCAGCCAACATAGAGACATTTGAGGAAAAGATGGAAAGGAATCCGCCCATCCTAGGCTACCACTGTTGGAGGAAGGTACTGGGGAGTGGGCTAAGGATTTTGGTGAGATGGCGAGCTCTTGACTTTGAATGAATGGTAACGTGGTTGTGTTGCTTTTCTAATAAGACAGTCAGTGGGGCAAGCTGGGGGAAAGTGAATGAATGGGGGAAGAGGTGAAGCAGCATAAGGCTTCTCCTCCCCTTACTCTAAGGCAGCCCCTTGGGGCACCCTCTGGTGTCCTTCCAACCCCTTCATTTTACAAAAGGGAGAAAGGACTTGCTCAAAGTGTAAAGCAGGTTAGCAGCAAGCTGGGAGGAAATCCGGATCGCCCCCTCCCCCACAGATTTCCAAACTGTCCTGGCCTCTGGGTCCGTCTCCACACCACCCCAGCCTCCCTTCCCCCGCCACCAGCCCCCTTCCCTTTTTCTCTTTGGCGGCAAATCCAAGAGTTCCCCTGATCTGAAGCAGCTAAACAGCCTCACACCCTTAATCTCACTGTCTGAATGATAAATCCTGCCAGGCAGCCCATTCCATTCAAGCCCTTCACACCCTCCTCTGAGTAGCTGGGTGGTCTCTTCCGCCCAAGTGGGGGCTGCCGGCCCTTCCTTCCACTTAGCATTCCCCCAGGAGTCCAGGACTTCCCGGGAGCCAGGCATTCGCCTCCAAAACAATATCCAGATAAGACACGGCCCTCCCGGCCCCCCTTCAAGGCCAGACCATAAAATAAAGCCGCGTGGGCTTTGCGCCCCTGGACAGAATCCTTTGTCTGGGTTGGAAACAGCCTGAAAAGATGAAAGGGGCTCCCACTCTGACCCCTTCACCTCTTGTTATCTTGGGCCCACTCCCCTTCGACTCTCTGAAGCAGACAGCGGTGTTTTCCCACGGTCACCGGGGTTAACGACGTCTTAGCAGCTAACAGGGAGAGGAATGTAAGGAATGTACCTGCCTAAGGGGCGATTATTTTCATCAAGGACAGGCTGAAATGGATAATGAGGTCAAAAACAAACGCCATCTCTTTCTCAAAGGACTCTCTAAAGACAGGCTATTAGATATAGTTCATTAGTTGGGGGTGGGGGCTAGAGAGCTACTTTTTAGACCGTTGCCTGAAGAGAGATGGAGGCATTTTGCCAAGTTTAGATTCCTCTCCAAGTCAGTAGGGGGCTAAGTTTAGGCTCCAATTCAAGCTTCCAGATAGCTGAGTTTCATTCAGGTGCAGGCAACAAGTGGCGTTCTGGGTTCAAAATATTTGCAAGAGAATGTATTATAACTGTACAAGTGAGATCTATAGTAAAACAAACAAACAAACTAATATCCAAAAATTAAATTTGGAAAACTGATGAGCCAGAATTTATAAACAAAAAGATATTTGTGGGTTCAATTCAGTATAACTACATCAATTTTATTAAAATCAAACATAGATTAATAGTTAAAGCCCTTACATATTTTCTCTCTAAAAGACTTAAGAATAAGCCAGGCTCGATGGTTCATGCCTGTAATCCCAGCACTTTGGGAGACCAAGGCGGGCGGATCATGAGATCAAGACCATCCTAGCCAAAGTGGTGAAACCCCACCTCTACTAAAATACAAAAAATTAGATGGGCGTGGTGGCGCGCGCCTGTAGTCTCAGATACTCAGAGGCTGAGGCAGGGCAATCTCTTGAACCTGGGAGGCAGAGGCTGCAGTGAGCCGAGATCGCGCCACTGCACTTCAGGCTGGGCGACAGAGCGAGACTCCGTGTCAAAAAAGAAAAAAAAAACAAGAATAATTTTACTTGGCCGGGCGCGGTGGCTCAAGCCTGTAATCCCAGCACTTTGGGAGGCCGAGGCGGGTGGATCACGAGATCAAGAGATCGAGATCATCCTGGTCAACATGGTGAAACCCCGTCTCCACTAAAAATACAAAAAATTAGCTGGGCATGGTGGCGCGTGCCTGTAATCCCAGCTACTCAGGAGGCTGAGGCAGGAGAATTGCCTGAACCCAGGCGGCGGA
>NW_016107339.1:9072621-9078289 GCF_001604975.1 Cebus imitator | reverse complement strand
GGGTTCAAGTGAATCTCCTGTCTCAGCCTCCTGAATAGCTGGAATTACAGGCATGCACCACCATGCCCAGCTAATTTTGTATTTTTAGTAGAGATGGGTTACTCATGTTGGTCAGGCTGGTTTTGAACTCCTGACCTCAGGTGATCCGCCCACCTCGGACTCCCAAAGTGCTGGAATTACAGGCATGAGCCACCATGCCTGACCCTGATCTGGTATCTTACCTTCTCTCTAAGATGCAATTTCCTCAACTGTAAAGCAGTGTTTATAATTCCTATATTTGGCCGAGTGCAGTGACTCACTCCTGTAATCCCAGCACTTTGGGAGGTCGAGGTGGGCAAGTTCAAGACCAGCCTGAGCAACATGTAGAAACCCTGTCTCTACTAAAAATACAAAATTACCCAGGCATGTTGGAGGGCATCTGTAATCCCAGGTACTCAGGAGACTGAAGCAGGAGAATCACTTGAACTCAGGAGGTGGTGGTTGCAGTGAGCTGAGATCCCACCATTGCACTCCAGCCTGGGCAACAAGAGCGAAATTCCGTCTCAGAAAAAAATAATAATAATAATTCTTATATTTTAGGGTTGTTGTATTAAAAAGGGAGATGTGAGGGCTGGATGTGGTGGCTCACACCTGTAATCCCAGCAGCTTGAGATGCCAAGGTTGTTCCTGGTTTGAGCCCAGGACTTCAAAACCGGCAACATAGTGAGACTCTATCTCTACAAAAATAAAAATAAAAATAAGGCCAGGCACAGTGGTCCATGTCTGTAATCTTAGCACTTTGGGAGGCCTAGGTGAGAGGTGGTTTGAGCCCAGGAGTTTGAGACCAGCCTGGGCAATATACTAAGACCCTATCTCTACAAAAAAATAAAAAATAAAATAAAAGGAGATGTGAGTAAAGCACTTTGCATAGTGTCTGGCACAGAATCAGTTATATAAACGTAAGCTTTGACAATGATGATATAGACTGATACCTGCAAACGTTCTTTGCATAAAAAGACAAGCCGGCTCTCTGTAGAACATGCTGGACTCCAAGTTCCCTGATCAGGCTGTGGTCACGCAGTCCTTTGTACCTTTGCTCTAGCTCCCGCCTGGGTTTGGAATGTACTGTCTCCTCCTTCTCTTATCTCCATATTCAGCTTAAAGGACACCTTCCCAGGGAGGCCTTCCCAGACCGGCCCCTCACTCCTTACCCAGCAAAACTAATTCCTCCTTCCACCAAGGGCTCATAGCTCTAAGATAGCATGTCTCACGTTGTATAATAATAGTTTGCTTATATGTTGGTCTCCAGAGATAGCATATTAACAAAGTTTCTCCAACACAGCCTCGGGTGTAACCTGCCTATATGGGAAGTGCCCAGTAGGAGTATGTGGAAGGAATGAACAAAGAATGAACACAGGAATGGCTTGTCCCGGGGGGTACCTGCATGGCCTCTCCACCCTCAGACCTCTGATGGCACCTCTTTGAATACTGCCTTTCCTGGCACATCCCTGGAATCTACAAAAACGGTATGATCGCATTTTCAGCTACTGTCTCCACACCACTTTGTGTGACTTTCTGATCAACTGGAGGTGCCACAAGAGTCTGGCTCAGGGTAGCCGAAAGATACCTTAGTGCCAAAACTACAGGATATAGAATACAGTTGCAGGATAGCGTTCACACTGCTGCTCTAGGAAGTGTCTGCAAACCGATCTGCATAGTCCAGTGTGTCATTGTTAGCGACGTGCCGGGCTTGTATCCTCTTTAGCTACTCAGAAACTCAGCAGAACAAAATGATACCTGATCACTTCAAATTTGTGTCCAGTAGTCATGAAAGACGCAAAGGATCCCTCTTCTTCTCCCTATGTGAGCCCCAATCCTGAGTATTCATAAGGGGTCAAATTCAAGGGTACAGTCTCTGGCCTCAAATGAGAACAAATACATTGGGCCTGGCCGGGCGCAGTGGCTCACACCTGTAATCCCAGCACTTTGGGAGGCCAAGGTGGATAGATCACCTGAGGTCAGAAGTTCAAGACCAGCCTAGCCAACATGGTGAAACCCTGTTCCTATAGTCCCAGCTACTCTGGAGGCTGAGGCAGGAGGATTGCTTGAGCACAGGAGGTTGAGACGGCAGTGAGCTGAGATCACGCCCCTGCACTCCAGCCTGGGCAACAGAGTGAGACTCTGTGTCAAAAAAAAAAAAAAAAAAAAGAAAGCACTAATGCTCAGAACTAGCACTCAGCACCAGGCGTGATGATATCATGAGGAGGCTGAGGAAGGAAGATATTTTGAGTTCAGGAGTTCGAGTCCAGTCTGGGCAAAATAGCAAGACCCCCATCTTAAAATAGTGATAAATAAATAAATAAAATAGTTCTTAGTCTCCAGCCAAATTTGGGTTACTTAGGCCAGGCACAGTGGCTCATGCCTGAAATCCCAGCACTTTGGGAGGCCGAGGTTAGCAGATCATGAGGTCAAGAGATCGAGACCATCCTGGCCAACATGGTGAAACCCCATCTCTACTAAAAATACAAAAATTGGTCCAGGGGACAGTGGCTCGTTCCCGTAATCCCAGCACTTTGGGAGGCTAAGGCGAGTGGATCACCTGAGGTCAGGAGTGCGAGACCAGCCTGACTAACATGGAGAAACTGTCTCTACTCAAAATACAAAATTAGCTGGTCATGGCAGCATATTCCTGTAATCCAAGGTACTCAGGATGCTGAGGCAGGAGAATCCCTTGAACCCAGAAAGCGGAGGTTGTGGTGAGCTGAGATCGTGCCACTGCACTCTAGCCTGGGAGACAAGAGAGAAACTCTGTCTGTAAAAAAAAGACCGATGGCTCACGTCTGTAATCCCAGCACTTCAGGAGGCTGACGTGGGTGAATCACCTGAGGCTGGGAGTTCAAGATCAGCCTGACCAACATGGAGAAAAAATAAAGAAAAATCCTGGAAATACTTGTTCATCAAACCGTCCCCACCTTCTTTACCACATATGCTGCCTTCTCCAGGGCTCTGCTCCCGTGGATCCTCTAGGATCCCCCAGGGAGTCTGCTGAGAGAGTCGCTCAATTATATATATATAAGTTTTGTAGTTTTGGTCTTGTTGTCCAGGCTGGAGTACAGTTATGTGATCTCAGCTCACTGAAACCTGTGCCTCCAGGGTTCAAGCAATTATCCTGCCTCAGCCTCCTAAGTAACTGGGATTACAGATGCCCACCACCACACTCAGCTAATTTTTTGTATTTTTAGTAGAGATGGGGTTTCACCATGTTGGCCAGGCTGGTCTTGAACTCCTGACCTCAGGTGATCTGCCCACCTCAGCTTCTCAAAGTGCTGGGATTACAGGCATGAGCCACTGTGCCCAGCTCAATTATGTTCTATATTTTGAGATCTGGAGAGAAATCTTAGGCATCATCAAATCCCACCGTATCACTTTACCAATGAAGGAACAAAGCTGAGAGAGAAAAGCTAACCTGCCCAAGCGAATCAGTTCTAGTCCTGCCTCTGCCACTAACTTGTGGTGAGACCTTGGGCAAGTCACTTCTCTCTGAGCTGGAAGTTTGCTCTTCTGTAAAATGAGGGGCTTGGAGTATTTAGAGATCTAAGTTCCCTTTCAGCTCTGTCCTTTGCTGTAATAAAATAATACTTCCTTCTGCCACTGTCAAGTTTAGGAAGAATAGTGTGTGTGTGTGCGTGTGTGTGTGTATGATGAGTCTTCCTCTGTCAATGGGCTGGAGTGCAGTGGCATGATCTCGGCTCATTGCCGCCTCCACCTTAGAGAGAACATTTCCTCCCTTCCCTTCGCCTGCCTCACATACAAAAGTCAAGACAAACATGTGTGGATAACTTTTGAGCTCACTTAATTTTAAATTGAGTGCTGATTTTCAGCAGGGGTAAAGACAAGAAGGGGGAGAGGGGCCAGGCTGAGGAAACTGCTGGAGGAAGCTGGTGACTCCCAGGCGCCAGCTGATGGGACCAGCCCTCCCATGATCCCATGCCTGCAGGGCTTCTAAGAGCTGGCAGCGCCACAGGGATAAATAAGGCCAACGACCGCACCTTACATGGCCATCCCAGCGGGTGCCCAGAATCCCAGGGATTACGCAGACTTCTGGAGGACTTGGAGCAAGTGCATATCACCTGCTGCCGCAAGTGTGCCCGGGTCTCTGCAGTCTCTGTCTTGTGACTGAGGAATTTTTAAATGGAAGCTCTGAGCTCACACAGAAGAAAATGTCTCCCTGATGTCACACAGTTGCTGCCAATTCATCAGCTCCAGCTAAAGGTCAGCAAGGGGGAAGCCACTGCCCGAGGGTCCGGCTGCCCCTCCCTGAGATGGGGCTTCCCTCCCGCAGGCTTGCTGCCAGCCGTCCAGGCCAGCCACAGAAGCTGACGGCTGCTTGCTTTTCCAGGGCACACACAGAGCAGTCCAAACACCACTTGGCTGCTTCTGCCTTTCTCTATGCAGATATTAACCGATTCAACCTCCCAGCCCTATCCCACCCAGCTTTCCCTACTGTAGACAGTCAGGGCAAACCCTGGAGTCTCGATAGAACGTGTCCTGAGGGTCCTCCCCTGGGATCACTTCAGGAGTAACACTAAATCCTACAGTGGTTTTCTTGGGTTTTTAATGGCTAAATGCAATGGTCAAAAGCTAGGAATCCCACTGTCTGGGGTCACAGCCTGGTTCTGCCACTTCCTAGTAGTATGATATTTGTAAGTTACTTAGCCTCTCTGAGCCTGCTTCCTGACCTGAAAAATGAGGATAATAAGAATATTTATCTCCCATAGTGTGGTCCTGAGGACCCACTGTGAAGCACTGGTACAGAGCCTGGCAAGTAGTAAGTGCTCAATAAACGTTAGCTTGGAATCAACACACAGCTACTGCTGAGCAAGTCACTTTTTCACTTAATCCCTGAGTCTTGATTTCCTCATCTGTCCAACGGGGATAGGCACATGTAACAGACAGTCACTGAAAGGATTCAATGAGAAGGAACACAAAGCCATTAATATAGCACCTAGCAGTGGAAAAATGCATGGTGGCTGCTGGGACTATTACCTCCATCGTTCAAAACTTGTGTAGGAAAGGCCCAACACACGAAGTATAAATCACCTTCAAGCAGCCTGACAAGGTGGCTCACGCCTGTAATCCCAGCCCTTTGGGAGGCAGAGGCGGGTGGATCACCTGAGGTCAGGAGTTGGAGAGCAGCCTGGCCAACATGGTGAAACCCCATCTCTACAAAAATACAAAAAAAAATTAGCCGGGCATGATGGCAGGCGCCTGTAATCCCAGCTACTAGGGAGGCTGAGGCAGGAGAATCACTTGAATCCGAGAGGTGGAGGTTGTAGTGAGCCGAGATCAGGCCTTTGCACTTCAGCCTGGGCAACAAGCGAAACTCCACCTCAAGAAACAAAAAAGGCTGTGCGAAGTGGCTCATGCCTATAATCCCAGAACTTTGGGAGTCCGAGCAGGGCAGATCACGAGGTCAGGAGTTTGAGACCAACCTGGCCAACGTGGTGAAACCCCGTCTCTACAAAAATACAAAAAAAAAATTAGCTGGGCATGATGGCAGGCACCTGAAATCCCAGCTACTCTGGAGGCTGAGGCAGGGAACTGCTTAAACCCAGGAGGTAGAGGTTGCAGCAAGCCAAGATTATCCCACTGCACTCTAGCCTGAGTGACAGCGAGACTCTCTCTAAAA
>NW_016107339.1:9069339-9071491 GCF_001604975.1 Cebus imitator | reverse complement strand
TTTGTGGGGCCAGGCATGGTGCCTCATGCCTGTAATCCCAGCATTTTGGGAAACCATTGCAGGCGGATCATTAGAGTTCGGGAGTTTGAGACCAGCCTGGCCAATATGGCGAAACTCCATTTCTACAAAAATGGAAAAAATTAACCAGGCATGGTGTGGCACACCTGTAGCCCCAGCTACTGAAGCTGAGCAGAGAACATGGCTTGACCCTAGGAGGCTGAGGCTCAGATTGTGCCACTGTACTCCAGCCTATATAACAGAGCCATATCCGTCTCCAAAAAAACCAGAACCCATGTTTTTGGTTTATTTTTATTTTTTGAGACAGGGCCTCACTCTGTCACCCAGGCTGGGGTACAGTGGAAGGATCCCAGCTCACTTCAGCCTCAACCCCGGCTCAAGCAGTCGTCCTGTGTTGGCCTCGCAAAGTGCTGGGATTACAGGCATGAGCCACGGTGCCCAGACAAGCATTAATATTTTAATGACAAGATCTAGAGGTTTAATATAAATTATCACCTTCTGTAAACATTTGTTGAGCCTCTTCCTGATTGCCAGGCACGAGGCCAAGCTCTTCCGCTGCCTCACAAGTACCTGGTCGTGTCCCTGAAGCATCAGCTTCCCAGATGCTTCATACGGTGTGCAACTCTCCTCACCCCATTCCTCTCAAATCCAGGAAGTGACCAAGTGTTGTGAGATTCATCCAGTCTCCCATTCACTAATCTCTGCTTCTGTTTCCACAGGGCACCCCCCTCAGCCCTTCCTGGGGTCACTTGTGTCACTGCAATAGCTCATTCACAGAGGCCCCTGCCTCTAGCCTTACCTCCCTCTAATCTATCCTCCTTCATCGCGTTATCCACCAACCCCAAACCCTTCAAGCCTCTCCCAAATTTCCTTCAAGATCCTCAGTAATCCTTCCCAAACTCTCCGGGGTGGGATGTATTTTATAGAGCCCTCCCCCATCCTTGACAGGGGTTTCTGTGAAGGAAGGAGGCGAGGGTCCCAGGGTGCCAGCCTGAGCAGAGGGGTGTGGACACAGGAGTGCCTGGTGCAATGTGGCTGGGGCGAAAATCTGAATCACAGTCAATGAGGGCAGCCAAATTCCTATCTGGGAAATCAGGGCAGTCTGAAGGGTGAGGCCAAGCTGTAAACAGAATGAGTAATGAGGTCAGAAGCTGGTGGGGACCAGAATCATGTCTAGATGCAGTTCAAGGAAACGGAAATGGTACAAGACTGAGGCTGTGAATGGAATTATAAGAAGGTACTGAAGTACCCCCAACATACTGCTGGACACAGGATTGGGGATGGGAGGAACAGCCCGAGAAATCTCCCTTTCCTCTCACTCCCTGAATGTGTACCAAATATACGCTCTTTGCTTTTTCATGTGTGTGTAAATGTCCTGTCTCCCCTGCTGGCTGCTACAGTTTCGTACCCTTCACATGCCTCTTAGCAATGCCAAGTTATTTGCCCAAAGTTGCATGCTGGCAGATGTGGAAGCAGGGCTATATTTCCTCAGCTAACAGGGGATATGCTAGCAAAGTGAGCTGATACTCAGGTTCATAGGTTGGCAAATTACTTTACATCTCAGATTCTTCATCTGTATAGTGAGGATGATTATAACATATAGCTAGTGCTCGACTTACGACCACTGTTGGGACCACGGACCGGTCGTAACACGATTTGATCGTAAGTTGAGTAGGCTATATGTACAGTTGAAATGGTGCACGTGGAGATGGTAGTGCTGCTGGAAGCTGGTCTGCACTGTCGTACGCCCAGCTGGGCAACGTCTGCACTGCCAGACGCGGAGCAGTCATGCCTAGCGATTGTGGTCGTAAAGTCGAATGGTCTAAGTTGCATAGGTGGTAAGTCGATCAAAACCTGTACTTCATAGTAGTGTTATAATAACACCACTATGAGGATTAGCCAAGCAAATATTTGTAAAATGCTTAAAACAGTGCTTGGTACCTAGTATGTGTTCGCTAAATAAAAATAATGCGCCTAGCTGGTAGGTGGGGCCAGTACTGAAAGTCAGTTCTAATTTCAACATTTGAATCCTTAGCTCTTCCACTTCTAAGGTCAACAGCAGGCTACAGTGGACTAGGCTGACTACAGGACTTTCAAAAATTAATTTTCCGGGCCAGGTGCGGTGGCTCACGCC
>NW_016107339.1:9065427-9069013 GCF_001604975.1 Cebus imitator | reverse complement strand
AAAAAAAAAAAAAAAAAAAAAAAAAAAATTAATTCTCCACCGGGTGCAATGGCTCACACCTGTAATCCCAGCACTTTGTGGGGCCAAGGCGGGTGGATTGCTTGAATCTGGGAGTTTGAGGCCAGCCTGGGCAACATGGCAAAACCCCATCTCTACAAAAAAAGACCAAATAATAATAATAATTGCCAGGTGTGGTGGGGCGCACCTATAGTACCAGACACTCAGAAGGCTGAGATGGGAGGGTCCCTTGAGCCTGGGAAGCTTCAAGTGAGCGGTAACCTCACCACTGCACTCTAGCCTGAGCAACAGAACAAGACCCTGTCTCAAAACAAAAAAAAAATTAATTTTCATTTGAACTTAGAAAAACATGCTGTTGGCTTATTTCACTTGGGCACACAGGAAATATCACTCAACTAACTACCCTTACCTGTTCTTAGGAAACCACTCAGAAATCCAGAAGGACCAGTTCAAATATAGTACCTATCCCAAATTTTAATAGGCCTCACGAAGAAAAGTCAGTCTCAGAAAATGCTGGTGGATGTCAAAACCAGCAAGGATTAGGCAATCGAGTTGCGTCCAGCAAGGTTCAAGGATGCAGCTTGTGCTGGAAAGGGAGCTGTCGGGAGATAATGCAAAGAGGAGGAAATACTCTATTTATTTTTCTCAAAACTATTGGAGGTAGTAGTGTTTGGAAAGGGAGGGAGGGGGGAGGGGAAAATGTGAGTGTGTGGTTTGTAAAGTGATAAAATACGGACTCAGTTATTGTAATAACTCAGTAGCAATTCAAAGAAGATAGTGCAAAAGTCTGTTTGCTCTAGCCATCTATCAACCAGAAATCTTTATTAACTGAACCTCTCACGCGACTACAATATGGCACTAAGAGATGTTTGAAAATGATGACCCTGATATGCTGCAAAATCCTAAACAGCTTTCTGAAGCAGGAGAGAAAAGATGAAATGAAGCTTGGTATGGTTTGTGACAAGCGTATTTTATTGTATTCTAATTTTTTCAAAACAAGCAATATTTTTGTCATGCGTAGTATGTGATGATTT
The DNA here is from genome assembly GCF_001604975.1 of Cebus imitator. Taxonomy (NCBI): domain Eukaryota; kingdom Metazoa; phylum Chordata; class Mammalia; order Primates; family Cebidae; genus Cebus; species Cebus imitator. The sequence continues at coordinate 9,067,961 of NW_016107339.1, read as the reverse complement.
ATATGCCATCTAATAACTTTCTATTCGTTGTAATATTAGAACAATACCTTGCCCGATTGTGGTTGGTATCAGGGTTCAATAAACATTCTTTTTCTGAAAAAAAAAATTCTTTTTCTGTAAACACGCCATTTGCTTAGTTCCATTTTCCCTCCCCTTGGCCTTTATTTCATTTTATGTCCAAACTTGACCCCGACGTCTTCCACTGTTTTTATTCTTCCCTAAGGTGGGTGTACCTGGCTTTAGGAAGCACTTATCCTGCCCCGCAGAAGTTTCACACTTTTGTTTCACACCCAGGGTGGAGCTTTCTTTATTTCTCATAACAGAAAATAAGGAGGGACGGCCGCCTGGGTACACTTAAAAAATAAAGGCATCTCTGGAGAGGTGAGGTCCTCCGAGAGCCAGGCAGTGACAATTGAGTGGTGTGGAGCACGTGGATTAAGTAGAACAGAAACAGATCTCGCCAGGACTGCCCCAGGGACGCCAGACACAAAGCAGAAACTCTGATTGTGCCCGGAGGGCCCTGGATCCCTTACCCACGCTGGAGGCTCTCCCGCCTTTTCTAATTACCTTCCAATTTCTTTTGCTCCCCTTCTCAGCCCGAGTGTTCAGGGCTGTGCATACCACAGAGGTCAGACACAAATAAAATCCATACATGGACTCCATTCTCGGGTCACAGAATGTGGTAAACAACTCAGACTGAAGATGGCTCTCACTCCCACCTCCCAACCCCACCACGAAGGCATTGCTTGTAAACACTAGTCACTTGGTAACACCCTCCCATCGGTCGCCTTTGGGCTATTATTCATCACCGACTAACCTTAAACCAACTTCATCTTCACAGGGCTCCCCCCAGAAGAGAGGAAATTCCACAGCTCTGATGTGATGTGAAACGTGATCTGACCGCCCCAGCACTTTCTTTTTCACTCTCCCCAGCCAGTTCCCAAACTGGGTTTCCCGGGCCCCTCTCGGGGCGGCCTTCTCCCGCCCCCCTCTGCAACCCCTACCTCTTTCCCTCTCCATTTCCACGCTGTAACCTGATAGGCTGGAAATGTAGCTTCTTTCATCTTGTATTTCCCACATCCTGAAAGTTTGGAGAGAAGGAGCCCACCCAGATGAAGGAATTCCAAGTATGTGCAGCCCCCTCCTCCTTTAGCTCCATTCACAAAGCAGATTACTAATGGCCCGAGGCTCCAGGGAGGCCCCATCCTCTCCCCACCCCCACCTCCCAGGGAGTTTACTCAATCCACATCCTCACTCCTCACCAGCACAAAAACCTAAGTCCACATGCCGAGAACCAAAAATTAACTTTTCCCTGGACTCTGAGCCTAAGAAAAGCTTTCAGACCTCACTCCGATGGGGACTGCAGTGGCCAGGATTTCAGTTTACCAATCACGCGTCCCCTCTTTAGCATTTTTAGATAAAAGGGCTCAGGGAAAATGAGTCATTGGATCAAGGGGAAAAGATATAAATGTAACGTGATGTTTCAAGGAGACATGCTCAAGTCTGTAGAAGAGATCACAGAGTGTTCTAACTCAGACACATTTCAACAGAAATTGTTTCAAGACCAGAGTAAGATGCTTTAAGATAGGCAGAGAATGTGTGGGGGAATGTGTGTGTGTGTGTAGGGGGGGTTCTGGTAATGTTTTTTGTTAAGAAATGTCTTGGGACGGTGTTGGGGGAAGGGGGGCTCACGCCTGTAATCCCAGCACTTTGGGAGGCTGATGGGGGTGGATCACCTGAGGTCAAGAGTTTGAGACCAGCCTCACCAACTTGGTGAAACCCCGTCTCTACTAAAAATGTATTAAAAAATGAGCCAGGCATGGTGGCAGACGCCTGTAATCCCAGCTACTCCGGAGGCTGAGGTAGGAGAATCGCTTGAATCCAGGAGACAGAGGTTGCTGTCAGCTGAGATCGCATGACTGCACTCCAGCCTGGGTGACAGAGCGAGACTCTGTATCAAATAAATAAATAAATAAATAAATAAATAATAAATGTCTTGAGTCTTCACTACCTGGAAATCAGTGATCACGAAACACGCCCCCAGATCAGCTCTTTGGTCCTCCTGTCTTGAGTTCTGTCACTGACAGGTAAACAGGACAGTCACGGCTTTTTTGACTCAACCTCAACTTCTTCCTCAATGATTAGGAAGTGCCCCCCCAACCCCATGCATCCCTATTCATTAAGGATGACTAACGGTCTTATCTATCCATCAAGGAGGGTGAGAAAGCTGTTTTGAACCTGTACCCGCTCTGGGATAATCAGTTCCCTGAACTTACTAGCTTTGTGTAAAATGGGTTTCCAGCCAGGATTCGTGGCTCGCATATGTAATCCCAGCACTTTGGGAGGCCGAGGTGGGTGGATCACCTGAGGTCAGGAGTTCAAGACCAGCCTGGCCAACATGGAGAAACCCTGTCTCTTTTTTTTTGAGACGGAGTTTCACTTTTGTTACCCAGGCTGGAGTGCAATGGCGCGATCTCGGCTCACCGCAACCTCTGCCTCCTGGGTTCAGGCAATTCTCCTGCCTCAGCCTCCTG
>NW_016107339.1:9061049-9065087 GCF_001604975.1 Cebus imitator | reverse complement strand
AAATGGGGTTATCCTATACTAAAGAGTTCGCTCCTGTCCTTTCTAATATTAGAAAGTACATTTAGGTTGGGTGCAGTGGTTCACACCTGTAATCCCAGCACTTTGGGAGGCTAAGGTGGGAGGATCACGAGGTCAGGAGTTCGAGACTATCCTAGCCAACATGGTGAAACCCCTTCTCTACTAAAGAGACAAAAAACTCGCCAGGCATGGTGGCAGACGCCTGTAGTCCCAGCTACTTGGGAGGCTGAGGCAGGAGAAACACTTGAATCTGGGAGGCGGAGGTTGCAGTGAGCCGAGATCTCGCCGTTGCACTCCAGCCTGGGCAACAGGGAGAGACTCTGTCTCCAAAAAAAGTACATTTAATAGATTGCTACTCATATTATCTTTACAGCTCAGGATAAAGTTGCAAAACTTGTTCTATGCAATAGCATTTAACAACAACTCTCTCTCTATATATATATATATGATAAAGTGGGCACATGTTAGCGCATAGGGTCATGCATTCAATAGGTCTGATATTGCCCAAGAACTCCCATAGAATTCAAGAGGCCAGATCTGGAAGATGCAGTAACAGTGATAAGAAATAACAGATTGTGGCGGAACAGGCACATTGCAACTCCTTGGACCATTCCCAATATACTGAGAAGAAATCTGTAGTGCAGCTCAGCTGCAAGACTGCCCCACGTTTGCAATCTTTAAGCGCTGCCTGCTCAAGACATCCAGCTGGTAATAGGCTCCTACCAAGGCTCAGCATCCTTAGATGACAGCAGCACAGAATGATAGAATCAATGCCTGCAACAACAGAGCAAGTATTTATCTCTCTAGGCCTCAGTTTTCTTATCTGCAAAATACTAAGGCCACCCCAACCCTGGCGAATCAAAGTGCAATCCCCAGACCAGCAGCAATGCCTCCGTGGCTAGCTTGGGAGATAACTAGAAATGCAGGCTCTCGGTCTCCACCCTAACCTGCTGCATTTTCACAAGCTCTCCAGGCGAATCCTGCACACGTGACAATTTAAGATGCCTTGGCCCAGACTCAGGCTCTCCAAAGGTCCTCTACGTAGTTCTGAAATTGTCTGATCTTATTAAGTGCTTTCCAAGGAAGTTTCTGATAAGTGGTTTTCCTTCTTTCTTCTGCCTCCGGTCTTGGAGCTTAGTCTCCTCTGCCAAGGAACTCAAATTTTAGTAGGCATGGGACTCACATGAAGACCTTATTTACAATGCAGATTCTTGAATGCCATCAAGAAACTGACTAGGACCGTTGTGGGACCAGAGAATCTGTGTTTCCATCAGTCTCTTCCACATGGTTCCACAGATTATGGCCCCAGATTACATGTTTTTCTTTTTTTTTCCCTTAATTTTTTGATGTGTAAGATTTCAAACATAGAAAAAATAGACCAAACAGTAATATCCAGCAATCATGTTTCAATCCCCAGCTTCAGCAAGTATCAATCAACTCAAGGCCAATTTTGTTTCCCTCAGATCATACTTTTGAAAAACTCGCATCTAGACCTTCCAGACCTTCCAGGTTCCCTTCACCTACCTTCTAGTCCTTTAGGGTTCAGCGTGTTCTCATTGAGGGCAAGAGTTGTGTTCTAGCATCTTAAAATCCCCAGCATCTAACGCTGTGCCTGGAACATGTGTTGCTCAATAAATTGGTAATAAAAATAACAAATTAAAAATAATTTTAGGACCGCCATAGTGGCTTATGCCTGTAATCCCAGCATTTTGGGAAACCGAGGAGGGTGGATCGCTTGAGGCCAGTAGTTCGAGACCTGCCTGGCCAACATGGAGAAACCCCGACTCTACCAAAAATACGAAAGATTAGCCGGACATGGTGAGGGGCGCCGGTAATCTCAGCTACTTGGGAGGCTGAGGCAGGAGAATTGCTTGAACCCAGGAGGTGAAGGTTGCAGTGAGCCGAGATTACGCCAATGCACTCCAGCCTGGGCAACAAGAGCAAAACTCCATCTCAAAAAAAAAAAAGAAAAGAAAAGAAAAACAGCTTTAAAGTGAAACATAAGGCCGGGCACGGTGGCTCAAGCCTGTAATCCCAGCACTTTGGGAGGCCGAGGCAGGTGGATCACGAGGTCAAGAGATCGAGACCATCCTGGTCAACATGGTGAAACCCCGTCTCTACTAAAAATACAAAAAATTAGCTGGGCATGGTGGCGCGTGCCTGTAGTCCCAGCTACTCAGGAGGCTGAGGCAGGAGAATTGCCTGAACCCAGGAGGTGGAGGTTGCGGTGAGCCGAGATCGCGCCATTGCACTCCAGCCTGGGTAACAAGAGCGAAACTCCGTCTCAAAAATAAATAAATAAATAAATAAAGTGAAACATAAATTACCATATGCCTGTATGATTTAAACTGCAGGTAGATGGGATTAGTTGTGTTCTGATTTTTCAATTCTTTGCCTGGGATTCCTTTTACGGTTAGAGAAACGAAGGCATTCAAACACATTGTACCAAGTGAAAGAATTAGAAAAAAGGTTCCAAAAGCCCCAGTTTACACCCCCTTCCTTCCTGGTCTCAGCATTTTGTAAAAGATCTTGTGCCTGTGTGTGTGGTAAGAGAGAAGGTAGGAAAATGCCTCTGGGGACTGAGGATATTGTCTCAGGGCCTTTGTTTACTCTTTAACCTAGTAATAAATCTCTTAAAGCTCCTGTGGTATTCAGAATATCCTGTCTATGGCAAGGTCGTCCCACAGTTGTGAAAGGAATTCAAGTTTACTAAGTGGACAGAGCCCTGATGTTCCAAAGGCACAGTCCAGCCCTTTTCACCTATTTGCTAATTAGAATGGCTAAATCTCAGTCCTGGGTACGCTCAATAATAGGAGGGAGGCTAAGAGAAGGCAGAACCGAAGCTGAGAAAAGAACTCTGCAGTTCCAAAACTCAGCACAACAATCAAGGGATAAAGTGGTAATTAGGCCTGATTATCATGCAAGGCAGCCCCGGTTAAATTGGAATGTAGCCGGAGAGACGAAAGGCTGGATGGAGAGTTTGCTATGCTGGAGACATGCTTTGATGTCTGCAGGGAAGGTTGTGTTTCATTCAGCCATCCAACTAACCAAAAAAAAATGTTGCCAGAGCAATATGAAACCTTCTAAAATGCAGCATACGGCAAGCAGAAGTAGAGAGCAAGTGGCTGGTTCTGAGCTCTCGTGTGTGTGTGTGTGTGTGTGTGTGTGTGTGTGTGTGTGTGTACTTAGATGCTGCTTTTCTCAGATTTACTACTCCAGCCTCTTGGATCTGTCAGAAGACGAGAGAATTAAAGAGCGCGCACTGGTTATTAACTCACTATCCTTGGTTGAGCAGATTCTTGTGACAAGGGAGAATGTGTCTAAGCTCGGGGCAGACTTTTTACCTGCTGTGGGGAGGACGCAAAAGAAATAAGAGGGAAATTACTCTGTGTGTCCCTGAGAGGCCCAGAACTAAGGTAACAGATGCTGCTGGTGTCATCTGAGGCTGCCTGCTACCACGGCTTTTATACCAACTGATGTAGGAAGAAGAAGATGAGCCAAGAAAGTAGGTTAATCTCCCAGAGAAACACAAAATAGGTAGCAAGTCGAATTTTTACACCTTTCACTCTTTAATTGCTTTAGACCCAGAGCTTCAAAGCACAAGGAATTCCTTTTGTGTCCTTACTTTACCTTTCTCGCCCTTTTCGTGTTATTCTCTGTTCTAACATAACTGTTTTGTATGGGAGCTAACTACTCAGCTAGGGACATGCCCCAAACCAACCCACAACTTCCACCTTCCATGCAAGAGACTTTTAATGTGACTTGGTATTGGGAGACAATCAACTTTCTACTAAATCACTGGCAGAAAAACCATAGTCAGGTTTGTGGGAAGATGTTCTTATTTTGCTTGTTCACAGGGTGCTTACCATAGGAAGTAGCATGAACAATCCTGGCTTAGCATTAAGAAAGTTCATGAAAATACAAAAATCCGCCGGGCGCGGTGGCTCAAGCCTGTAATCCCAGCACTTTGGGAGGCCGAGGCGGGTGGATCACGAGGTCAAGAGATCGAGACCATCCTGG
>NW_016107339.1:9057586-9059622 GCF_001604975.1 Cebus imitator | reverse complement strand
AGCTACTTGGGAGGCTGAGGCAGGAGAATTGCTTGAACCCAGGAGGCAGAGGTTGCGGTGAGCCGAGATCATGCCGTTGCACTCCAGCCTGGGTAATAAGAGCAAAACTCCGTCTCAAAAAAAAAAAAAAAGACTGGTGTAAAATGATAATGACGTATATTTGCCATAAAGAGCCTGTGGAATAACAACACATACAAACCTTTTTGTTACACCTATCTATCACTATTGATATTACAACTATACTTCAGAAATTGTGTGAGTGAAGAGTGATGCATTTATGTAACAGACTGTTCCTTTCCCCTCAAAACAGTGTCATTTGATTTAGGAGAAACTCTACTTAATCTCTTCTGTAAAATTCCCTGAAATTACTCTTGTAACCTGCAGCATGAATTTAGAATAAATAAATTGCACAAGATTGAAAATACCCTTTCAGATATCTTATTTGGTACATTCTTCGAAAATTAAATTGTGGGGTTTTGTTTTTACTCATTTTTTTTTGTTTGTTTTTTGGTTTTTTTTGAGACAGAGTTTCGCTCCTGCTGCCCAGGCTGGAGTACAATGGTGCAATCTCGGTTTACCGCAAACTCCGCCTCCCGGGTTCAAGCGATTCTCCTGCCTCAGCCTCCCGAGTAGCTGGGATTACAGGCATGTGCCACCACATCCAACTAATTTTGTATTTTTAGTAGAGATGGGGTTTCACCATGTTGACCAGGCTGGTCTCGAACCCCTGACCTCAGGTGATCCGCCCATGTCGGCCTCCCAAAGTGCTAGGATTACAGGCATGTGCTACTGTGCGCCCAGACTTACTCATCTTTTAAAAAGAAAAAAAGAGAAAGGAGAGGAAAGGAAAATGAGCCTTAGCAGCTATGTATTTTTTAAATAATAAGAAAATAGCATTCCCCAGAATTTCCAGTAAAACCCATAAGATTTAGGCAGTTCATCCCCAAAGTATGTGTGGGATGCTGGGAGCTCCCTGGCTTTTCCAGTCAACCCCACCCCCAAAAAACTCCCCACAAAAAAACAAAAGCAGATGGGCTGCATCTGAACGAATCAAACTCCCTAGGGGCCAGAGCTCTCTGCTCTAAATGCTAATAGAGTGAGTAATCAGAAACCTACATTTGGTAAATTATTTATCTTATCTCTGGAACTCAGCAAAGCATTGAAGACAGCAACTTCTGTAGAAAGATGTTGTTGGTCAAGAACTCCAGCTGGAATTTGTACTTTTACTAGAAAAAGTACTTTTACTAGAAAAGGGAAAAGTTCAGAGACCAGTGTGTCTGATGAAGCAATAATTTTTTTTTTAAATGACCAAAAACAAAGCCAAAGAAAACTGACTTCACAGTTCCATGGAACAGGTCTGGTTTGTGTTCTGTTTAACGGGCCTTACATTCCATCCATATTAAGGTAATGTCAAAGGAAAGCGATAGACAATGTATATCCCTGAAGAGTTGGGAGTGGGTTCCGTAGTCCCCATCTCCACACTACTCTTCCTTGCAGAAGGCTGTAAGAGATAAGAGTAACCTGGGACAGTGGTTCTTTTTTCTGTGTGTGTCTGTGTGTGCAAGACAGTGTCTTCTCTGTTGCCCAGGCTGGAGTGCAGTGGCATGATCTTGGTTTACTGCAACCTCTGTTTCCTGGGTTCAAGCGATTCTCCTGCCTCAGCCTCCTGAGTAGCTGGGATTACATGCGCCTGCCACCACACCTGGCGAATTTTTCTGTTTTTAGTAGAGACTAGGTTTCACCATGTTTGACAGGCTGGCATCGAACTCCTGACCTCAAGTGATCTGCCTGCCTTGGCTTCCTAAAGTACTGGGATTATAGGAATGAGCCACCGCACCCAGATACCACCCCACTCCTTTTTTTTTTGAAACACAGTCTCACTTTGTCTCCCACCAGGCTGGAGTGCAGTGGCGCCATCTCCGCTGACTGCAACTTCCGCCTCCTGGGTTCAAGTGATTCTCCTGCCTCAGTCTCCCGAGTGGCTGGGACTCCAGGCACAGGCCACCTCGCCTGGCTAATTTTTTTTTTTTTTTTTT
>NW_016107339.1:9054639-9057206 GCF_001604975.1 Cebus imitator | reverse complement strand
TCTGGGATTACAGGCAAGCGCCACCATGCCCAGCTAATTTTTTGTATTTTTAGTAGAGACGGGGTTTCACCATGTTGACCAGGATGGTCTTGATCTCTTGACCTCGTGATCCACCCTCCTCGGCCTCCCAAAGTGCTGGGATTATAGGCCTGAGCCACCGCTCCTGGCCAATTTTTGTATTTTTAATAGAGATGGGGCTTCGCCATGTTGTTCAGGCTGGTCTCAAGCCCACTTCAGCCTTCCAAAGTGCTGGGATTACAGGTGGAGCCACTGTACCGGGACTGGGAACAGTGGTTCTGGAACTTGAGCATCCAGCATCAGAGGGCTTGTTGACACTCAGGATGCCGGGCTCCAACTCCAGAGTTGATTATTCTATTGGCTTGCTGGGATAGGGCCTGTGAATTTGCATTTCCATCTTTGCTGCTGCAAGGGCCATATTTTGAGAAGCACTGGTCTAGAGAATGGGGTCTTTTCACAATCTGGTCTGATTTCTGTAGAATCTGGGCATCCTCCCTCAGAGAATGGATGGAGATTTGGAGGTTTAAAGGCTTTGACTGGGATATCGACAGAGGAATTAGCCCTAGTAATGAATCTTATCACTTTCCCCTATTTGATGAAACACTTTAACTTGATAACTCAATCCATCCATGATTAACTTTTTTTTTTTTTTTTTTTGTTTAGACTGAGTCTTGCTCTATCGCCCAGGCTGGATTGCATTGCAGTGTTGTGATCTTGACTCACTGTCATCTCTGGCTTCCGGGTTCAAGCAATTCTCCTGCCTCAGCCTCCCGAGTAGCTGGGATTACAGGCGCCTGCCACCACACACAGCTTTATTATTTTATTTCATTTTATTTTTTATTTTTAGTAGAGACAGAGTTTCACCATGTTGCCCAAGCTGGTTTCAAACTCCTGACCTCAAGTGATCCACCCGCCTCAGCCTCCCAAAGTGCTAGGATTACAGGCATGAGCCACCATGCCCGAATGATTAACATTTTATTTATAAATTTTTAGCATTTCCACTTGCTTTGTGTCCCCCCACAGTCCTAGGCACTTTTGAGTTCAATAGTATTAAGCAGATAGGAAAGTAAAGGTTTCATTTGAATAAATATGATTGTATAAGTCAACATTCACATTTATAAACACATTAAGAATTGTATTTTGCCGCTGGGCATGGTGGCTCACGCCTGTAATCCCAGCACTCTGGGAGGCCGAGGTAGGCGGATCAGAAGATCAGAAGATTGAGACCACCCTGGCCAACATGGTGAAACCCCATCTCTACTAAAAATACAAAAATTAGCCGGGCGTGGTGGCGCCTGGTTGTAATCCTAGCTACTCGGGAGGCTGAGGCAGGAGAAATGGCTTGAACCTGGGAGTTGGAGGTTGCAGCGAGCTGAGATTGTGCCACTACACTCTAGCCTGGTGACAGAGCGAGATTCCGTCTCAAAAAAAAAAAAAGAATTTTGTTTTGCTTCTACAAAACTTCATCAGTTCATCCACCTGGTGAACTCAGCTCTGAACTGTGAAATAAGAAGAATTCAAATTATCTTTCCCTTTGTTTCTTTCCTTCCAACAACAAATATATTTGGAGTGCATATTTGTTTGTTTGTTTGTTTTAGAGACAGGGTTGCATCTGTGGCGCCACACAGTGAACATAGCGCGGCGGCACCATTGTGGCCCACTGCAGCCTGGACCTCCTGGGCTCAAGCGATCATCTTTCTACTTTAGCCTCCCGAGTAACTGAGATGACGGGTGCACCACCATGTTCAGTTAATTTTTTAAAATTTTTTTAGTGGAGAAAAGGTCTTTGTAAGGCTGGGTGCAGAGAGGCTGAGGCAAGCAGATCATGAGATCAGCAGTTCAAGACCAGCCTGGCTAGCATGATGAAACCCTGTCTCTACTAAAAAATATATGTAAAAAATTAGCCGGGCATGGTAGTGCACACCTGTAATCCCAGCTACTCGGGAGGCTGAGGCAGGAGAATTGCTTGAACCAGGCGGCAGAAGTTGCAGTGAGCTGTAAAAAAATAAAAGAGAAAGAAAAGATCTTTCTATGTTGCCCAAGGTGCTCTCAAACTCCTGGCCTCAAGTGATCCTCCTGCCTCAGCCTCCCAAAGTGCTGGGATTACAGACATGAGTCAATGTGCCCAGCGTAGGAGTGAATATTGTATATATGGATAATAACAATTAAAAATGTAAGTCAGGGTATTGAATCTAAGGGGGTATGAGTGCAAATAACTACACACATGGTGGTGGCTCAGGAAAGCTCTTACAGCAAGTAGTCCTGATGAAAATCCTTCCACGGCCTTCTACCACTCTGCACAGAAAATCCATACTCCTCAGAAAGGCACACACAGGCTGGGCATGGTGGTAATCCCAGCATTTTGGGAGGCCGAGGCAGGCGGATCACCTGAGGTCAGGAGTTCGAGATCAGTCCGGCTAACATGGCAAAACCCCATCTCTACTAAAAATACAAAACTTAGCCGGGTGTGGTGGCACACACCTGTAGTCCCAGCTACTTGGGAGGCTGAGGCAGGAGAATCGCTTGAACCTGGGAGGCACAGGTTGCGG
>NW_016107339.1:9051330-9053274 GCF_001604975.1 Cebus imitator | reverse complement strand
GCCATTGCACTCCAGCCTGGGTAACAAGAGCGAAACTCCGTCTCAAAAAAAAATAAATAAATAAATAAATAAATAAATAAAAATAATTAAAAATAATAAAATAAAAATGAAAATTTTTGGACCCTGCTTACTACAGCCCGACTTTTTTTTTATCTGTTCATGCAAATTCATGCCTCTGGATGTTTGCATATGCTTTTTCTTTTTTTCGAGACAGATTCTTGCTCTGTCACCCAGGCTGGAGGGCAATGGCATGATCTCCGCTCACTAAAACCTCCACCTCCCAGGTTCAAGCAATTCTCCTGCCTCAACCTCCCAAGTAGCTGGGACTACTGGCGCCCACCACCATGCCTAGCTAATTTTTGTATTTTTAGTAGAGACGGGATTTCACCATTTTGGCCAGGCTGGTCTCAAACTCCTGACCTTGTGATCCACCTGCCTTGGCCTGCTAAAGTGCTGGGATCACAGGTATGATCCACCGTGCCCGACCTTGCACATGCTTTTGCTTACTGCTGAAATTTGAGTTTTCCCGTCCTGTCCTTCTGCTGGTTGATGCTTCTGTTTCTTTTCATGTTTCAAGACCCACATCTGGGGCAGCCTCCTCTCTGAAGACTTCTCTGATTCTGGAGATCAGATTTAAAGGTTTTCATTGCTTTCTTTGCATATTTTATTCTAACTGTAATCACTATTAGAGTTTGACTGTGTAAGTGGTGCTTATAAAATGTTTGTGGAGAAAGTGCCAACCGGAGAGGCAGTGTATAAGCAAAGAGAGAGAGAAAAATGCAAGTCTCACTATGGGGACAGCAAGTTCTATCCTGCCCTGACCCTGTCTTCCCACTCATAGGGAAAGAAAGATATGCAATTATGAGAAGATTTCAGAATAGCTGTGCCTTAGTTTCCTCATCTGCGAAACCGGGATAATGACAGTACCTGCCTCACAGAGCAATAGCAGTGGTGGGTGCGTTTTGTGTGTCTGTTTGAGACAGGGTCTCATTCTGTCACCCAGGCTGGAGTGCAGCCACGCTATCATGGCTCACTCCAGCCTCTACCTCCTGGGCTCAAGCGATCCTCCAACCTCAGTCCCCTGAGTAGCTAAGACTACAGGTATGTGCCACTACATCCGGCTAATTTCCAAAAATAATGTGTAGAGAGGGGGTCTCAATATGATGTTGCCAAGGCTGGTCTCAAACTCTGGAGCTTAAGTGATCCTCCCACCTCTGCCTCCCAAAGCTGGGATTACAGGTATGAGCCACTGCTTGGCCTCATGGGGGTGTTATAAAGCATTTAGCACTGTTCTTGGCACATAGAAGGGCTCAATAAAAGTTAATCATTATTTGTTATATTAGATTAATTCCGTGCTTTTATGGGAGCGTCATTCTGTTTATTAAGGTGATGTTTCAGGGGTACCTTAATAAGTAATTGAGATCAAACCTATTACCCAAACATAGACCCAAGATCTCTGAAAGACATAGGTGGTACTTTGGGGCTTTTCTATGTTACTGATCAGTCTAACAGTTAAACAGAAGCAGTACTGACCTCCCGGGACTGAGACCACCACAAAGATGGAGGATAGGATGCATGGTCTCTGTTGCTATACATAAAAGGTCGCATGGGCCGGGCGTGGTGGCTCACTCCTGTAACCCCAGCACTCTGTGAGGCTGAGCTGGGCAGATCACAAGGTCAGGAGTTCAAGACCAGCTTGACCAAATGGTGAAACCCCATTTCTACTAAAAATACAAAAATTAGCTGGACGTGGTGGTACGTGCCTGTACTACCAGCTACTCAGGAGGCTGAGGCAGGAAAATCGCTTGAACCTGGGAGGTGGAGATTGCAGTGAGCCGAGATGGCACCACTGCACTCCAGCCTGGGAGACAGAGCAAGACTCTGTCTCAAAAATAAAATAAAATAGAAATTTTAAAATGGGGATCATGGAGAGAAGCAGACTTT
>NW_016107339.1:9048249-9050455 GCF_001604975.1 Cebus imitator | reverse complement strand
ACAAAAAATTAGCTGGGCATGGTGGCTTGTGCCTGTAATCCCAGCTACTCAGGAGGCTGAGGCAGGAGAATTGCCTGAACCCAGGAGGAGGAGGTTGTGGTGAGCCGAGATCACGCCATTGCACTCCAGCCTGGGTAACATGAGTGAAACTCTGTCTCAAAAAAAAAAAAGATCAAATGAAACAATGTTAGAAGGAAACACATTTTAAATTAACACGAAAAAGTTTCCCACCAAGCAGAGCCCTATGGAACAGGCTGCTTTGTGAGGTAGTAAACTTCTTTTTAGTAGTGGTAATCAAGGGCTACATAATCAAAAAGGAAGTTCTAGGAGCCTTAGCTTTATTTGTTTATTTTTTTAAGGCTAGTCAAGTGAAGCAGTTTGAGTGGAGAAGGAACAAAGAAATCTGTAACTGGTTATGATCAATTAGTTGTAAACACCACTGCACTCGGACCAGCCAAGATTCTTGATTTTTAAAATGTGAAAGGCTGTTGAGCACCTGTTACAACCATGAACTTGGGAGTTCAAAGACTTGGCTTCAGGTCTCAGATTTGTCATTGGACTGTGAGCTAGCTGCTTACCCAATCTTTGCCTCAGTTTCCTAATTTGAAATGAAGATAATAGTTCCTAGTTTCCTCAGTATCAGAAGACTAGATCTTTTAATGTATGCAAAATGCTTAGCACAATTACTAAGTTAACATAGTTAACACCTGGTAAAAGGCAGCTTTTATTTTATTTTATTTTAATTTTTTAAGACGGGGTCTGTCGGCTGGATGTGGTGGCTCACTCCTGTAATCCCAGCACTTTGGGAGGCTGAGGCAGGAGCATCGCTTGAACCTGGGAGGCAGAGGTTGCAGTGAGCCGAGATCCCGCCACTGCACTCCGGCCTGGGAGACAGAGCGAGACTCCGTCTCGAAAACAAAAAGACATGGGTTTATTGATGTACATCTATTTTTGAGAAGGAGTCTCGCTCTGTCTCCCAGGCCGGAGTGCAGTGGCGGGATCTCGGCTCACTGCCTCCCAGGTTCAAGTGATTCTCCTGCCTCAGCCTCCCAAGTAGCTGGGATTACAGGTACCTGCCACCAAGCCTGGCTAATTTTTACTTTTTTTATTTTTTTTTATTTTTAGTAGAAACACGGTTTCACCATGTTGGCCAGGCTGGTCTTGAACTCTTGACCTTGTGATCCACCTGCCTTGGTCTCCCAAAGTACTGGGTCTACAGGAGTGAGCCACCGCACCCGGCCGTGAAGCTTATTTTAACCAGTCTCTCCTTAGTGTTTGCCTGTCCCAGCTCACTCATTTTGGTTGATCTAGGCTCTAGTCTTTCAGCCATTCCCATGGAAGGTCCTAAGTCTCTGAAAACTTTAGTTATTGTTTTAAGAGTTTATTTTGCAGCAAATCATAGGGGCATTAATAGTTTCTGATTTGAGTTGTTCCCTGTTCTTACAATTCTGGGTAGAGAAGGGTCTTCTCTAAGCCCAGGTAATGTGGGCTTTCTGGGAGGGTTCCAGAGTAAATGCCTTTTTCCTTTAAGTGATATAAATAGTGCAGCCACTGCTTCCAAGCCCTATTAAGAAGAGGAACAGACCTGTTTCCTCTAGTGTCCCCTGAGAGCTGATAACTGGATGCCAATAAGTTGGCCAGATCATGCGGGATAGACAGCTGTCTACATGGTGTAATTTGAGGGGGTTGAGGAAATCCCCCTTCTTAAAATATCTTTCCCAATGGCCCTGACACATGCCTGAAATGTATGACTTATGCCTCGGAGTAAGGTGCTGCTGAAATGCAATTGTTATCCATGAGTAGACTCACTTTCAGCCATTATCACCCATTACCATCTCAGGATAAATTAATTTATCAGATTAGTTGGCTGAGTAGAGTCCCAAAGATATGCAGGCACAAGACAAATAAGTTTTAATAAGAACTCTGATCCAGAGGGTCAGAAGTATGGGGTACGGGGCCACTCAGGTGAAGGGTGGCTAGGATGGTCAGAACAGTTTGAGGCCAGCTGGGAAGGCCTGGTCAAAACTCGAGAGGGGAGATGTAGGAGATGTAGGATGAGGGCTGAGGGGGCTCTCAAGACAATCCCAGAATTTCTCTATTTTGAATATTACCACAATAAATACTCTTTAAAAACAAATAAGCAAACAAACGAAAACACAACATTCTTTTTCGTGTGGGGTTTCTTTCTTTCTTTTTTTTTTTTTTT
>NW_016107339.1:9043906-9045194 GCF_001604975.1 Cebus imitator | reverse complement strand
TAATTTTTGTATTTTTAGTAGAGACGGGGTTTCACCATGTTGACCAGGATGGTCTCGATCTCTTGACCTCGTGATCCACCCGCCTCGGCCTCCCACAGTGCTGGGATTACAGGCGTGAGCCACCGCGCCCGGCCCTCTTTCTTTTTTTTGAGATGGAGACTCCCTCTGTCACCCAGGCTGGAGTGCAGTAGTGTGATCTCAGCTTACTGCAACCTCTGCCTCCCAGGTTCAAGCAAGTCTCCTGCCTCAGCCTCCCAAGTACCTGGGATTACAAGCACCCTCCACCACGCCCAGCTTTTTTTTTTGTATTTTTAGTAGAGACAGGGTTTCACCATGTTGGCCAGGCTGGTCTCAAACATCTGGCCTCAAGTGATCTGTCCACCTCGGCCTCCCAAAGTGTTGGGATTACAGGCATGAGCCACTGCACACAGCCTCATCTCTTCTTATAAGGATACCAGTGATATTGCACTTGGGTCTACATATATGGCCTCATTTTACCCTAATTTCCTCTTAAAGGCCCTATCTCCACATATATATTCTGAGGTACTAGGGAGTTAGGACTTCTTTTTTTTTTTGAGATGGAGTCTCATTCTGTTGCTAGGC
This sequence comes from Cebus imitator, assembly GCF_001604975.1. Lineage (NCBI taxonomy): Eukaryota > Metazoa > Chordata > Mammalia > Primates > Cebidae > Cebus > Cebus imitator. The sequence goes on along the minus strand of NW_016107339.1, from coordinate 9,044,591 downwards.
TGGAGTGCAGTGGCACAATCTCGGCTCACTGCAACCTCTGCGTCAAGCAATTCTCCTGCCTCCGCCTCCTGAGAACTAGGACTACGGGTTTACCACGCTCAGCTACTTTTTTTTTTCGTGTTTTTAGTAGAGATGGGGTTTCACCATGTTGGCCAGGATGATCTCCATCTCTTGACCTCTTGATCTGCCTGCCACGGCCTCCCAAAGTGCTGGGATTACAGGCGTGAGTCACTGCGCCAGGCCAGAAGTTAGGACTTCTGTATGAATTTTGGGGGACACAATTCAATCCATGACATAAAGTAAACCTAAAAGTATTAATCATCATATGAAGAATTGGATAATGTTGGTTATCTGCCAAGCCATGTTCCCTTCTATGGTTCAGTTTTAGAAATATTTATTAATATCTACCGTGTTCAAGGCTTGATCCTGGCTTGGGAAACAAAAACTGTAAGGACACAGTATCTGCCTTCAAGGAGTTCACAATCTCTCTGGAGAGCCATTAGACAGACCATGGGTTCTGAAACCCCAAGGCACATTGGAGTCGCCTGGAGTGCTTATTTAAAACACAGATCAGCCGGGCGCGGTGGCTCAAGCCTGTAATCCCAGCACTTTGGGAGGCTGAGGCGGGTGGATCACGAGGTCAAGAGATCGAGACCATCCTGGTCAACATGGTGAAACCCCGTCT
>NW_016107339.1:9042390-9043758 GCF_001604975.1 Cebus imitator | reverse complement strand
AAGAGTGAAACTCCGTCTCAAAAAAAAAAAAAAAACAAACACAGATAACTGGGCTCTACCCCCAGAGTTTCTGATTCAGTGGGTAGGCAGTGGGCCTGAGAATTTGCATTTCTGACAAATTTCCAGGTGGTGTTGGTCTGGAGACCACACACTTTCAGAACTACTGAGCAAGACGTATCAAGATCACGTGTGATGTGTATGTTGAGGTGGCACAGGTGCACGGAGGGGAGACCATTTTCTGTTTTCATGCTAATGCAGTTGAGGTAACAACTGGGAAAGTCCCTTTGCACCTGAAAATTCCCCAGAAAAGTTCTAGTTAGCATTTAGACCTTGAATTTGTAAACATATTACAGCAAAAAACGTGCATTGCCTATGCCATTAATTTACCACTTGGCAAATACTACCTTTCATTACTAATTATATCTCTATAAGAGCTGAGGGTAGCAATAAAGTCTCAGTTCACTATCCTTGTTCCAAAAAAGCTATGAGAACTTTGGCAAATTACTTCCTGTCCCTGAGATTTGGTTTTGGTCATCTATAAAATAGAAATTAGGCCAGTCAAGATGGTTTGCACCTGTAATTCTAGCACTTTGGGAGGCCAACGTGGGAGGATTGCTTGAGGCCAGGATTTTGAGGCTAGCCTGGGCAACAGAGCAAGACCCGCATCTCAGATTGTATTTTAAAAAAATTTTTGAGACAGGTTCTCTTTTCTGAAGCCATTAAAGAGAGAGAGAGAGAGAGAGGTTCTCACTCTGTTGCCCAGGCTGGAGGGCAATAGTGCGATCATAGCTCACTGCAACCTCAAACTCCTGGGCTCAGGCAGTCCTTCCACCCCAGCCTCCTGAGTTGCTGGGACCACAAGCACATGCTACTACACCCTGCTAATTAAAAAAAAAAAATTTGGTGGCTGGATGTGTTGGCTCAGGCCTGTAATCCCAATACTTTGGGAAGCTGAGGCTGGTGGATCACTTGAGCTCAGGAGTTTGAGACCAGCCTGGGAAACATGGCAAAACTCCATCCCTACAAAAAATACAAAAATTATCTGGTCATTGTGGCATGTGCCTGTAGTCCCAACTACTCAGAAGGCCTAGGTGAGAACATCACTTGTGCCTGAGAGGTTGAGACTGCAATGAGCTGAGGTTGTGCCACTGTACTCTAGCCTGTGTGACAGAGTAAGACTGTCTCAGAAACAACACACGTACCCACACACCCACCCCACACACAAATTTTAGGTAGAGACAGGGTCTCACTCTGTTGCTCAGGCTGGTCTTGAACTCCTGGATTCAGCAATGCTCCTGCCTCGGCCTCCCAAAGCGCTGGGATTACAAGTGTGAGCCACCACACCTGGCCTATATATGAATTTTTTTT
>NW_016107339.1:9038467-9041258 GCF_001604975.1 Cebus imitator | reverse complement strand
GCAGTGGCTCATGACTGTAATCCCAGCACTTTGGAAAGCTGAGTCAGGCAGATCACCTGCGGTCAGGCGTTCCAGACCAGCCTGGCCAACATGGTAAAACCCTGTCTCTACTAAAAATACAAAAATTAGCTGGATGTGGTGGTGCGTGCTTGTAATCTCGGCTACTCGGGAGGCTGAGGCAGGAGAATCGCTTGAACCTGGGAGGTGGGAGTGGCAGTGAGCCAAGATGGTGCCACTGCCCTCCAGCCTGGGCAACAGTGCAAGCACTCCATCTCAAAAAAAAAATTATTATTAAAATTTATATTTATTATTAAAATTTTATTATTAAGTTAATGCTTGCTGCTCCTTAAAATGATGTAACAATGATAGTAAATACTTAGATAACAAAAGAATATGACTCTATCAGATTAGTATTACAAGTAACTGCTGTGAGTTTAAAAACTGTTGACTAGAGCGGTCAGGTGTAAGTTCAAATAGGCCGTTGGTCTGAAAGGACAGGCAGTTTATGGGGATGTGTGTGCAATTTGGGTTAAAGAATGTAATCTGTGTTGTCTTTATGGTCCTACATCAGAGGACCAGCTATTTGCCAACATAACTCCCATTTGCAAGAGTAACTTCGGATAAAACCCTGATGACTGCCAAGTCTGACCTTCTCATCTAGTAAGTGGGTGTCTCTCTAATAAAGTAGCATCACTGAACACAGAAGCAAGCTTAACCTATCCAGGGAAAAATGACACCATTCCTATAAAGGGAACAGCACAGCTCCCTACTTCTCCAGAGTGAGCAAGATTGTATTTAGACACGCAAAGAATCTCTGACAAAGTCATACATCGAAGGCCATAAAAAACAGCTCTGTATCTGTAGTATGGCTGGTCTCGTTCTGGCTGTGGTGAGCTGTCATGTTTGTTTTAGCAGCATGCCACCTAAAAAGAGAACTAAAACAGAGCCGGAAAAGAGGAAGTATATGTTGAAAATGTAAGTTTCTCCAAATGATTGAGTAGATTTCATCCAATAATGTTACTACACGTCTTTTTTGTCATTTGGAACTTGGAACACTCTGTGTATTAACCACTATATAAGCTAATATTCCTAAACTATAAGCTTCAAAGGATTATTTAAATAGAGAATCTTCCTAGTTTCTTCTTCAGTAGACTGAAAGAGGTGGGCACAGTGGCTCACGCCTATAATCCCAGCACTTTGGGAGGCCAAGGCAGGCGGATCACGAGGTCAGAAGTTTGAAACCAGCCTGGCCAACATAGTGAAACCCTGTCTCTACTAAAATCACAAAAATTAGTCAGGCATGGCGGCATGTGCCTGTAAGTCCCAGCTACATGGGAGGCTAAGGCAGGAGAATTGCTTGAACACAGGAGGCAGAGGTTGTGGTGAGCCGAGATTGCGCCATTGCACTCCAGCCTGGGCAACAGAGTGAGACTCTTGTCTCAAAAAATAAAAAAGACTGAAATAAAATCTATCATCTTTTTCTTTCACCTTTTACATTATGACATCAGGAGGTCCTACTGATTCTTTCTCTGGCTTCTTGCTTTTGATTTAAAGAAAGCTTTATTCATTCATTTCACATGTATTGGGGAATACAAAAAACATAACACAAAGCATCTTTTGCTTCACTTACTGACTTTACTCACCCTATTCTCTCTCTCCTTCCTACTTATTCATATTTTACTCATTAAGATCTGAGTTAAGATCTACATCCTCCATGAAGCCTCTCCGGACCTCTTCAGCTTCCTCTGAACCTTGACCTTGTGGGTGATGCCATCAGAACTTAGTTACAGAAGACCTTGTTAAATCCCTCTTTTTGTTTGTATGTTAGAGACAGAGTCTGACTCTGTCACCCAGGTTGGAGTGTAGTGGCATAATCAAGGCTCACAGCAACCTCTACTTCCAGGGCTCAAGCGATCCTCCCAGCTCAGCCTCCAGAGCAGCTGGGACTACAGTCGCATGCCACCACACCCGGCTAATTTTTATGTTTTTTGAAGAGACAGGGTTACGCCATGTTGGCCCACCTGGTCTTGAACTCCTAGGCTCAAGCAATCCACCAGCCTCAGCCTCCCCAAAGTACTGGGATTACAGGCATGAGCCACTGTGCCTGGATGTTAAATCTCTTAAACTCATTTTGTGTTCCTTAGAAAAGCAGAATGGCATGGTGGGTAAAAAATTGCTCTGCCACTTAACATTGTAGCCTTGGGCAAATTACTTATCTTTGTTCCTGTTTGTTTATGTGTAAACCAATGAAGATAGTAAAACTGCCTGTGTCATAGGATTTACAGAAGGATATAAAGTTCTCAGAACAATGCCTAGCACATCACTGATGCTCAACTTTGGCTTTTAGTACCATATATCTTTTGCCCCTCCCATCAATGATTTTCATTACTTAGCCTTTATGTTCAATTAAAGGATGATGGTTTCTGCCTTCAATGTATTGATAATCTAGTTGTAGAGACGGGGCAAATATAGAAAAATAAGACTACATAATATTAGATGACAAATTAGATACACAGTAAAGAAATGTTTTCATCACTTTCTTTTTAGTGCTTAGATGTTCCATGAAATCTTTTTGCACTTTTCTTTTACCTAGATGAACTTTGTGGTTTTTCCAAAGTCTTACATTAGCAATTTTATTTTATTTTATTTTATTTATTTATTTATTTTTTTGAGATGGAGTTTCACTCATGTTACCCAGGCTGGAGTGCAATGGCGCGATCTCGGCTCACTGCAACCTCCGCCTCCTGGGTTCAGGCAATTCTCCTGCCTCAGCCTCCTGAGTAGCTGGGAT
>NW_016107339.1:9035919-9037032 GCF_001604975.1 Cebus imitator | reverse complement strand
ACACACACACACACACACACACACACACACAGACACACACACGATGGCCCTTTTCTTTGTTAGACATGCAGCGTTTTTGTTCATGTGTCCGCCTGGTCGTTCTGATCTGAGGCGTACATTTTCCTAGTCTTCTAATAAGGTATTTTATAACAGTCTCCAGGCTTCCTGTAGCCTTTATATGTTGTGAGCTACTCCTTTTTATATTCATCTACCCAGCAATACTCAGGAACTATAAAATCTTTGTGTATAATGCTTTCAGTAAATATTGATTACTTTTACTCAAATTGTCAGTATCTAATGTGCAAAATTCCAAAAATAAATCTAGGTTAGTTTTTCCTTTAAAAAACAAAAAAACAAATGAATTGGGAATGAATTTAAATACACTTTACTGTAAAATAACCCTTTATTTTCCCAAACTTGCGGCCTAAAAGGGATTTATAAAACTGAAATAAATGTCATATCTTATCAAGGACAAGAACTAGCTAGGCATGGTGGCTTACACCTGTAATCCCAGCACTTTGGGAGGCCTAGTTGGGTGGATCACCTGAGGTCAGGAGTTCGAGACCAGTGTGACCAACATGGTGAAAACTCGTCTCTATTAAAAAATACAGAGGCCGGGCGCGGTGGCTCAAGCCTGTAATCCCAGCAATTTGGGAGGCCAAGGCTGGTGGACCACTTGAACCCAGGAGTTTGAGACCAGCCTGGGCAACATGGCAAAACCTCATCTCCACAAAAAATATGAAAAGTAGCCTGGTTAGTGGCTCACCCCTGTAATGCCAGCTACGTGGGAGGCTCAGGCAGCAGGATCGCTTGAGCACAGGAGGCTAGGCTGCAGTGCGCTCCGTGATACCGTGCCACTGCGCTCTAAGCATGGACGGCCAGATAGAGACTTTGTCTCAAAAATAAATAAGTAAATACATAAAAATTAAAACAAAAAAAGAAAGCTTCAGTTTTTGTTTTGTTTTGTAAAGACAGGGGTTTTCTATGTTGCTTAGGCTGCTCTCAAATTTCAGAGCTCAAGCCATCCTCCTGCCTTGGCCTCCCAAAATGCTGGGATTACGGATGTGAGCCACCATGGCCGGTGGGCTTTTAGTCTTTTTTTTTTTTTTTTTT
>NW_016107339.1:9031589-9032964 GCF_001604975.1 Cebus imitator | reverse complement strand
CTTTTTTTTTTTAGTATAAGCATAGAGTCTCTAGATGAAGTCATTCCTTTGACAATGACTTGATTAAATCCATATCAGGCAGAATATGAAAACCACGTAAGGATTAATTTGGATATTGTTCAAATTAATATTAATAAATGCTCCTCTTTCCAGAGAGTGGTTAGCATAATTATGGCCTTTATCTTTCCAAAAGCACTTGTCATTTAATTATTAGAGTGATTTTTCTGATTCTTTGTTAGATTATTTGAGATAGCACAAATATTGTAGATTTTACTAAGACTATATTTTGATGAATCAAAACATCAAGTTCCCTACTCTCGAGGAGTAATTTTTAACCCACAACACATCTGAATGTTTACTAATTATCTTTTAAAGCAGTTAAGTAAATCAAAGCTGTTTGCCAAGCAAGGTCCATGTTATGTAACTTCCAGCTGTGAAGCCCCCACCATATAAAGCAGCTATATTAAATGTTAATCATTTTAGCTCTAACTAATTAAATATTTAGTCCTGCAAAGACCTAGAAAAAGTGAAAAAGGAGTTGATTTAATGTATACACTTTTTTTCTAAAAGACTTAGAACTATTTTAAATCACATCTCTCCCCAAATGGTTAAAAATCCAACTATTGATCCAGACTTTACCTTTGGAACCTTCAAGGTATAAGACCATTTGAAAAAAACATCATCATCATAACCAGGATCAATGCTATTGCCATCATGATGGCTAATATTTATTAGACGTTTACTCTATGCTGGGTTATATGCTTTACAAACAAGAGTTTTATTTGCTCCTTATAACAACCCTATGAAGTAGGTGCTGTTATTATCTCCATTCCGTCTAAAGCTTAATAAGGTTAAGTAACTTGACCAATGCCACATAACTAGTAGTTGCCAGATCCCAGAATTGAAACCAGGCTAACTCAGTTTAAAGCAATTGCCCCCAACCTTTATGTTGCCTAAGCCCACTTAATTCATTTAAATTCGGTATAAATTAACTTTAATTATGGCCTTTTTGTTGGGATCCATTATAGTCTTTTCTTTTATCAACAAATGTTGGATAAAGTATACATTCAAGGAGGCCGGGCGCGATGGCTCCATGGCTCACGCCTATAATCCCAGCACTTTGGGAGGCTGAGGCGGGCAGATCACAAGGTCAAGAGTTCGAGACCAGCCTGGCCAACATGGCAAAACTCTGTCTCTACCAAAAATATGAAAAAATTAACAGGGTGTGATGATGGGCGCCTGTAATCCCAGCTATTTGAGAGGCTGAGGCAGGAGGATCGTTTGAACCTGGGAGAGAGAGGTGGCAGTGAGCCGAGATCGAGATCGTGCCATTGCACTCCAGCCTGGGAGACAGGGTGAGAGACTCCATCTCAAA
>NW_016107339.1:9012643-9031029 GCF_001604975.1 Cebus imitator | reverse complement strand
CCAGCTAATTTTTTGTAGTTTTAGTAGAGACGGGGTTTCACCATGTTGACCAGGATGGTCTCGATCTCTTGACCTCGTGATCCACCCGCCTTGGCCTCCCAAAGCGCTGGGATTACAGGCTTGAGCCACCGCGCCCGGCCGGAAATCACATAGGTTTAATGAGGTCTTGTTCAGTGCCAAGGACAGTTTTAGACCCTGATAAGCAGAAAGCTTTGAATACTCAGGAGTTGAATTTGGGTCATTTCATCTCCCCTCTTAGCTGCTGTATGACCCCGTGCCATCCTACTTATGTTTCATTTTCCTATCTGCAAAAAGGGAATAATTCTGGTTCCCTTGGGTTTTCTCCTCGTCATAAAAAATGAATGAGCTCGGCCACAATACACAAACAAAAGGAAAATATGTAATATTTTGTAGGATAAATTCATAAAAGTTGTGGAGGATCTGGGCATTTTTATAAAGCGAGCACTGTAGAAAACTTTTAAAGGAAACATTTAAATTCACTAATGACGAACTACAGGGATCCTCATTTTTCCTTTAAATGGCAGGCACTGGAAAAAATGAAAATGGAATGTAGTTAGCTTTCAATGACTTAGGCCACTGACGAATATGGATTATACAGTATTTTAATTTACTCATTTCACACGTCCTTATCAACTCTACATGAAGTTTAAAAGGACAAAGGATGCAAGTGGAATTGGTCAGTGTTCCGGGTTATTTCCAAGGGAGGCAGAGGGTGGGGGGTTTCCTTTGAGACAAGAGATGGGGTTGGCCAGTAATTGCTGGTATTGCCTGCCTGGTAATAACAGGCTGATGAAAAGGTGACTACAACGTGAAAACTGATTAAATCAAGCGCACCCTTCCACCCTCGTTTTAGATGAGGAATTTTCCGCCCTCACAGAAGGGGCTGAGGCAGCATCTGGCATCTCAACACTAACATTTGCTTCGTGATTTCCTCTTTGCCCGGCCCTTTGACACACATCTCTTCCCAGGAATCAGGATTCGCCGCTGCCTTTTTTGCATTTCTAAAATGGGAATCCCGCCTCTGAGCTTTTAGCCGGCCTGAAGGACCGAGGGCTGCGTTCCCTTTCCCGCAGAAGCGGGGCTCCCCACTCCAGTTCTGTTCCAGGCCTGTGACTCTTCCACTCCCTCCGTGACTCATGTCCTGTGGATCACTCGCCCCCGACGCGCCCCCCAATACACAAACCCCCAGAATCCGCCCCCAGCCTGCAGCGCGACGTCAGCCCGCCCCAGCCGACTTGGAGGTCTCGGGTCTGAGTCACACAGAAAGACCACCCTCGTCGGCATCCCCACACACAGTCCCTGACACCCGGCGCGCCGGCCTCCCCGCCTGACACACCAACGCCCCTCTTCTCCGCGCAACTTGTTATGCTACGGCTCGAGCCCTTGACCCAAAAACCTCCGCGAAAGGGAGAGCCGCAGAGCCGGCCTCGGGCGGCCTTTGATGGCTTTGTTATTGTTTGGGTTTGAATCGATACGCCCCTCCCCATCCTTCCTCCGTCGCGGCCCTACACCCAGCTCCCGCCTCCCCCCACGCCCCGCGCCCCTCCCCCTCCATTTTGGCGCCTTTTCCTTCCCGCCACGTCGTGGCGGCGTAGAGACCATTCTGACCGCGAAACGGGCGGGGCGGGGGCGGGGCGCGCCGTGCTATGCAGATCAGTCGGTCCTCTGGTTGGCTGGAAACGCGCCAGCGGGGGTGGGGCCGGGGCGCGGCCACGGAGCGCGCGGGGCGGGGGCCGAGGGGAGTCGCCCCGTCCCGCCGCTTCCCCACCCCCTCTCCTCCCTTGGCCGGCCCGGCTGCCGCGCTCCCCGCCTTGGCCTCCCGGAGAGGCCCCGCCCCGTCCCCGCCCGCCGCGCCCTCCCCGCGCGCCCTCCCCGCCGGCGCGCTCCTCCCCTTTACTCCTGGCTGCTGGGCGAGCCGGGCGTCTGCTGCAGCGGCCGTGGTGGCGGAGGAGGCCCGAGAGGAGTCAGTGGCAGCGTCGGCGGCGGGACCAGCAGCAGCAGCAGCAGCAGCCACGAACCTCCGGCCCTGCGGCGCTGCCGCACGAGCCCCACGAGCCACTCACCCCGCCGCTCTCAGCTCTGCCGGACCCCGCTGGCGCGCCCTCCCGCCGCCAGTCCCGGCAGCGCCCTCAGTTGTCCTCCGACTCGCCCTCGGCCTTCCGCGCCAGCCGCAGCCACAGCCGCAACGCCACCCGCAGCCACAGCCACAGCCCACAGGCACAGCCCCGGCTCCGGCTCCTGCTGCAGCTCCTCCGGGCACCGTCTCTGCGCGGACATCCTGGAGATTGGGATGCTCTTGTCCAAAATCAACTCGCTTGCCCACCTGCGCGCCGCGCCCTGCAACGACCTGCACGCCACCAAGCTGGCGCCCGGTGAGAGCACCCCCTCGCCACCGACCCGGGGATGCGGGGCGGCGGCGGGATCTCCTGGGTGGGGAGCTGGTGGCTCGCGGGCCGGCACTGAGTCCCCGTGCCTCCCCCTTTCCTAGGCAAGGAAAAGGAGCCCCTGGAGTCGCAGTACCAGGTGGGCCCGCTACTGGGCAGCGGCGGCTTCGGCTCGGTCTACTCAGGCACCCGCGTCTCCGACAACTTGCCGGTGAGTGGGCGCCCCGCCGTGGGGAGGGTGCGCCGGGCGGGGGGCGCACCGGCGTGCTTTAGCCTGGGCGAGGGGACCTGACGAAGACTCTGGGGTTTCCAGGTGGCCATCAAACACGTGGAGAAGGACCGGATCTCCGACTGGGGAGAGCTGGTGAGTGCCCTGCAGAAGCGACCCCAGGATGAGCGGGTGGGGTGAGGGGCACCCCCGACTCTCGCCTTAACGCGGCCCCCTCGCCCTTGCAGCCCAATGGGACCCGGGTGCCCATGGAAGTCGTCCTGCTGAAGAAGGTGAGCTCCGGCTTCTCCGGCGTCATTAGGCTCCTGGACTGGTTCGAGAGGCCCGACAGTTTCGTCCTGATCCTGGAGAGGCCCGAGCCGGTGCAAGACCTCTTCGACTTTATCACGGAAAGGGGGGCCCTGCAGGAGGAGCTGGCCCGCAGCTTCTTCTGGCAGGTGCTGGAGGCCGTGCGGCACTGCCACAACTGCGGGGTGCTCCACCGCGACATCAAGGACGAAAACATCCTCATCGACCTCAATCGCGGCGAGCTCAAGCTCATCGACTTCGGGTCGGGGGCGCTGCTCAAGGACACCGTCTACACCGACTTCGACGGTGAGCCAGGCCGGGGTGGGAGCTGCCCAGGTGACTCGGCCCGGCCCAGCCCGGAGGCCTCGGCCAGCCTTCCGCGCCAGCCTTTTGTAAAGGTCATTGGGGCGCCTGGCTGGATGCTAGCCGGGGTGGGACGCAGGAGAGCCTCCCAGCGTAGTAAAGCCGGGGATTTTCAGCCAGCTGAACCTGTAATGTTTCTGGCGTGATTTTATTCTTAAAGTGGAATTCAGTGAGTTCCAAGCTTTCCCAATGAAAAAGAGGTTGTGGGCAACCGGCGGTAGCCCAGATTTCTAAAGTCTGACCCAGTTTCCCCGCCAGTAAAAGCATGGGGGCGGGGGGAGAGGTGGAAATTGATGCCGGTTTTGTAATTTTTGTTTTGTTTTGTAAGGGAGTTAGTTTTCTGTATGGTAGTTTTAGAGCTGCAGTTTTTTCCTCCTTTTTGATCTAGGGAAGGTTAAGGAATAGGAACAGTTTTCACTATCAGTACTGATGGGTTTTTTGGGGGGGGCGGTGTTATGGGATGAGAATCAGGAATGAGTGTTGTGAAATAAGATCTGTCGCTGGTTTGAAAATTAGTTGGGTGTCTCCGCAGAGAGAATGAAAACCTATCCTAGGGAGGGGCTTGGAGCGGGTTCTTTCAGAAAAGAAGGAATGGAGAGCCTGAGATCAAAGCTGCGGAGGGTGGGTCATCATTTGAGCGGCTTAACCTAACAAACGACAGCCTTTCAAAACTTGTGACTCGGGCTTGTGGCTTATGTTTATTTGCCCTTGGAGGACGCTAGGTTGGGCTGCATTTTTTGTATTTAACAGTTAATGGCTGGCCGGGTCCTCCCATGTTTTTTCCTTCAAGTCTTTGCTGCCCCCTGGTGAGCACCAGCGGCATGGCCCCTCCTTTTTTTTTTTTTTTTTTTTTTACTACCCAAAGTTTGTAAACAGGAATCACGTGGTTTGAAACCAAGCCTGCAACTCTGTCTACCTTTCCAGTCTAGGGAGGAAAGGGTGTGGGTGTCTGCCCCTGCGTGCAGCGGGTGGGGAGGAAGCCCTCCCAAAGGGCACCCTGACTTAGGATGTTGTGCAAGCATCCTTGGTTGGATTCTGTCAGCCATGAGAATCTCACCCGGGCTCCTGGGCAGTGGTGAATGCAGTTTAAGGATAATCTGTGGGATACCTTTCTTGTTGATTGTGCAGACAAGCATCCCTTCATCCTCTGCGGGCAGTCTTGCCCCACAGAGCCTCAGGCTTTGGGTCTGTGGCCAGCCGTGTTTGTTTCTTGGAGCCGTTTGTAAATAATTTCAGTTTATGGTTTAGGCCAGTAGAGAGGTGGGTAACGCTTTGGGCTGAGAGTTGCCCTAAGCTGCACCTCCACTCTCCTTAGCCCAGAGGGAAAAATGGAGTTCAGCCAGAGAGAAGGGATTTTTTTTTTTTTTTTTTTTTTTTAAAGAAAGAGGTATATATACTACCCAGTTGCTTTGTGCTTATTTTTGCTGAAAGTGTGTTTTCTGTTCCCTTGGCTCACAGGGACCCGAGTGTATAGCCCTCCAGAGTGGATCCGCTACCATCGCTACCATGGCAGGTCGGCAGCGGTCTGGTCCCTGGGGATCCTGCTGTATGATATGGTGTGTGGAGATATTCCTTTTGAGCATGACGAAGAGATCATCAAGGGCCAAGTTTTCTTCAGGCAGAGGGTCTCTTCAGGTAACTGATGGAAGCCCCTGGCTTCGGGGTGGCTATCAGTTCTCATGGGGCAGTTTTGAAATTCCGGTAGTGCTTTGGCTGGGCGCAATGGCTCACACCTGTAATCCCAGCACTCTGGGAGGCTGAGACAGGCGGATCACCTGAGGTCGGGAGTTTGAGACCAGGCTGAACAACATGGAGAAACCTCGTCCCTACTAAAAATACAAAATTAACCAGGCATGGTGGTGCATGCCTGTAGTCCCAGCTACTCGGGAGGCTGAGACAGGAGAATTGCTTGAACCCGGAAGGCAAAGATTGTGCCATTGCACTCCAGCCCGGGGAAAAAGAGTTAAACTCTGTCTCAAAAAAAAAAAAAGGAAAAAAAAGAAATTCTGGAGAGCAAAGCTCTCCAGCAGATGCCATGACTCTTGGCTTAGAATTCTAGGCCAGTGATTTACAGTTGAGAGCCAGCCCCATAAGTCACATGGTTTACACTTGAGCTTTCCTTGGGAAGTCAGAGGAAGAGCACTTGTGAGCATATTAAGAAGAAAAGGCAATCTGGCTTCCCAGAAAGGTTTTTTAAGGTACCAGCAGAAACCCGATAACTCCTGGCTTTTTTGCCAGGGAGTATCTTTTAGCATCTCCTTTAAGGCAGTAGCTCCAAATATTTTGGTACCAGTGACCTCACTGTGGGTAGTGTTCGTGTTTGTGAGTTGGTAGGTGAATTGAATCATCTCATTGTGAGGTGGTAGGTGAATTGAATCATCTCATCCTGCTCAGTGGTGTCTCATCAAAATCTCTTGTCATCATCCTTGCTATTTTTCTGGTGAGTGGGTGTCAGGGGAAAGGCCCCCGCTATTGAAGTTTTTGAAAACCACAGGTTTAAGAGGGGAGTCAGTTTTTAGCTGAAAGCAGACTGGAGGACCCAGATATCAGTTAATAACTTCCCATTGAAGGGTACCCCTGGCACAGTGTTCTAGAAAGTGGTTGGCCTCCCTGGGACCCCAGACTTGTGGGCCTCTGGGAAGCAAATGGGGAAGACCTTTGCAGTATAAAAACAAGTTGAGTCATTCATAACCTCTCTCTGTCCTCCTTTCTGCAGAGTGTCAGCATCTCATTAGATGGTGCTTGGCCCTGAGACCATCAGATAGGCCAACCTTCGAAGAAATCCAGAACCATCCATGGATGCAAGATGTTCTCCTGCCCCAGGAAACTGCTGAGATCCACCTCCACAGCCTGTCACCGGGGCCCAGCAAATAGCAGCCTTTCTGGCAGGTCCTCCCCTCCCTGTCAGATGCCTGAGGGAGGGGAAGCTTCTGTCTCCAGCTTCCCGAGTACCAGTGACACTTCTCACCAAGCAGGACAGTGCTTGATACAGGAACAACATTTACAACTCATTCCAGATCCCAAGCCCCTGGAGGTTGCCTCCCAACAGTGGGTAAAGGAGACTCTCCAGGGGTCCTAGGCCTCAACTCCCCCCGTAGATGCTCTCCTTCTCATAGGTGTCCAGCATTGCTGGACTCTGAAATATCCCGGGGGTGGGGGGTGGGGGGAGGTCAGAACCCTGCCATGGAACTGTTTCCTTCATTACAAGTTCTGCTGAATGCCACAATGGGTCAGGTAGCGGGGAAACAGGTTGGGATGGGATAGGACTAGCACCATTTTAAGTCCCTGTCACCTCTTCCGACTCTTCTGAGTGCCTTCTGTGGGGACTCCGGCTGTGCTGGGAGAAATACTTGAACTTGCCTCTTTTACCTGCTGCTTCTCCAAAAATCTGCCTGGGTTTGGTTCCCTCTTTTTCTCTCCTGTCCTCCCTCACCTCCTTCATATGAAAGGTGCCATGGAAGAGGCAACAGGGCCAAATGCTGAGCCACCTGCCCTTTCTTCTGCCTCCTTTAGTAAAACTCTGAGTGAACTGGTCTTCCTTTTTGGTTTTTACTTACTGTTTCAAAGCCAAGACCTCACACACACAAACAATGCACAAACAATGCAAATCAACAGAAAAGCTGTAAATGTGTGTACAGTTGGCATGGTAGTATACAAAGATTGTAGTTGCTCTAAGTTTTTACAAATTCTGCCTTTAAGTTATTTTATCTGCTTTTTTTGTTTTGTTTTGAAAGATGCGCATTCTAACCTGGAGGTCAATGTTATGTATTTATTTATTTATTTATTTGGTTCCCTTCCTGTTCCAAGCTTCCATAGCTGCTGCCCTAGTTTTCTTTCCTCCTTTCCTCCTCTGACTTGGGGACCTTCTGGGGGAGGGCTGCAACGCTTGCTCTGTTCGTGGGGTGACGGGACTCAGGCGGGACAGTGCTGCAGCTCCCTGACTTCTGTGGGGCCCCTCGCCTACTTATGCAGGTGGGTCCGGGCTCCATGGGCGGTGGGGAGGGGCATTGCTGACTGTGTATATAGGATAAATATGAAAAGCAGTTCTGGATGGTGTGCCTTCCAGATCTTCTCTGGGGCTGTGTTGTGAGCAGCATGTAGCCTGCTGGTTTTATCTGAGTGAAATACTGTACAGGGGAATAAAAGAGATCTTATTTTTTTTTTATACTTGGCATTTTTTGAATAAAAACCTTTTGTCTTAACTTGTGGCTTCTAGTTGTCTATGCAGAGGCATTGCTAACCTGTGTTTATTGAGCATTTGGTAAGTGCCAAAGAATTGGAGGAGAAAGGAATTTTCAGCCTAAATCTGGCTTCCTTCAACATTAGTAGTTCTGGGATAGTCATATTCCTGAAACTAATATCTGGTCAAGGGGTAGGACCAATATTGTCAAGATTTGGTCAATGTGGGCAATATCTGGCAGGCAGGGCCTAATTAGATAACCTTTTCCAGATTAAAATGTTAAAGCTATGCAAATAGGATACGTGTGACAATTTTCAGTAGCCATTTATGGTTAGTGGCTACCTCATGTAAAACCTATCATTGCAGAAAGTTCTGTTAGACAGGGCTGATCTAGAGATAATAGATACATACCTGGCCAAGCGCGGTGGCTCACTCCTGTAATCCCAGCACTTCAAGGTGGACAGATCACTTGAGGTCAGTAGTTAAGAGACCAACCTGGCCAACATGGTGAAACCCTGTCTATACTAAAACTGCAAAAATTAGCCAGGCACGGCGGCAGGCGCCTGTAATCCCAGCTCCTCCAGGGGCTGAGGCAGGAGAATGGCTTGAACCCAGGAGGCAGAGGTTGCAGTGAGCCAAGATGGTGCCGTTGTACTCCAGCCTGGGGGACGAGAGTGAGACTTCATCTCAAAAAAAAAAACAAAAACCCCAAATACATACCTATTACCAAACTAACCATTGAAGGTTTTATCAGTTGTCTCTCACTGATAGTAAAACATTTTGAGCATGTCCCCTTGGTATGTATTATGTCCCCTTGGATGTATTAAGTATTTAAAACCTATTGCCTGTATTACTCTCGACTCTTGATTCAGCTTCTCTTCACCTTTAGTGTGAGGTTTAGTCTTGTTTTTCTCTTTTTTTCTTTTTCTGAGACAAAGTCCGCTCTGTTGCTCACGTTGGAGTGCCGTGGCGCAATCTCGGCTCACTGCAATCTCTGCCTTGGTGGTTCAAGCGATTCTCCTGCCTCAGCCTCCTGAGTAGCTGGGATTACAGGCGCCTGCCACCATGCCTGTATTTTTGGTAGAGACGGGGTTTCACCATGTTGGCCAGGCTGGTGTTGAACCCCTGACCTCAAGTGATCCGCCTGTGTTAGCCTCCCAAAGTGCTGGGATTATAGGCATGAGCCATCTCACCTGGCCTAGTCTTTAACAATAGTATAATTTGTTATGCAGCAATAGGAAAAAAATAGATTGGTGTGGTGATATTAAAGTTGTGACCAGATGAGACCCTGTCTACAAAAAATAAGTAAAAATTAGCTGAGTGTGGTGGCATACATCTATAGTTCTAGCTATTCAGGAAGCTGAGGTGGGAGGATCGCTTGAACCCAAGAGTTCCAGGTTGCAGTGAGTTATGATCACGCTATTTCACTCCAGCCTGGGCAACAGAACCCCACTTAAAACACACACATAATAGCGGATGGGTAGAGATGTGTGTTTGACGTAAGTTTTCCTCCTCTGATGTGTTTGACAAAGGGCTAATATTGGGAGTAGGTGAAATGTTAGCTCTGCCATTTTCTTACTGCTTATTCTTGGATAATTAGTATTTTTAGTCCATGGTTTCTTTGCAGGGATCTGTTTAATAGGCCCTTTGTCCATTTTGTGTGAGTTTAGTTTAAACTGGATGGCAAGACCCATGAATCCACTTTGTATGTGTGGCCTGAATACATCCTGATATTTTGAAAGCACACTGGAGTGCCATTGTCAATTCATATATTAAGTATTGGTAAATGTTGGTTTCTTGTTTCTTTATAAATATCCACAGTTATAGTACTCCCTCCCTGGGGGTCATCATGCTTGCTGCCACAGTGCATCCACCCTTTGGACTCTGGCCCACATGCACCCTCCAGGTTGCTGGAGGGTGTAGACCATAATACCCTCACTTCGCGTTGGGCTCTGGTATGTGTCTACCGTTAAGCTAAGACTAGGTCCAGCCTCCATGTGGCTATGAAGAGGAAGGAAGAATGTCTTGGTTCCGTGGGGCTGATTTTCTGAGGTTCCCCTTTTCTCTAATCCCTCCCATCCCCCCACACAACATACACACACTACCAACATCTTGGAGCCTGAGGGTTGCATGCTTCATCCTTTCCAGTAAAGCTGACACTGGGATAATTACAAGTTGCTGCAAACTATTAACGAAATCAGGCAAGACCCCACGCTTCTCTTTCTCGAAGTGAGTTTCTGGCAGTTTCCCCATCTAATGAGACTCCTGGGGGAAATGGCAGCAAGCATCTCTGAATAAAGACAGATTGTGCTCCTATTGGGTGCAAGATATTAAGAGTTTTAGGGGAGGATGAAAAGTCATATTTAGTCTCTTCTCAGGGGCAGTTTGACATCAAGTGTGGAAAGGGAACCAGATAACTAGTAAGTCTGTGGGGGATTAATGTCACAGCCAGAGGAATATAGAGAGCAATGGTTAAGACTTGGGAATCTGTCTTGAGCTTAAATTCTACCACTATTACTTATCTAGATGTCTTGGGCAAGTTATTACACTCTCTTTTTTTTTTTTTAAGAGACGGGGTCTCACTATGTTGCCCAGGCTGGAGTGCAGTGGCTATTCACAGGCGCGATCCCAATACTGATCAGCACGGGAGTTTTGACCTGCTCCGTTTCCGACCCAGGCCGGTTCACCCCTCCTTAGGCAACCTGCTGGTCCCCTGCTCCCGGGAGGTCACCATATTGATGCTGAACTTAGTGCGGACACCTGATCAGCATAGCGCACTACAGCCCAGAACTCCTGGGCTCAAGCGATCCTCCCACCTCAGCCTCCCGAGTAGCTGGGATTACAGGCATGCGCTACCACGCCCGGCAAGTTATTACACTCTCTAAAACTAATCTCTAAACAGAGATACTCCTGGATTGGATTATTAGGAGACTGGATTAAATAATGGATATACTGACATATGAGAACAAAATACTATCTCCTGCTTCTGGATCCATGCATATGTAGTAAAAGTACAAAGAAGTACAGGGTGGGGCAGGGTGTGGTGGTTCACACCCATAATCCCAGCACTTTGGGAAGCCAAGGAGAGATCACCAGGAGTTTGAGACTAACCTGGCCAACGTGACAAAACCCCATCTCTACAAAAAAATACAAGCTAGCCGGGCGTGGTGGCACAGGCCTGTAATCCCAGCTACTTGGGAGGCTGGGGTGGGAGGATAGATTGAGTCTGGGAGATGGATGCTGCAGTGAGCCAAGATGGCACCACAGCATTCTAACTTGGGAGAAAGAGCGAGACCCCATCTCAAAAGAAAAATAAAGTACAGTGTGATGATAAACTCCCAAGGTTAGGGAAGTGGTCATTACCTTTGGGTAGAAGTAAGGGAGGTGTGATTTGGGGAAAGAGACCTTCAACTGTTTCGGCAATGTTTTATTTCATAAGCTAGATGATAAGGAGTAAGGTGTTTGTATTATTCTTTTGACTTTTGGGTTGTCTTAAATAATTTATGATAAACTTTATTTTTAGAATTTTTTTCTTTGTCCTTTCTTTTTAAAAATTTATTTATTTATTTTGAGACAAGGTCTTACTCTGTCACCCAGGCTAAAGTGCAGTGGCGTAATCTCAGCTCACTGCAACCTCTACTTCCTTGGTTCAAGCGATTCTCCTGCCTCAGCCTCCCAAGTAACTGGGATTAAAGGCACATGCCATCACGCCCAGCTAATTTTTGTATTTTTAGTAGAGACAGGGTTTCACCATGTTTGCCGGCCTTTTCTTGAACTCCTGAGCTCAAGTGATCCACCCACCTTGGCCTCCTAAAGTGCTGGGATTACAGGCATGAGCCACCACACCTGGCCCATTTTTCTTTCTTTCTTTCTTTTTTTTTTTTTTGAGAGACAGATTCTTGCTCTGTATCCTGGAGTGCAAAGGCGTGAATTTGGCTTAGGGCAACCTCTGCCTCCCAGGTTCAAGCGATTCCCCTGCCCAGCCTTCAAAGTAGTGGGGATTACGGAGATGCACCACCACGTCTGCCTAATTTTTTTATTTTTAGAAGAGACGGGTTTCATCTTCTTGGCCAGGCTAGTCTCAAACTCCTGACCTCAGGTGATCTGTCTACCTCAGCCTCCCAAAGTGTTGGGATTACAGGCGTGAGCCACTGTGTTCAGCCTTTAACTTTTTCTTTAAATTGAGACAGGGTCTCACTATGTTGCTCAGGCTAATCATGAATTCCTGACCTCAAGTGATCCTCCCTCTTTGGCCTCACAAAGTGCTGGGATTACAGGCATGGAATATCATGCCCAGCCTATGATAAGCTTTTAAAAGTGAATATATTTGTGCTTATCATGTAGGAGGCAGCAGATAGAGTTACTACTGCCCTTGGCTGAGGTGATCTGGGAAGACTTCAAAGAGGAGGTGGCATTTCACCTGGATTTTGAAGGATGGAGCCTCAGCCTATTTACCTGTAAAGTGAGGCACCAAACATGCAAATAGAGAAGATAAATCTGGGGGCGATCAATGTTTTTCCCCCACTAAACCAGGAATCAGCAAACTATGGCCTGCTGTCTGAACTGGTCCCTGTATTGTTTCTGTACAGCTTGCAAGCTAAGGCTAGATTTTACATTTTTAAATAGTTGAAAATCAATCAAATGAAGAACAATATGTTGTGATATGTAAAAATTATATAATACTTGGCTGATCATAATAGCTCATGCCTATAATCCCAGCACTTTGGGAGGCTGAGGTGGTAGGATTGCCTGAGGCCAGGAATTCCAGACCAGCTTGGGCAACCTAGCAAGACTCCCATCTCTATAAAAAATAAATAGCTGGGTGTGGTGGCACGCACCTGTAATCCCAGCTACTCGGTAGGCTGAGGCAGGAGAATTGCTTGAATCTGGGAGGCGGAGGTTGCGGTGAGCCAAGATTGCACCATTGCACTCCAGCCTGGGCAACAAGAGTGAAACTCTGACTCAAAATAAATAAATAAATAAATAAATAAATTAAAAATTAGTCAGGCATGGTGGGCTAGCTACTTGGGAGGCAGGAGGATCATGTGAGCCCAGGAGTTTGAGGTTACAGTGAGTTATGATCGTACTACTGCATTCCAGCACTCCAGCCTAGGTGACAGAACAAGACCCTATCTCTAGAAAAAAAAAAAAAAATCTGGGTGATGTGGCTCACGCCTGTAATCAAAGCACTTTGGGAGGCCGAGGCCAGCAGATCACCTGAGGTCAGGAGTTCGAGACCAGCCTGGCCAACATGGTGAAACCCCGCCTCTACTAAAAATACAAAAAAATTAGCCAGGCATGGTGATGGGCACCTGTAATCCCAGCTACTCGGAAGGCTGAGGCAGGAGAATTGCTTGAACCCAGGAGATGGAGGTTGCAGTGAGCCGAAATTACACTACTGTACTCCAGCCTGGGTGACAGAGTGAGATTCTGGCTCAAAAAAAAAAAAAAAAAAACCTGGCTTGGTGGCTCACGTCTGTAATCCTAGCACTTTGGGAGGCTGAGGTAGGCAGATCACCTGAAGTCAGGAGTTCGAGAACAGCCTGGCCAACATGGCAAGACCCTGTCTCTACCAAAAATACAAATATTAGCCAGGCGTGGTGGTGCGAGCCTGTAGACCCGGCTACTGAGGAGGCTGAGGCAGGAAATTGCTTGAACCTGGGAGATGGAGCTGAGATTGTGCCATTGCATTCCAGCCTGGCCAACAGAGCAAGACTGCATCTCAAAAAAAAAAGAAAGAAAGAAAAAGAAAAAAAAATGTATACACACCCATACACATACAAGTATACAACTCAATTGTCTGTGTTCATAAATAAATCTTGTCCATTTACATATTGTCTATGGCTGCTTTTGTGATACGATGGCAAAGTTGAGTAGTTAAGACATTCAGTATGGCTGGCAAAGCTAAAAACATTTACTATCTTGTCCTTTACATAGAAAATTTGCTAATCTCCACACTAGATTATGGTCCCATTGACTCATTTGTTTTCTTGTTTTTTGGAGTTTTTTTTTTTTTTTGAGACAGGGTCTCGCTCTGTTGCCCAGGCTAGAGTGCAGTGGCTCAATCAGGGTTCACTGCAGCCTTGGCTTTCCAGGCTCAAGCAATCCTTCCACCTCAGCCTCCTGAGTAGCTGGGACTACAGGTTGGCACCACTGTGCCCAGATAATTTGTTTTTTGTTTGTTTGTTTTGAGACAGGGTCTTGCAATGTTGCCCAGGCTGGAGTGCAGTGGTGAGATCATGACCCACTGCGACCTCAACCTCCTGGGTTCAAGTGATCCTCCTGCCACTGCCTTCCAAAGTGCTGGGATTACAGGCATGAGCCACTGTGCCTGGTCTCAACTCTGTCTTTGATAACTCTTAACCTAGTGCCAGGCTTGTAGTAGTTCCTTACTGATACTAGCTAATATTCAGTACCTACTATGTGCCCAGCACTATTCTGCATGCTTTGCATGCATTAACTTATTTATCCTTATGACAATTCTCTACGACACTATTGGAGAGTAGAGGGGGAAACTCTGTTATTTGTTTTATTTTACATTTTACTTTTATTTATTTATTTATTTATTGAGACAGAGTGTCACTGTGTCACCCAGGGTGGAGTGCAGTGGCATGATCTCGGCTCACTGCAATCTCTGCCTCCTGGGTTCAAGCGATTCTCCTGCTTCAGACTTCTGAGTGGCTGGAATTACAGGTATGTGCCATCAAGCTCGGCTAATTTTTTTTTTTTTTTTTTTAAGACAGGGTTTCACCGTGTTGGTCAGGCTGGTCTTGAACTCCTGACCTCATGTGATCCGCCCGCCTTGGCCTCCAAAGTGCTTGGATTACAGGCGTGAGCCACCATGCCTGGACTTTTTTTTTTTTTTTTTTTTTAAGTTGAGATAGGGTTTTGCCTTGTTGGCCAGACTGGTCTCAAACTTCTTACCTCACATAACCCGCCAGCCTCGGCCTCCCAAAGTGCTAGGATTACAGGCATGAGCCACTGCACGCATGCAGCCTATTTTATTTTTTTAAAGAAGAGGGTCTTGCTATATTGCCCAGGCTGGCCTTAAATGCTTGAGCTTAAGCAAGACGCTGCCTCAGCCTCCTGGGAGTAGCTGGGCATATAGGTACATGCCACCCAGCCTGGCTTTGTGCAGTTATGTATCCCCATTTCACAGATGGGGAAAACAGACGTGCAGAGCAGTGAAGTACCATGTCAAAGGCCACCTATTAGGTAGTGGTCAGGTCAGAATTTGGACCCAGGCAGTCTGTGGTTTCATGGTCATCAGGACCCTACCATCTCGGTGGATCAGCCATCTCAAGGTCCCTTCAAAGCCCTGGATCTAGAGGTGAGGGCAGTGCTTCCCCAGACTCTAGAGCTGGGTAAGCCGTTGTGTTCTGTGGAAATAGTCATTATGAACTCCTGTAAACTATCTTTCACTGGGGCCTGGCTGGGGAGGAAGAGTTGGAGGCTGAAAAGGGAGAAGAAAGGAGACCCAAGGGGCACTGGGGTGGGGCAGGGGCACATTTCTTGTAAATGTTGTTCAGCTCCTTCAACTGCTGTGCTGGTTCTTGGAAACCTTCACCACAAAGGCCTAACAGAACAGTGTTAAAAAAGATATGGCCTCAGCCCCCAGTTCATTTCCTGCCCAGCCTTGCGCTACTAACCCCGATTGCCAACAGCAATGTTGCAGTGTCGCCTCAGCAGTGCTGTGGGAGGAAGTGCAAAAATAAGCAGAACTAGGGGCAAGCCCAGGGGCTGTCTTTATTTTTATTTATTGTAACGACATCCGATGTACAGAATTGGATTCATCATAATCCTTGGCTCATCATATATTCTCAACCTTGGTCCAAGAATGGTCTTTTGTTAATACACACACACACACACACACACACACACACACACACACACACACACATATGTGTGTGTGTGTGTCTCTCTCTCTCTCTCTATATATATATATACATATATATATGTATATATTGAGACAGCGTCTCGCTCTTGTGGCCCAGGCTGGAATGTAATGGCATGATCTTGGCTGACTGCAACCTCTGCCTCCCAGGTTCAAGTAATTCTCCTGTCTCATCCTCCCAAGTAGCTGGGATTACAGGCATGCACCACCACGCCCAGCTAATTGTTTTGTATTTTTAATAGAGATGGAGTTTCCCCACGTTGGCCAGGCTGATCTCAAACTCCTGACCTCAGGTGATTCACCCTCCTTGACCTCCCAAACTGCTGGGATTACAGGTGTGAGCCACCGCGTCTGCCCCGTTATTATTACATCTAATCATAATGGGTAGTCAACCCACCACCCAGCTCAAGAAACAGAATATTAACAATTACATCATCTGTCTATATGATCCTCTCTTAGTCCATTATTATTTTTTTTAATTAAAAAAAATTTTTTTAAGACAGGGTTTCACCATGTTGGTCAGGCTGGTCTTGAACTCCCGACCTCAGGTTATCCACCCGCCTTGGCCTCCAAAGTGCTTGGATTACAGGCGTGAGCCACCACACCTGGCCTTCTTAGTCCATTCTTACCTCCCCCAGATACAACCCACTGTACTAAATTTTGTGTTTGGCATTCTCTTACTTTATATTTTATTTATATATTTATTTATTTACAGTGGTATAAGCTCGGCTTGCTGCATCCTCTGCCTCCTGGGTTCAAGTAATTCTCCTGCCTCAGTCTCCCAAGTAGCTGGGCTTACAGGCATGTGCCACCGTGCCTGGCTAAGTTTTGTATTTTTAGTAGAGACAGGGTTTCACCATGTTGGCCAGGCTGGTTTTGAACTCCTGACCTCAGGTGATCTGCCCGTCTCAGCCTCCCAAGGTCCTGGGATTACAGACATGAGCCACTGCTTCTGGCCTATTCATTTGTTTGTTTGTTTGTTTGTTTGTTTTGAGCTTGTCACCCAGGCTGGGGTACAGTGGTGCAATCATAGCTCACTGCAGCCTCGAACTTCTGAGCTCAAGTGACTCTCCTGCTTCAGCCTCCCAAGAAGCTGAGACACAGACACGTTGCCATCACACTTTGATAATTTTTAAATTTTTTGTAGAGATGGGTGTCTCACTATGTTGACCAAGTTGATCTTGAATTCCTGGCCTCAAACAACCCTCCCACCTCAGCCTCCCAAAGTGCTAGGATTACAGGCATGACCACTGTGCCCAGCTAACTTTTAAACTTTTTTAAAGAAACAGGGTTTTGCCATGTTGCCCAGGCTGGTCTCAAACTTTTGGGTTCAAGCAATTGACCCACCTCGGCCTCCCAAAGGGCTGGGATTATACCTGTGAGCCACCGCATCCAGCTAGCAGCATAGCAGATTCTCTTACTCGAAAATAAAGTTTTATTTTACAGGTATATATTCCTAAATTATGTAGTGTTCAGTATTTTTATTTTGTCTTATTTCATTTTGTTTCATTTCATTTCATTTCATTTTTAGTTAGAGTCTCGTTCTGTCAGCCAGGCAGGAGTGCAGTGGCGCGATCTCAGTTCACTGCAACCTCTGCCTCCTGGGTTCAAGTGATTCTTCTGCTTCAGCCTACTGAGTAGCTGGGATTACAAGCATGCGCCACCATACCTGGCTAATTTTTGCATTTTTAATAGAGACAAAGTTTCTCCATGTTGGCCAGGCTGGTCTCAAACTCCTGACTTCAAGTGATCCACCAGCCTTGGCCTCCCAAAGTGCTGGAATGACAGGTGTGAGCCACTGCATTCCGCCAATTGTTTTTTAATTTTTAATTTTTGGGGTACATAGTAAGTGTATATATTTATGGGGTTCACGAGACGTTTTGACACAGGCATGCAATGTGTAATTATCACCATCATGAAGAATGAGGTATACATCTCCTTAAGCATTTATCCTTTGTGTTACAAACAATCCTATTATGCTCTTGTAGTTATTTTTAAATGTACACTTAAATTATTATTGACTAGAGTCACATTCATTGTTTCTATTTTTTTTTTTTTGTACCCATCAACCATCCCCTCTTCCCCACCGGGCTCCCGCCATCCCCTCTTCCCCACCGGGCTCCTGCCATCCCCTCCTCCCCACCGGGTTCCCACTACGTTTCCCAGTCTCTGGTTACCATCCTTCTACTTTCTGTCCAAGAGGTCAATTATTCTGATTTTTAGATTTCCTGAATAAATGAGAACATGGGATGTTTGTCTTTCTGTGCCTGCCTTATTTCACTTAACATAATGACGTCCACTCCCATCTGTGTCGTCGCAAATGACTGGATCTCATTCTTTTTATGACTGAATAGTGCTCCACTGTGTATACACACCACACTTTCTAACCACTCATCTGTTGATGGACACTTAGGTTGCTTCCAGATCTTGGCTACTGTCAACAGGGCTGCAACAAACAGTAGTGCAGATATTTCTTCCATACGCTGATTTCCTTTCTGTGGGGTATATACCGAGCAGCGGGATGGCTGGATCATATGACAGCTCTATTTTTAGTTTTTTGAGGAACCTCCGAACTGTTCTCCATAGTGGTTGTACTAATTTACAGTTCTACCAACAGTGTACGAGGGTTCCTTCCCTTTTCTCCACATCCTCATCAGCATTCATTATTGCCTGTCTTTTGGATAAAAGCCATTTTAACTGGGGTGAGGCGATATCTCATTGTAGTAGTTTTAATTTGCATTTCTCTGATGATGTGTGATATTGAGCACCTTTTCATATGCCTGTTTGCCATTTGTATGTCTTCTCTGGAGAAATGTCTATTCAAATCTTTTGCCCATTTTTAATCAGATTTATTGGATTTTTTTCCCCTATAGCATTGTTTAAACTTTTTATATATTCTGGTTGAATCCCTTGTCATGTGGGTAGTTTGGTAGTTTGCAAATATTTTCGCCTGTTCTCTGGGATGTTGCTTCACTTTGTTGATTGTTTCCTTTGCTGTGCAGAGCTTTTTTTTTTTTTTTTTTTTTT
>NW_016107339.1:9001649-9010963 GCF_001604975.1 Cebus imitator | reverse complement strand
TAGCCAACCTTGCTGGCCAATTATTTTTAGTTTCTCCATGTCGGTCAGGTTGGTCTCGAACTCTCAACCTCAGGTGATCTGCCAGCCTCGGCTTCCCAAAGTGCTGCGATTACAGGCGTGAACCCCTGCGCCCAGCTGGCACTACTGATTTTCATATGTTGATTTTGTATCCTGCAAGTTTACTGATTTTTATCAGTTCTAATAGTTTTTTTTTGTGTGTGGAATATTTAGGTTTTTCCAAATGTAAGATTATATCGTCTGCAAACAAGGATAATTTGGCTTCTTCCCTTCCAATTCGGATGCCCTGTTTTTCTCTTGTCTGATTGCTCTAGCTGTATGTAGTTATTGTTGTTGACGGTTTTTGACAGAGGGTGTCACACTGCTGCCCAGGCTGGAGTTCCATGGCATAATCTCAGCTCACTTCAACCTCCCCTCCTGAGCTCAAGCAATCCTCCTACCTCAGCCTCCTGAGTAGCTGGGACTGCACGTCTGTACCACCACACCCAGCTAATTTTTGTATTTTTTGTAGAGACAGGGTTTCATCATCTTGCCCAGGCTCCCTCAAACTCATAGGTTTAAATAATCCACCTACCTTGGCTTCCCAAAGTGCTGGACTTACAGGCGAGCTACCGCACCTGACACTTCTGGGGCTTTTTTGAGCCAGTCTCACTGTCATGAAGTGGCATAATCAAGGCTCACTGCAGCCTCGACCTCTCCAGCCTCAAGCGATCCTTCCACCTCAGCATACCAAGTAGCTGAGACCCACAGGTGAGCACCACCATGCTCAACTAATTTTATTTTTAATTTTTTGTAGAGATGGGGGTCTCACTACATTGCCCAGGCTGATTTCAAGCTCAAGTGATCCTCCTGCCTTGGCCTCCCAAATTGCTGAGATTACAGGTGTGAGCCACCACACTAAGCCTGTTTCATTTCAATTATTCTTGAACACTATAAAAATAGTATCATGCATGTATGTAGTGATCTGGAACTTGTTCTTTCCACTCTTCATCATGTTATAAGGACTCACGCATGTTGTAGTGCGCAGCTATATTTTATTTTCACGGTAGAATATTCCATTGTATGGAACAGGCATTTGGGTTGTGGCCAGCAGAAGCCAGTCTTTAGATGTCCTCTGGGTTAAATCGCTTAGATCAATATACACAGCAAGGTTTTGTCCTTGTAAAACAACCAGGAGCCAGGAGCAATGACCATGTAGCCCTTCCATTCACGGAGCACCCACACCGAACCAGGCACCCTGCTGTAAACACCTGTGAACTCCTTTTCCTGTGTGAGTGGACAGAACCAGGGTCTTCCCCTTGTCTCTTCAGGGTTCACAATGATGTCAGCAAATAGACAAGGATTGCAGCAAAGATCTGGTGTCAGTGGCCTCCCAGTGAGATTGATAGATACTGCCGTGGATGTTGTGTATGTGGTGCAGAGTGTATCTGGTGTGGTGTAGGCGTGATGGTGTATGTAAGTGTGCAAATGTGTCTCTTTGGCATATGTGATGTGAGGGGTGAAAGAAGGTGGTGTCTGTGTGTGTGGTGGTGGGGCTGTGCGTGTGCATATCGTGGGTGTGGGTGTTGTGTACATGTGTGCCCTGTACATACATGCTCAGTCCTGGAGTTACCACCTGCCTTGCCTCAGCTGGCTAACACCCCATGCTTCCCTCTGGGGCCTGGGTCCCTCCTTGTCTGCCTCTGCACCAATCCTCTCCGCCCCCCAACTCCGCTCTTTCAACTCTTTTTATCTCTCCCCTTCCTCCCAACCTTCCATAACCAGCCACCCAATTCTCTCCATTCTTCTTCCCCACCCCTCCTCATGATGGCACATCCCAATGCACTTTGAGATCCCATCCTTGTTTGACCTCCCCACAATTTCCACAACACTTTTGACCTCTGCCTCCTTCTTGAAACTTCTCCCCTGATTTCATAACCCCTGGTTTGCCTTCAACTTCTCTGTCACTTAGGCCCAGTTTCCCCTCCTTCTCCCTTCTTTTTTTTTTTTTTTTTTTTCTTTTGAAGCGAAGTTTCACTCTTGTGGCCCAGGCTGGAGTGCAATGGCGCCATCTCTGTTCACTGTAACGTCCGCCTCCCGGGTTCAAACAATTCTCCTGCCTCAGCCTCCCGAGTAACTGGGATTTCAGGCATGTGCCACCATGCCTGGCTAATTTTGTATTTTCAGTGGAGATGATGTTTCTCCATGTTGGTCAGGTTGGTCTCAAACTCCTGACTTCAGGTGATCTGCCCACCTCCACCTCCCCAAATGCCACCAAACCCAGCTCCTCTTTTTCTCTTCTTTGCTGTTTAAACTTGAGTGTCTTTCCCCTCTCTCACTCCCAAGCCCTCTGTGGGGGTCAGGATCTTGACAGGAGACAGCCAGCCAGCTCAAATCAATTAATGTGAGGAGGGCATAAAAAATAATTTCAAGGGCTGGGCAAGATGGCTCACCCCTGTAATCCCAGCACTTTGGGAGACTGGATCACGAGGTCGGGAGTTTGAGACCAGCCTGGCCAACTTGGCGAAAACCCATCTCTACTAAAAATACAAAAATTAGCTGGGCCTGGTGGCGTGCGCCTGTAATCCCAGCTACTCAGGAGACTGACGCAGAAGAATTGCTTGAACCCGGGAGGCGGAGATTGCAGTGAGCCCTCGCTATTGCACTCCAGCCTGGCTACAGAAAAAAACAAACACAAAAAACTCCAAGGGGCAGTGCTGTACTCTGAGGCGCATTCCTTTCTTCCCTGGGGCCTGGGAGCTGCAGGAGGGAGCTCTGCTGGAGGCTGTCTGTGTCCAGAAGGCTGCCTGACAAGAGCTGTGACCTTCATTTGAGAAATCAGCCTGCATAACCCCACCTGGCAGGAGCCACCCTCTCTTCTCCCACCAGGGCATCTCACTGCGTCAACTGGAAGCCAGAAGGCAGGGAGTCTGGGGTGCTGCAGTCTGCGTCTCTCTAGGGCGGGGAGCAGCTCCTGGGAGGCCAAGGAGACACCCCGCACCGCCGCTTTCCCCTCATGACTATTCCTGGAACTCCAGCACCGAGCTCGCTCCTGAGCTCCAGGCCTCCCAGATACCCCTGCCCAGGGGCTCCCAGACACCGGGTCACTCAGTGCTATTTGTGTGCTGGAGGGAAGGGATTCAGACACCCCCAACTCTCAACCCCACCCTGCCGCAGCTCGTCTTTCAGCTCCACTCAGGAAGTGCCTCAGAGACACAGAAGCTCACATATTTCTAAGCGAAAATACGTCTTTTTGGTTCTGCTTATAAAAATGACACATGCTTTTTAATAAAAATAATAGTATAAAGTGAATTAAAGTTATGTGATGTAATCCTACCACCCCAGAAATACTTTGTATATGTCCAGACTCTCCCCCCCACTGTGTATATATATACATATACTCCTAGGCTCAAGCAATTCTTCTGCCTCAGCCTTCTGAGTAGCTAGGACTATAGGCACATGCCACCATGCCCAGTTTTTTTTAAGTAGAGATGGGGTCTCATCCTGTTGCCTAGGCTGGTCTTGAACTCCTGTTTCCAGTGATCCTCCCACTTCACCCTCCCAAAGTGTTACAGGCGTGAGCCACCACGCCTACCAGAGCTCATATTTTGGTAATCTTTTCCCACTTAACAATGTGCTGTTGATGTGTTTCCATTTCAAGAAGTATTGATAAACACAATTATTTTGATATGGTCATATGTGGATGTACATAATTAATTTGGGTGATTTCCTGGGAGCTAAATAATAAGAATTTATGAACACAAAGAAGGAAACAACTGGCCAGGTGCAGTGGCTCACACCCATAATCCCAGCACTTTGGGAGGCCATGATGTGTGGATCACCTGAGGCCAGGAGTTCGAGACCAGCCTGGTCAACATGGTGAAACCTGGTCTCTACTAAAAATATAAAAATTAACCAGGTGTGGTGGCGGGTGCCTGTAATTCCAGTTACTTGGGAGGCTGAGGCAGGAGAATCACTTGAACCCAGGAGGAGGAGGTTGCAGTGAGCCAAGGCACTCCAGGGTGGGTGCCAGAGCAAGACTCTGTCTAAAAAAAAAAAAAAAAATAGCAGCAGCAGAAGAAAATAACAGACACTGGGATCTACTTGAGGGGGGCTGGTGGGAGGAGGGAGAGGAGCAGAAAAAATAGCTATTGGGCACTAGGTGTAATACTTGGCTGATGAAATAATCTGTACAAGCCCCATGATACGTGTGTACCTATGCAACAAATCTTCGCATATGTCCCCAAACCTAAAATAAAAGTTTAAGAAAAATAATTTTGGGGCTGGGTGCAGTGGCGCACGCCTGTAATCCTAGCAATTTGGGAGGCCAAGGTGGTGGATCACCTGAGGTCAGGAGTTCAAGACCAGCCTGGCCATCATGGTGAAACCCCATCTTAAAAAAAAAAAAAAAAATTTTGGTAATTTCCAAAATTCCACCATTTTATAGATTAAAATATTCCATTAACAGACAGGGTTTTGGGCAGAGATTATTGGCAATACATTGTCCTTTTCTTCCTTGATGATAGACTTCTAATTTTTATTATTTTATTATTAAATTTATTTTATTATCAAATTGAAAGTAACTTACTATTATTCTCTCTCTTTTTTTTTTTTTGCGATGGAGTCTCGTTCTGTCACCCATGCTGGAGTGCAGTGGCTTGATCTTGGCTCACTGAAATCTCCGCCTCCTGGGTTCAGGCAATTCTCTTGCCTCAGCCTCCTAAGTAGCTGGGACTACAGGTCCACACCACCACGCCCAGCTAATTTTTGTACTTTTAGTAGAGATGGGGTTTCACCATGTTGGTCAAGCTGGTCTTGAACTCCTGACCTCATGATCCACCTGCCTCAGCCTCCCAAAGTGCTGGGATTACAGGATGAGTCACCGTGCCCAGCCTATTACTACTCTTTTAGAGACACAGTCTTAATCTGTCACCCAGGCTAGAGTGCAGTGGTGCAATCATAGCTCACTGTAACCTTGAACTCCTGGGTTCAAGTGATCATCTTACCTTAGCCTCCTGAGCAACTGGGTACTATGCCTTGCTAATTGTTTTGTAGAGATGGGGTCTTGCTATGTTGCCCAGGTTGGTCTCAAACTCCTTGCCTTAAGCAGTCCTCCTGCCTTGGCCTCCTAAAATGTTGAGATTACAGGTGTCAGCCATTGCACCTAGCCAAATTTTTATTTTTACTTATTTATTTACTTTAGAACATCTTGTTTTTAGCAAGTCGTCTGTCCTTCCTTTAGAATAAACAGGAAATTCCTCAGATTCCCTTGCAGCTAGCTGTGGACATGTGACAAAGTTAAGGAAGTGTAAGCCAAAATGTTCTGGAGCAGATTCCAGAAAATTTCCTTCATGGACAGAGGGAAATAGGAGCTATTGTGAGAAGGCAGTGGTGAGAGTTGGGGAGAAAGCTTGCTGAATAGAAAAAAAGTGGCTCCCGGCCAGGTGCAGTGGCTCACACCTGTAATCCCAGCACTTTAGGAAACCGAGGCAGGTGAATCACCTGAAGTCAGGAGTTCAAGACCAGCCTGACCAACATAGTGAAACCCTGTCTCTATTAAAAATACAAAAATTATCTGGACGTGGTGGCAGGCGCCTGTAATCCCAGCTACTCGGGAGGCTGAGACAAGAGAATCACCTGAACCCGGGAGGCGGAGGTGTCTGCTCCTTCTAATTCTTCATGACATATCTATCCAATTTTATACTGCAAATCAGTTAGAAAGTGAGATTGGAGACTGAGTGCAGTGGCTCACGCCTGTAATCCCACCACTCCGGGAGGCCGAGGTGGGTGGATCACGAGGTCTCTACTAAAAATACAAAAATTAGCTGGGTGTGGTGGCACGCACCTGTGGTCCCAGCTACTCGGGAGGCTGAGGCAGAAGAATCGCTTGAACCCAGGAGGCAGGGGTTGCAGTGAGCCGATATTGTGCCACTGCACTCCAGCCTGGCGACAGAGCAAGACTCCGTCTCAAAAAAATAAAAATAAAAATAAAGAAAAATAAAAATAAGCTGGGCATGGTGGCATGCACCTGTAATCCTAGCTACTCAGGAGGCTTCAGCAGGAGGATCACTCAAGCCTAGGAGTTCAAGGTGATATTGAGCTATGATGGTGCAACTGCATTGCAGCCTGGGTGACAGAGTGAGACCCTGTCTCCAAAAAAACCAAAAATAAAAAGAAAGCAAGCTTGACTATCAGGCTGATTCTCATTTACTTACATCAATCCATGGGGAAAGTATATGGTAGTATGAATAATCTAAAATGAAAGATAACTGAAATGTTTATTTGGCACTAGAATATGTTCCTAAATTCATATTTATTTTTATTTTATTTTTTATTTTTATTTTTGAGACAGTCTTGCTCTGTTGCCCAGGCTGGAGTGCAGTAGCATGATCTAGGCTCACTGCAGCTTCCTCCTGGGTTCAAGCATTTCTCCTGCCTCAGCCTCCCAAGTAGCTGGGGTTACAGACAGGCATGCACCACCATGCCCAGCTAATTTTTGTGTTTTTTAGTAGAGATGAGGTTTTGCCATGTTGGCCAGGCTGGTTTCAAACTCCTGACCTCAGGTAATCCACCCACCTCGGCCTCCCATAGTGCTGAGATTACAGGCATGAGCTATTGCGCCTGGCCAAATCCAACATATTTTAATTGATGGAGAACGTAGGGAATACGGCCGGGAGCAGTGGCTCATGCCTGTAATCCCAGCACTTTGGGAGGCTGAGGTGGGCGGATCATTTGAGGTCAGGAGTTCGAGACCAGCGTGACCTACATAACGAAACCCCGTCTCTACTAAAATACAAAATTTTGCCAGAAGTGGTGGCAGGTGCCGGTAATCCCAGCTACTCTGGAGGCTGAGGCAGGAGAATCACTTGAACCCAGGAGGTGCAGGTTGCAATGGGCTGAGATTTTGCCATTGCACTCCAACCTAGGTGACAGAGTAAGACTCCCTTTCAAAAAAAAAAGAAAAAGAAAAAAAAAAGGAAAGAAAGCAAGGAGAAGGGAATACATGTTTTTTAAAAACAACTTTATTGAAGGATAATTTACAACTAAATAGCACTCATTTTAAGCGGAGTTTGATGTGTTTTGACAAACGTACAGGCCCTGTAACCATGACCGCTATCAGCATATAGAACGTTTCCGCCACCCCCAAAAGTTCCCTGGGCCCGTAGCAGTCAATCTCCCCATCCCACCCTCACTGGCCCCAGGCAACCACAGATCTGTTTTCTGTCATTGTAGATTAGGTTTGACTGTTGTAGGATTTTATGTAAGTGGTGTCATACATCATGTGCTCATTTGTGGGAATGACAATTTATTGGGTGCCTAGCATGTGACAGACACTTTGTAAGTGTACAGTCATTTCCCTTTTAGAGATGAATAAATCAAGACTCCAAAATGGAATAATTTACCAAGGTCACATGGCTAGTAAATGGCAGAGTAGAATTCTAAGTTTATGTGTCCCCAAGTTTAGGGTCTTTCCTTACACACTGCATTGCTCAGCATGGTGGCTCACGCCTTCAATCCCAGCACTTTGGGAGGCCAAGGCAGGAGTATCACCTGAGGTTAGGCGTTCGAGACCAGCCTGGCCAACATGGTGAAACCCTGTCTCTACTAAAAATACAAAAAATAGCTGAGCATGGTGACACATGCCTGTAATCCCAGCTACTCGGGAGTCTGAGCCAGGAGAATCACATGAACTGGGGAGGCAGAGGCTTCAGTGAGCCGAAATCACGTCACTGCACTCTAGCCTGGGCAACAGAGCAAGGCCATCTCAAAGCAAAAAAACAAAACAAAACAAAAAAAACCACCAAAAACAAACAAAAAAACCCCACACTGTATTTCTGCTGTTCCTGGCTTTTTGGAGCCCCTAACAGATGAATATGTTACAGGCTAGTGTAAGGTCAAGGCATACAGTTTTATGAAAAGGCAGGTGCAGAATACACAGAACAACTAGAGAACAGACGGGAGGATACATAATAAAGTGATGAAACAAATGGTAACCAAGGACCAAAACATGTTGTCTGCCTTATAGAGATACAAATTGCTACTGGGGGCCTAGGAAGAGAATGTTGGCTGCAGGTGTCACAGTAGGTTTCTCGGGGATGGGGGAGGGGGCAGGATTATCTATCAACCTAAGCATTTACTCCAGACAAAATAATAAGCTAGGCTGTAAAAATCTTTTTTTTTTGAGATGGAGTCTCCCTCTGTTGTCCAGGCTGGAGTGCAACGCTTCAATCTTGGCTCACTGCAACCTCCACCTCCTGGGCTCAAGCAGCTCTCCTGCCTCAGCCTCCCGAGTAGCTGCGACTGCAGGTGCTTGCCACCACGTCCGGCTGATTTTTTTGTATTTTTAGTAGAGATGGGGTTTCACCATGTTGGCCAGGCTGGTCTCGAACTCCTGACCTCAGGTGATCCACTCGCCTCTGCCTAAGTTGGAAAAATTTGACTTAGAAGAGTCCAGATCTCAGGTTTTCTTTCTTCCTATCTGGTCAAACTCATCCTGGAATTTGAAGTTTAGAAAATCATAATTTAATAAGACAAACATAGACTTAATCCCCAAATTCAAGAACAGTATGTATTAAGGAGTTTAAGAACCAGTGAAAAGTAGAGCAGGTAGTTCTCTGCTTGTAAAGGGTCATGTTTCAAAAGTTCGTTTGTGTATCATTTGCTTGAAATCCAACACATCTTCCTGTAGAAACCGCATTACAAATGGAGGTTGAGCTCTCAGCTCTGCCCTCAAATGCTGAGTTGACACATTAGGTGGCTGAAATACTATACAATTGCTATGAAAACAATACTTTGGGAATTCTAGAGCTCAGACAAAACAGTGGATTGTGGACTTAGACTTTTGAGTTTGCTCTTTGCAGACAATCTCCCCATCCCACGCCTACATCTTGGTCCATCTTGTTGTCTACAGCTCCCTCCTCCTCAGTGCAGGAATCAGCATGACCGTGTCCATAGGCATTCTCCCTTAGCTGCGTCCATTCCCCGGCCAAGACAGTTAGAAAAGTCTACCTTGTTTCAGCCAGGCGCGGTGGCTCATGCCTGTAATTCCAGTATTTTGGAAGTCTGAGGTGGGTGGATCACGAGGTCAAGAGTTGGAGACCATACTGGCCAACATAGTGAAATCCCGTCTCTACTAAAAATACAAAAATTAGCCAGGCATGGTGGTTTGGGCCTGTAATCCCGGCTACTTGGGAGGCTGAGCAAGATAACTGCTTGAACCCAGGAGTCAGAGGTTGCAATGAGCTGAGATTGGGCCATTGCACTCCATCCTGGGTGACAAAGCAAAGCAAGACCCCATCTCAAAAAAAAAAAAAAAA
>NW_016107339.1:8999445-9001269 GCF_001604975.1 Cebus imitator | reverse complement strand
TTTTGAGACAGAGTCTCACTCTGCCCCCTAGGCTGGAGTGCAATGGTGCCATCTTGGCTCATTGCAAACTTCCCCTCTCAGGCTTAAGTTATTCTCCTGCCTCAGCCTCCCAAGTATAGTCTCCCAGCTGAGACTATACGTATATGCCACCACTCCAGGCTAATTTTTGTATTTTAGTAGAGGCAGGGTTTCACCATGTTGGCCAGGCTGGTCTTGAACTCCTGGCCCCAAGAGATCCACCAGCCTCAGCCTCCCAAAATGCTGGGATTATAGGTGTGAGCCACTGCACCTGGCCAATTGTTTTTTAATTTTTAATTTTTGGGATTCATAGTAGGTATACATATTTACGGGGTACATGAGATGTTTTGACACAGGTATGCAATGAGTATGTAATAAATACTCCTGCCTTGGCCTCCCGAAGTGCTGGGATTACAGGGGTGAGCCACTGTGCCTGGCCGACCTTCTCTTTTGGTCCTAGCTCCACTGTCTGACTACATGAATCTGATAACTCTCCCCTATGACAGGTCTTCAAATAGTTAAGGACTCCTGTCTTATTCCACAGAAATGTCTTCAGTCCTCTGTCCTCTATTTGACAGATGACCTGGTTTCTAAACCCTCTTGCCCAGCGTTGTGCTGGAGTTGGCTCGTGACAGCTTGGGAAAATTGAATGCTAAAAATACTCAGGAGGCCGGGCAAGGTGGCTCACACCCGTAATCCCAGCACTTTGGGAGGCCGACGCAGGCGGATCACGAGGTCAAGAGGTCGAGACCATCCTGGCCAACATGCTGAAACGCTGTCTCTACTAAAAATACGAAAATTAGCTGGGCGTGGTGGTGCACACCTGTAGTCTCAGCTACTTAGGAGGCTGAGGCAGGAGAATCGCTTGAACCTGGGGGTGGGGGTGGTGGAGGCTGCAGTGAGCCAATATCGCACCACTGCACTCCAGCCTGGCGACAAAGCGAGACTCTGTCTTAAAAAAAAATATTCAGGCGTTTCATGAGCCAATTGATATCACATTGGTAGCCACGGCAGGAGTGTTTATATCATGGAAATCGGAAAATGCTACAAATGAGGGCCTTCCTTCCTTCGTTCCTTCCTTCCTTCCTTCCCTCCTTCTTTCCTTCCTCCCTCCCTCCCTCCCACCCCGTCTCTCTTTTCATTTACTAAACACTTATACCACTACCTTCACCATCCTGGACAAGATCAAATACATGCCCGTTTGTCGTCTTAAAATAGGACACCCTGCCAAGCATGATGGTATGCACCTGCAGTTTCAGCTACTCAATAGGCTGAGGCGGGAGAATTGCTCAAGCCCTGGAGTTCAAGGCTGTAATGTGCTATACTGTGCCTGTGAATAGGCACTGCGGTGGCTCTGTCGGCTGGGTGTAGTGGCTCACACCTGTCCATCACTTTGGGAGGCTGAGGTGAGAAGATTGCTGAAGCCCAGGAATTTGGTACTCTGTCTAAAAAAAAAAAAAAAAAAAGCCACTGCACTCTAGCCTGGGCAACATAGAGAGACGCTGTCTCTAAGAAAACAAACAAACACAAACAAAAATACCCCCCACAACAGGACATCCGGTCTGCGTCACTATTCATGTTATCTAACAGAAGAAATACAGTGCCTGTTACAGAGGTAAAGGAAGCTTTCCTTCCATCATCTGAAGATTTGATATATTGGGTTTCTGGAATGAACTTGACAGTAGACAGGTTAACATGAGAAAAGGCATACAAATTTATTATGTGCATTTGCATGGTAACTTTACAAAATGTAAGACTCGAAGACGGTCAGCTGATTGAATTTTTTTTTTTTTTTTTTTTTTTTTT
>NW_016107339.1:8995353-8997360 GCF_001604975.1 Cebus imitator | reverse complement strand
TAAGACGGGGTTTCACCATGTTGGTCAGGCTGTTCTTGAACTCCCGACCTCAGGTGATCCACCTGCCTTGGCCTCCAAAGTGCTTGGATTACAGATGTGAGCCACCACACCCGGCCGGGCTCGAACTCCTGACCTGAGGTGATCTACCTGTCTCAGCCTGCCAAAGTGCCAGGATTACAGGCGTGAACCACTGTGTCTGGCCTAGATTCTTTTTCTTAGACAGGGTCTCACTTTGTTGCCTAGCGTAGAATGCAGTGGCTCAATCATGGCTCCCTGCAGCTCCAATCAGTATGGAGATGGAGAATAATATGCAGAAGATTAGCATGGCCCCGTTCAAGGATGACACACAAATTCATGAAACGTTCCATATTTTCAGGATTTTGAATGTTACCACCACAAAGAAATGATAAATATTTTAGTTGATAGGTATGCTAATTAATCTGATTTGTTTTTACACAATGTATACATGTACAGAAACATTACATTGTATCCCATAAATATGTACAATGGTTATATGTCAATTAAAAATAAAAATAATTTAAAAATAATAAATAAGAAGTAGCTTTTGCCGGGCGTGGTGGTTCAAGCCTGTAATCCCAGCACTTTGGGAGGCCAAGGCGGGTGGATCACAAGGTCAAGAGATGGAGACCATCCTGGTCAACATGGTGAAACCCTGACTCTACTAAAAATACAAAAACATTAACTGGGCATGGTGGCACGTGCCTGTAATCCCAGCTACTCAGGAGGCTGAGGCAGGAGAATTGCCTGAACCCAGGAGGCGGAGGTTGCGGTGAACCGAGATCGCGCCATTGCACTCCAGCCTGGGTAACAAGTGCGAAACTCTGTCCCAAAAAAAAAAAATTATCGGCTGGAACCTCCAGATGCTATCATATCAAGCTTTTTATCCTGAAAGCTTGGCTGTGTGGATTCTCCTTCCTTAATAAATGCATGTTACTGGTAATCTTCTTGGACAAGCCATAATTAGGGTGTCTTTGGGTTTACAAAAGAAACAAAAAAGAAGATAAAAGTTGTGTTTCGGATTTCCCGAAGTGGAATTAACTGAATGAGGAAGAATCCTGGGGAAGCCCCTGTGTGTTCTTCTGGGTAAGGGGAAGTGGTGCTCGAGACACTCCTGGGGCGCCGCGGTGGCCACCACATTGCTCTCTGGAGGGGCGGGAGCCCCTGTGCGAGGGGAAGAGGAAGCAGGGTGT
The DNA here is from genome assembly GCF_001604975.1 of Cebus imitator. NCBI lineage: Eukaryota > Metazoa > Chordata > Mammalia > Primates > Cebidae > Cebus > Cebus imitator. The sequence goes on along the minus strand of NW_016107339.1, from coordinate 8,996,149 downwards.
AGGCAGTTGCTCCTGGAGGCATTAGAGAAATGAAAGAGATCTTCTGGCTTGTTGTCCAATAAATCCATTGTCTGCCCATACACCCTAAGTTTTTTTTGTGTTTTTGTTTTTTGTTTGTTTGTTTTTGAGACAGAGTTTTGCTCTGTTGCCCAGTCTGGAGCACAACGGCGAGATCTCAGCTCACTGCAACCTCCACCTCCCGGGATCAAGCAATTCTCCTGCCTCAGCCTCCCGAGTAGCTGGGATTACAGGCATGCGCCACTACCACCCACTAATTTTTTTTGTATTTTGTAGAGACAGGGTTTCACCATGTTGGTCATGCTGGTCTTGAACCCCCGACTTCCAGTGATCCACCTGTCTCCGCCTCCCAAAGTCCTAGGATTACAGACACAAGCCACAGCGCCCTGCCTTTTGGTTTGAATATCTGGCTACTATACAGTTGGGGATATTCAATTCCATGTTTCTGTAATTCTGGGAAAATTTGAATGTTCACCGGATATGAGAAGATTTTAGATAATGGTTGCTCTTTTTCTTTGGCGTGTTAATGACTCAGTCATTGTATAAGAGCATGTCCTTATTTTTAGGAGATGCATGACGTATTTTCAAGGTGAAGTATCTTGATTTCACTTCATTTTTTAAAACCACAACTTAATTTCAAATGTAAGAAGTAAGTAAAAGCAAAAGAAAAGTGTGTGTGGAAAGAGAGAGCATGGCAAACGTGACACAATGTTAGCAATCGTGGCATCTAAGTATCTAACTGGAGTGGAGGGTAGATGAGTACTCAATTTACTATTTT
>NW_016107339.1:8991057-8995166 GCF_001604975.1 Cebus imitator | reverse complement strand
ATCCCACTACTGATCAGCATGGGAGTTTTGACCTGCTCTGTTTCCGACCTGGGCCAGTTCACCCCTCCTTAAGCAACCTGGTGGTCCCCCGCTCCCAGTAGGTCACCGTATTGATGCCAGACTTAGTGCGGACACCCGATCAGCATAGCGCACTACAGCCCAGAATGCCTGGGCTCAAGAGATCCTCCAGCCTCTGCCTTCCGAAAAGCTGGGACTACAGGCACGTGCCACCATGCCCGGCAACTTTCCTTTTTTTTAATTTTTAATTTTATCTTTGTTTTTTACTTTTGTTGAGACAAGGTCTTACTCTGTCACCTAGGCTGGAGTGAAGTGGGACAATCACAGCTCGCCACAGCCTCGACCTCCTGGGCTCAGGTGTCCTCTCACCTCAGCCTCCTGAGTAGCTAGGACTACAGGCACCCACCATCAAGCCCAGCTAATTTTTGTATTTCTTGTAGAGATGGGATCTTGCTATGTTGGCCAGGCTGGTCTCAAACTCCTGGCCTCAAGTGATCCTCCCACCTTGGTCTCCCAAAGTGCTGGGATTATAGGCATGAGCCACCACCATCTGGCCTCATCTTTTCTGTATGTTTGATTTTTTGTTGTTGTGTTTTTAGAGGTAGGGTTTTGCTCTGACACTGAGGCTGGAGTGCAGTGGCACAATCATAGTTCACTGTAACCTCAACCTCTTGGGCTCAATCTATCCTCTCACCTCAGCCTCCCAAGTAGCTAGGACAACAGGTGCACACCCATCATGCCTGGATGATTAAAAAATTTTGTCTGCAGAGATAGGATCTCACTACGTTGCTCAGGATGGCCTCAAACTCCTGCCTCAAGTGATTCTCTCACCTCAGCCCCTCAAAGTGCTGGGATTACAGGTGTGACCCACCACACCTGACTAGCAAGAAATTTTTGAAAAGAAAAAAAATCAAGCGTCTGTCACCTGGGTATTTTCTCTCTGGAACTGGCAAAAACTGAATACAGAAATCAGGAATTTTTCTCAAGTAGATAGAATTTCTCATCCTACTTGAGAAAAATTAGGACCACAAAGTGCCCAGTTAATCAGATATCTGTCAGGGGTGAGAAAGTGGCAGAAAAATCAGCCAAATTTAATGCGCCAATGACTGGTAGGAGCCTTAGACAAATACATTTTCCTACGATGTTGTAAGGAATACTCGAGACTATATTAAAACAAGTGCAGGTGGATCTGGCACATAGAAAGTGCTACTAAATGCAGTTGACTCTTATTATTTGAAGTAGTTACATTTCATAAAGTTGCCATGAACACTGAATTAATGAGTACTGAACCATTGCTCCTAGGGGAATACAGGGTTAAGTTCTGCAAGCCTCTGGTCATAGCATTTTCATCAACTAATCTATATATAACCTTATTTTATGATATGTGTGTTTCTGTTAAAGCCCTTTTTTTTTTTTTTTTTTTTTTTTTGAGAATTAGTCTCTTTCTGTCACCTAGGCTGGAGCGCAGTGGCACGATCTTGGCTTACTGCAATCTCTACCTCCTGAGTTCAAGCGATTCTCCTTCCTCAGCCTCCCAAGTAGCTGGGACTACAGGGTCCCGCAACCATGTCCAGCTAATTTTTGTATTTTTAGCAGAGACAGGATTTCACCACATTGATGAGGATGGTCCCAAACTCCTGACCTTGTGATCCTCCTGCCTCAGCCTCCCAAAGTGCTAAGATTACAGGCGGGAGCTACTGTGTCAGGCCTGTTTAAAGACATTTACGTAATATAGATTGTTAGCTGAGTGTGGTAGCTCACACCTGTAATCCCAGCACTCTTGGAGGCCAAGGTGGGAGGATAGCTTGAGCTCAGGAGTTCAAGACCAGCCTGGGCAACATAGTGAGACCCCATCCCTACAAAAAAATTGAAAAAATTAGCTGGGTGTAGTGGTATATACCTGTAGTCCCAAGTACTTGGGAAGCTGAGGTGGGAAGATAACCTGAGGCAGGAAGATTGAGGCTGTAATGAACCACAATTGCATCACTGCACGCCAGACAGAGCGACAGAGTGAGACCCTGTATCAAAAAAATATATTTGTTTGAATATACACACATATATAAATATATATACGTATATACATATATGTGTATATATATTCATTTATGTGTGTATATACATACATATATGTATAAAACAGTGCTGTAACTCATGCTTTAGTAAAGTTTATCTGACACATGTATTTTCTCCATAAGGCACATTATAGTTTCTTGTGCATAGAAAGATAAGACAGCAGCTCAGCACTACCCTTAAGGACTGTTTATTATTTATTTGTTATTACTATTTTTTTAGATGGGAGTCTCACTCTGTTGCCCAGGCTGGAGTGCAGTGGTGTGATCTCAGCTCACTGCAACCTCAGCCTCCTGAGTTCAAGTGATTCTCCTGCCTCAGCCTCCAGAGTAGCTGGGATTACAGTCACGTGCCACCACACCCAGCTAATTTTTTTGTATTTTTAGTAGAGACGGGGTTTCACTGTTTTAGCCAGGATGGTCTCGATCTCCTGACCTTGTGATCCGCCCTCCTGTGCCTCCCAGAGTGTTAGAATTATAGGAGTGAACCACCTTACCCTGCAGATTTATTCATTTTTAATTGTTAAAGGAGTTACGGGTTTTTATTCTACATTAATTAAGAGACATTTGGCATCTAAAATTAAGCTCTGAAAATGACATACAGTTAGATGCATTTTTTTAAAGAGGTGAAACACTCATATTCTTAGTAATACGGTGCTTTTAAGAACAGGGTAAAACAATTTGTTGAATCTGGAAATTCTGCATGGGATAATACAGCAATGAAAATTTCTGCTACTGTTCACATATGAATTCCCTGCAAAGCTTTTGTGGTTTTGGAACAGCAGTTAGGCTTTCAAATGAGCAGCATAGTTCTGGAGGCTTGGAAGTCCAGTAGCAATCAGCCCACATACAGTGATGGTCTTCATGAGTTCTGCAGGCTGAGAGGTTCACGATTAAGGCACCAGTAGGATTGATTATTTGGTGAGGGATGTTCTCGGTTTCCTTCCAATATGTCACTTTGTTCCTGTGTTATCCAGAGGGGAGATGGGAGGAACACTGTGTCTTCACATAGCAGAAAGTGGAAGGGCAAGAGCAAGGGCTTCTTTGTTTTCTTTTTAGATCGAGTCTCACTCTGTCACCCAGGTTGGAATGCAGTGGTATGATCTTGGTTCACTAAAACCTCTGCTTCCTGGGTTCAAGCAATTCTCTGCCTCAGCCTCCCGAGTAGCTGGGATTGATGCACACCACCACGCCCAGCTAAATTTTCTGTATTTAGTAGAGAAGGGGTTTCACCATGTTGGCTAGGCTGGTCTTGAACTCCTGACCTTGGGTGATCCACCCGCCTCAGCCTCCCAAAGTGCTGGGATTACAGGTGTGAGCCACCGAGCTAGCAATGGCTGTTTTAAATAGTAAAACCACCAACAAAGAACACAAAAATGCAAAAACTGTGGCACTAAATATACCACCAAAAGGACAATTGTTGACAGTCTGTGAGCTCAAAGATGCAGAGCATTGCTTTGTTCCACCTCAAAGGGGAACAATTAGCAACTCATGCACATTGGGTGACTTGAATTTTTGTAGTGTGTGTGTGTGTGTGTGTGTGTGTGTAAAGACAGGGTCTTGCCATGTTGCGCAGGCTGATCGCGAACTCCTGGGTGCAAGCGACCCTCCTACCTCAGCCTCCCAAATTGCTGGGATTACAGGAATGAGCTACTCACTGGTCCCGGCTGGGTGACTCAAATTTTTCACCACTTTGCTCATGTTCGTAATGACTGTGAAAGCACTATGAGTCTTGATTTTGGGGTCACGAATACAAATACATTTTGGCATGTAGGCAAATTTATAAATACAGAATCTACAAATAATCAATATCAACTATGTCATGACATAGGTGATCGGAGTACTTGATGATTAGGAAAATTTTTCTTTCCTCATTTTCTTTTTACAAATAATAAATATCCAGCCGGGCGCGGTGGCTCAAGCCTGTAATCCCAGCACTTTGGGAGGCCGAGGCGGGTGGATCACAAGGTCAAGAGATCGAGACCATCCTGGTCAACATGGTGAAACCCCGTCTCTACTAAA
>NW_016107339.1:8982042-8990162 GCF_001604975.1 Cebus imitator | reverse complement strand
GCCTTCCAAAGTGCTGGGATTAGAGGTGTGAGCCACCTCACCCAGCCACTTCCTTTTACATACTTTATTTCTTTGGAGAACCATGAGGTTGGCAAGATAGATAATCTGATTCCCATTTTAAAGATGGTGAGGATGACAAGACTGCTGAGTGGCAGAGATAAGCCACTTAAAGTGGATAAAACCACTTGTCTACCACAAGTGGTTTTAATTCTAGTTACTACAAAATATAATTATTCAAGCCTACCCACAGTTATGAGGATTGAAATTCTCACATTTCCAGTCATCTAGATAAGTAAAGAAGGACATTTTGTTTATTCGGTTATTTATATCAGCATGGACTCATGGATATGTCTTTTATTCTATGGGTTCTGGAATCCATTACTGTTGTTAATGGTTTTTATTGCTCAAACTGCTTCAGCTTTAACCCTCGGGAGCTCTCTCAGGTTGGTTTCTGTGTCCTTCAATGAGCTCTCATACTTTTTTGAGCACTTTTTCTCTTTCTGCCACCATAAGCCCTTGTGTTTCCCCTTCCCAGCACTGAAATCAACCACTTCTCCAAGAAACCTTGGTTCCTGTTATTGAAGAATGCTATTTAAAAGCAAAATCTGTGGTGCAATGGATAAGAAAAATAATCCAATCATATATTGCTTGCAAGAAATCCACCTTGTAAACTGGTAAATATACTTATAGACCGAAGGTAGAAAGAGGGTGGAAAAAGATATTCTATGCAAATGGAAACCAAAAGTCAGCAGGAGTAGCTATACTTAGATAAAACAGACTTTAAATCAACAACATTAAAAAAGAAGATAAAGATCATTATATAATGATAAAGAGATCAATTCAACAAGATGATACAACAATCCTAAATATATATGCACCTAACACTGGAGCTCCCAGATTCATCAGACAAATAGTACTTGACCTAAAATAAGAGATATACGGAAATACAATAATAGTGGGGGACTTCAGCACTCCACTGACACACTAGACAGATCATCGAGAATGAAGATCTAGAAAGAAGCACTGGCTTTAAATTGGACTTTAGACAAATGGACCTAAGAGACATTTACAGAACATTCTACCCAACAACAATAGAATATACATTCTCATCGGCACACAGAACATTCTCCAAGATAGACCTTATGTTAGGTAGGCCACAAAACATGTCTTAATAAACTTATTTTCAGTTTTAATTTTTTCAGGAGATGGGGTCTTGCTTGTTTTCCAGGCTAGAGTGTAGTGGCACACTCTTGGCTCACTGCAGCCACGACCTCCCGGGCTTAAGCCTAAATAGCCAAAGTAATCCTGAGCAAAAAGAACAAAGCTGGAGGTTTCATATTATTTGACTTCAAATTATGCTACAAGGCTGTATTAACCAAAACAGCATGGTACTGGTATAAAAATAGACACATATCTAATTTAGAAGGGTTAAAAAAAATAGACATATACATCAATGGAACAGAATAGGAAATCCAGAAGAAAAAGCCACATACCTACAGCCAACTGATCTTTGCAAAGCTGCCAAAAATTTACACTGGGGAAAGGCCCTACTCAATAAATAGTGCTGGGGAAATTGTATAACCATATGCTGAAGAATGAAACTGGACCCATACCTCTTACCATATACAAAAATTAACTCAAGATGGATTAAAAACTTAAATGTGAGACCTGAAACTGCAAAAATGCTGGAAGAAAATCCAGCAAAAATTCTTCTGGATATTGGCCTAAGCAAATAATTCATGAGTAAGAACACAAAAGAAAATGCAATAAAAACAAAAATAGACAAATGGGACTTAATTAAATGAAAAAGCATCCGCACAGCAAAGATATAATCAACAGAGTGAACATACAACCTACAGAATGGGAGAAAATATTTGCAGGCTGGGCATGGTGGCTCATGCATATAATCCCAGAACTTTGGGAGGCTGAGGTGGGATAATCGCTTGAGCCCAGAAGTCCAAGACCAACCTGGCCAACATAGCAAGACCCCATTTCTACAAAAAAGTAAAATTTAAAAATTAGCAAGGCATGGTGGCATGCACTGGTGGTCCCAGCTACTCTGGAGGCTGGGGTGGGAGGATAATTTTTGTCTTAGAGTTTGAGGCTACAGCGAGCTATGATCATGTCACTGCACTCCATGCATTCCAGCCTGGGTGACAGAATGAGATCCTGGGGAAAAAAAAAGAAGGAAGGAAGGAAGGAAATGTTTGCAATGTATGCATCCAACAGAGGACTAACATCCAGAATCTACAAGGAATTCAAACAATACAACAAGAAAACGACAAATAACCCCACTTAAATGTGGGCAAAAGACATGAACAGATACCTTTTAGAGAAGACATACCAATGACCAAGAAGATATAAAAAATGCTCAACATCACCAATCATCAGAGAGATGCAAATTGAAACCATAATGAGGTATCACCTTATACCAGCCAAAATGGCTGTTATACATATTATACATATAATATATACGTAAATAAAATGTACATACTGTGGAATACTACCTAGCTATAAAAAAAACGAAATCATGTCTTTTGCAGCAACATGGATGCAACTGGAGGCCATTATCTGAAGTGGAGTACTCAGAAACAAAATGTCCTGCCAGGCGCAGTGGCTCATGGCTGTAATCCTAGCACTTTGAGAGGCCGAGGCAGGCGGATCACTTGAGGTCAGGAGTTCGAGACCAGCCTGACCAACATGGCGAAACCCCATCTCTACTAAAAATACAAAAATTAGCGGGACGTGGTGACACACTATTTGGGAGGCCGAGGCAGGAGAATGACTTGAACCTGGGAGGTGGAGGCTGCAGTGAGTCAAGATTGCGCCACTGCACTCCAGCTTGGGCAACAGAGTGAGACTCCATCTGAAAAAAAAAAAAAGGAACAAAAAGTCAAATACCACATGTTCTCATTTATAAGGGGGATCTAAATAATGCATGCACATGGACACAGAGAGTGGAATAACAGACGCTGGAGACTTGGAAAGGTAGGAGGGTGGGAGGAGGGTGAGGGGTAAGAAATTACCTAATGGGTACAATGTACACTATTTGGGCAATGATCAGGCTTAAAGCCCAGCTATTCAATATATCCACATAACAAATATGAACTTGTACCTCCTAAATCTATGTTTTAAAAAAACTGAGCTCTAGATGGGCTCGATTGCTATGAGGATATCATTGCTTCTATGCCCTCTCAGTTGTCAGAGCTAGGAAAGATATGTATACATACGAACCCATGCATAAACCCAGAAATATTTACTTCTGTATCTGTTTTATGATACCAGCTAAGGAGAATTATATGAAAGTTGTTCCTCTGTCTTTACAACCTAGTATATAATAGGTTTACATAAATATTTGCTGAATTGAATTAATTAGAAAATTAGAGGAATGAAGTGATGTTGAAATGTATTTGAGGATTGAAAGGGAGAGCAAGATAAATGGGTCTTTGACAACTGGTGACACTGGAGGGGTTTGGTCTTGGATTCAGAAATCAAGGTTCAAAAACCAGCTCTTGCCACTGAGCCTCAGGACCTTGAATGAGTTGCTTAATCTCAATAGGCCCAAGTTTCCCATCTATAAGAAGGAATAACTGGGCCAAGTGATCCTTAGGATTCCTTTCAGCTTGGGAACATGAATCTGATTACACTGCTCACTTGCTTAAAGCATCTTTTTTTTTTTTTTGAAATGGAGTCTCACAGTGTCACCCAGGCTGGAGTGCGATAGCACGATCTTGGCTCACTCCAACCTCTGCCTCCTGGGTTCAAGTGATTATCCTGCCTCAGCCTCCTGAGTAGTTGGGATTACAGGTATCTGCCACCACACCCAGCTAATTTTTGTATTTTGTTAGAGACAGGGTTTCTCCACGTTGACCAGAATAGTCTGGAACTCCTGACCTCAAGTGATCCGCCCCCCTCGGTCTCCCAAAGTACTGGGATTACAGACATGAGCCACTGCACCTGGCTAAAACATCTTTTAAAGGCAGGTATTTTCTCTTTATTTTCCCCCCAAAGCCATAGTAATAAATATAATTTACAGTATAGTTTGTGGTGTGTGTATATAAACACATATGTATATACATATATGAACACATATGCACGTGCATAGATGTGCATATGTGTATTAGGGATTGTTTTGAGATAATGTAACAGAAATGTAACTGTGCCTTAAATAAGGTAGAAATTAACTTCTCTTTCACAAAACTTGACTTCTCTTTTACAGCCTAGGGCTGGGCTTTTCAGAGCTCAAACATCCCCAATACACAGCTTCCAACTCCAGGCCCAAGGTGGCTGCTCCAGTTCCTACCAGCATGTCTGCATCGCAGCCAGTGGGAGGAGAAAAAGACAAAGAGACAAAGTAGTGCACACCCATTTGTTTTAGGAGTGTGACCTAGAAGTGACACATGCCACTTCTGCTCACATCCCATTGGTCAGAACTTAGTCACATTTCTACACCTGACTGCAGAGGAAGCTGGAGAATGTAGTCTCTAACTGGGAAGCCAATGTGCCGACAAACACTCAGGGATTTGATTATTAAGATAAAGAACAGGAGAATGGATTGATGGAAAACTTGCAGCCTCTATTATGATATATAAAATGGAAGCATTTTTACAGGATGGCACTTTGTGTGTGTGTGTGTGTGTGTGTGTGTGTGTGTGTGTGTGTGTGTGTGTGATAACAGATCAATTTTTTTTTTTTTGAGGTAGAGTCTTGCTCTGTCACCAGGCCGGAGTGCAGTGGCGTGATCTCGGCTCACTGTAACCTGTGCCTCCCGGGTTCAAGCAATTCTCCTGCCTCTGCCTCCCGAGTAGCTGGGACTACAGGCACGAGCCACCACACCTGGCTAATTTTTTGTATTTTTAGTAGAAACAGGGTTTCAGCGTGTTGGCAGGATGGTCTCGATCTCTTGACCTTGTGATCCACCCGCCTTGGCCTCCCAAAGTACTGAGATTATAGGCATGAGCCACCACGCCTGGAGAACAGATCAGTTTTAATCCTAGCACCTGAAGCTATACAGGGTATGCTCTATAAAGTTCGTGGGACTGTTGTAGACACTTGATAAAGTGACAACTGTGCAATACCACTTAGTATCTAAAAATCAGGAACATACTATTGAATTGCTTAAACACAATCCACAGAATTAAAAACAAAATCAGATTTAATTCTCCATTAAAAGCTTACACTTAAAACTTTATATAACAATCAATATCTAGCAGGGAATATTGAAAGCGATTTCAGAGTCTCATCCTGTTGTACTCTATTGGGAAGGTGACACGTGACTGGCCAAAAATGGGTACAGCAAAGACCAGACCAGCAAGTAAAAGTTCTACCACAGTTTCTGTAGTTTCTACTTGTTTTCCTTTGTCAGATACAAGTCAACAGCTAGAATTAAATGCTTATCTTTGCAAATACACAAGGTATGCTGTGAAAGCTTATCTGCTTACAAACATATAAAAATACTTGTTAACTAGTTTGATAAAAAAAAGTATATAGCAAAAACATGAATCATCTCTGACCCCAGAAAGCTCAATTCCATGTTTATATTACATAAAAAAAAAAACAGTTTTGGTTTTTGAAAGCGATTTTAGAGTCTCATCCTATTGTACTCTATTGGGAAGGTTTCTTGAGTAGACACGTGACTGGCCAAAGATGGGTACAACCAAGACCAGACCAGCAAGTAAAAGTTCTACCACAGCTTCTGTAGTTTTCACTTGTCTTTCTTTGTCAGTTAAAGGTGAACAGTGAGAATTAAATGTTTATCTTTATATATACACAAGGTATGCTGTGAAAGCATATCTGCTTACAAACATATAAAAATAATTAACTAATTTGATAAAAAAAGTATAAAAGTATATAGCAAAAACATTAATCATCTCTGACCGAGAAAGCTCAATTTCATATTTTATATTACATCAAACAAAAACAGTTTTAGTTTTTTGAATCCCTTATTCAGAAATACTTGAAAAGGAAGACAGAAATTATTCATTTTTACCCTTAGCATGGCTGTGAAAAAAAGAGTTTTAAAAAATCAAGGGCCAGAAGCAGCAGGCGAGTCGAGTGTCTTTGCCCTTGGATCCGAGCGACCATGGTGGCCCGGGTGTGGCCGCTGATGAGGTTCCTCATCAAGGGAAGTGTGGCTGGAGGCACCATCTACCAGGAGCTGCTGGGGCCCAGTGACAAGAGCCGGGCAGCCCTACAAAAGGCTGGGGAGGTGGTCCCTCCCGCCATGTACCAGTTCAGCTGGTACCTCGTCAGCAGACAGGCCTGCAGATACCCCAGCTCCCAGCCCCTCCAAAGATTCACTTTACCATCCATGACTCCTGGAATGCAGGCATCATCATGGTGATGTCAGCTCTGTCAGTGACTCCTTCCACAGCCCGCGAGTACTCCAAGGAGGGCTGGGAGTAGGTGAAGGCACGCACCACGTAGCAAGTCAGCAGAGGCCGCCTGCCCCGGCCAGAACCACCAGGTCTGCCACCAACCTGAAGGCTCCAGACTGGGACCCCACTTGGAGGGCAGCTCCTGGCCCTGCCGGCCCAATAAAGGACTTCTGAAGTGGAAAAAAAAAAAAATCAAGTACACTGAAATGTCTTAAGTCCCGAATGAGTCCAAATATTTGACCATGTAGAATATTATCATCCTCAGGAGCAGGAGCAATAACACAGGCTTTTATAAACAGTTTTTAATCCATAAAGTCAATAGGCATTTTGGTATTTGGGCCACCAGAAAACAAAAGTTGCAATATCAGTCAAGATCTGAGATGTTTCACTTTTGTAGATTCAATTCAGTGTATTTAAGGTTAACAAAGGCTGACATTGAGATTTTCAAAGATAAGCAAAAATTCACATTTAAAAAAAATCCCTATATTTCTATTTAGAGTAACAGTAGGCAGTATGATTCCAAAAGTTAAAAATTATTTCACAACCTGTGGCTTCAGCTTGGCAAACAGCTTAGATTCCAAAACTGATTCATCTCTATTAACATGGAAGCACTTAAAAAAAGAGCGTGTCTGTGTATATAGACACATATTTTAAAGGAGTCAGATAGTCTTTGAAGCAGCCTTAGTGTTTCCTTTAAATTTGTCTGGCAGTGACCATTGTATTAGCTTCACTGAAAGGACTAGCCAGCTTCTTGGTCTAAGGCTAACATGGTGATCATTTGTCTAAGGCTAGAAAGGCACCAAACAAGATGTAAACTGAGGAGAGGAGGAGAAGATGAGGGCTTTTCCTGGCAGTCGGTAGCTAAGATGGAAAGGATTCTAGAAAATGACACAATGGCAGCCTTTCTTGCCTTTTTCTGATGAAGGAAGACATTCCTGCTCTTGAAATTTCCTGATAAGCCGGACAAGTTCATGGAAAGCTTGATCTACATTCATCCCAATCTTTGCTGATGCCTCCATATATGTTACCTTAAGTTGCCGCGCTAACTGCTGTCCTTCTTCCTGTGTTACCTGTCTTTGATGATCCAGATCTGCTTTATTGCCAATTAAAATCATTGGAAACTCATCACGACCCTTTACTCTGAGAATCTGTCTTTGAAACTTATAGATTTCTTCAAAACTGCCTCTATTTGTGACTGAAAAGACCAACAGGAAGCCCTCGCCAGTCCTCATACATTGTTCTCTCATGGCTCCAAACTCTTCTTGTCCTGCTGTATCCAAAATATCTAGCCGTGCTGCTCTGTCATCTATCACACACTGCTTTGTGTAAGAGTCTTCAATGGTTGGATCATAATCCTTTACAAAATAGGACTGGTTGAACTGGATGATGAGCGCCGACTTGCCCACGCCGCCCCCGCCGACCACCACGAGCAGGTACTTCTCCTGGCCGGAGCCGTCCCGCCAGCCGGCCGCTGCCATGGGGACGCCGCAGAGCGCAGCCGGATCGCGCCGAGCCGCCGCTGCCTCCCGCCCTAGGCCCGGCCGGCGGGCAGCGGGCGAGCGGCCTGGGGGGGGGTCCCCGGTCCCGGGAGGTGTCGGGAGGGCAGGTCCGCGCAGCAGCGCGGCGCCAGGAGCTGGCTGGGTACCGTCCGAGGCGCGGAGAAGCGGGGTGACGGCACGGGCCAGGGGCGGCAGCGGCCGGGGGGCGCGCTCCTCTACGCGTCTCCGCAGCGCCTCAGCACTT
>NW_016107339.1:8960743-8981834 GCF_001604975.1 Cebus imitator | reverse complement strand
TTAGGAGAGACAGGGTTTCACCATATTGGCCAGGATGCTCTCGATCTCTTGACCTCGTGATCCGCCCACCTCGGCCTCCCAAAGTGCTGGGATTACAGGCCTGAGCCATGTGCCCAGCCAGCATCTTTATTTTATTCCAGTCTAGTCTGTCCCATTGGATTCCTTTTTGACCTGCTAACTGATTTCACAATATTCTAATGGATGAATTACAGCCCTTACCACTGCCCCAGAGAAAAGTGTAAACTTAGCACAGCAGGATTTGCCCAGGGGATGAGAAGTGGCGGGTGGTGGAGGGGAGTCCCCTTCAAGACATGGCAGCTGCTCACTCTCCAGCCTCCCCTCCAGCTGCTACCCACTAGCACTGCCGCAGCCCCACTGAGCTCCCGATCCCTGCAACACGCCATCCCGTTCCACTCCACCTTGTCTTTGCACTTGCTGTGCCCTCCAACTGGAATGCCTTCTGCCCAAGTTCTGACTCTTGGCTTTCCACCCCACAACCATTGGCCTTGCAAACCATCTTCATTCATTTTTCTTTTCTTTCTTTATTTTTTTTTTTTTAGACAGAGTCTCCTACTGTTGCCCTGGCTGGAGTGCAACGGCGCAATCTCGGCTCACTGCAACTTCTCTGCCTCCTGGTTCACTCGATTCTCCTGCCTCAGCTTCCCGAGTAGCAGGGACTACAGGCATGGGCCACTACACCTGCCTAATCTTTTGTGTGTTTTTGGTAGAGATAAGGTTTCACTATGTTGGCCAGACTGGTCTTGAACTCCTGACCTCATGATCCTTCCACCTCAGCCTCCCAAAGTATTACAGGCATTAGCCACTGTGCTCAGCGACCATCTTCATTTTTCAAAACCCAGCTTGTGTGTCACCTCTCCAAAGAAGGCTTTCTTACCAGTAAGTCACCTACAAAGAGTTAATCTACCCCTTGATACCCCCAAGCCCCTTATTATTTGGTATCGCAATTAATGTACTTAGCTGTCAGCTTCCCCTCCTACTCCATGAGCACCTCAAGGGGAGGAACACAGGGCCTCAGTTTCCTTATATATAAAATAGGAAAAACGCCGGGCGCGGTGGCTCAAGCCTGTAATCCCAGCACTTTGGGAGGCCGAGGCGGGTGGATCACGAGGTCAAGAGATCGAGACCATCCTGGTCAACATGGTGAAACCCCGTCTCTACTAAAAATACAAAAAATTAGCTGGGCATGGTGGCGCGTGCCTGTAATCCCAGCGACTCAGGAGGCTGGGGCAGGAGAATTGCCTCAACCCGGGAGGCGGAGGTTGCGGTGAGCCGAGATCACGCTGTTGCACTCCAGCCTGGGTAACAAGAGCGAAACTCCGTCTCAAAAAAAAAAAATAAATAAAATAAAATAAAATAGGAAAAACAATATGATTTCTTATTGTTTACACTCAATCAGTGTTTGTTCTGATGGCTTATCTACATATTTCTCTCCAACACATGGTAAGCACCTGGAGGGAAAATCCCCCTCAATGCTTTTTGTCCAAGTCTTGCTCACAGTAGCACTCCATAAATATTGACTTTAGTTGACAAGTCACCTGGAAATGCAGGCCAGTGTATCACCTCCATACCTGGCTAGTCTATAGAATTGTAATAATGAACAGGTCATTGAACATCTAGCCAAGTGTAACCTACTCAGAAATAGATGGCCTGAGAAAATCAAGCCTGCCACATCTACTTAAACTATTTGAGGCCAGGCACAGTAACTCATGCCTGTGATCCCAGCACTTTGGGAGGCTGAGTGGGGAGGATCACTTAAGGCCAAGAGTTCAAGGCCAGCCTGGGCAACAAAGCAAGACCTTATCTCTACAAAAAATAAAAACTAGCTAGGCATGGTGGCGTGCACCTGTAGTTCCAGCTACTTGGGAGGCTGAGGCAGGAGGATTGCTTGAGCCCAGAAGTGTGAGGCTGCAGTAAGCTGTGACACCACTGCACTCCAGCCTGGGTAACAGAGAAAGATCCTATCTCTAAAAAAATAAAAATTATTTGAGCAATTCAACAAACATGGCAAAGATAAACTTGTGGATTGATGTTTCTTAAGACTGCCAACCGGGTGCGGTAGCCCAGCCCAGTCCTTGGCTTTCTGACTGTTCTTTCAACTCTCCAGACTTGCTCCCCCTGCTTGGAACTTTGCATTTGCTTTCCTCTTTGCTCCGAGTGGCCTTCCCACAGATCTTCTCTGTCCTGTTAAGCATCACCTCCCCAGAGAGACAACCTTTGTCCAAAGGTCTCCTGGCTGCCTGCCTCCATTGAGTCATAAGCCTATTCCTGAACCAGTCAATCATGAGAGGATAGCATTACTAGGACTGGCAAAGTCTTGGTATTTGGAACCAAACTCTCTATGATATTACCCCGTCTTATTATCTTCAGAGCACCTATCACAGCTGAAATTATTATATAGATGTGCGTATTTTGTTGCTTATCATTGGTCTTCCCTCCTCAGAATGTAAGTTTTGTGAGAGTAGGAATTGATCTCTTTTCCTCACCTTTGTCACTCCAATATCTAGAACAGGACCTGATATATTTAGTATGAACTCAATAAAGATTTGTTGAACGAATCACTGACGAATAAAGATAAGATAGCACTTTGGACTTCCTCTCTTACCTGATTTATCACGTAGAACTTTAATGATTTCCCGACACGCTACCTTCTTGATGCAGGGCCAAGACTGCATTCTGCTTTTAATTTTTGCCTCACTTAGCACAATGCCTGGTATATAGTTGATAAGCACGTTTGGATGAATGAATAAATTTTGATGAATGAAAGAAAGTGTGAATGCATGTGTTTAGGAAACATAGGTGTGCTCCAGATGTCAGAAGGTGGAGAAGGTGGATGGTTATCGTACAAAGGTGACCAAATGCTAAATAAAATAATCCCAATCAGGCCAAAAAATGCAAGGGCTCCTCAGATCAAAGGGTGGGGTAGATGGGGTCAGGCTGAGGTCCAGGTAGCAGGGAGGAGGCTGGAGAGGAAGATGCGGGGGGCTGGGAAATCCTTGAAAGGAGCTGCAAAATGTTTATTTGCTGAATTGAGAGGACTCCTAATTGCTTGGGCACTTTTTCTTTTTCTTTCTTTTTTTTTTTTTTTAAGAGACGGGGTCTCACTACATTGCCCTGTAGTGACTAGCTCAGGCTGGTCTTGAGCTCCTGGGCTCAAGCGATCCTCCTGCCTTGGCCCCCTAAAATGTTGGGATTACAGGCATGAGCCACTGTGCCCAGCCACTGGGACACTTTTACAACTACTTTCTCCCCATGACTCTGAAAGGAATCCTTTATTTTCCCCAAAACTCCATTTGAGAAGCAGGCTGACTTCAAGTCCATTCGCCATCACATCATTCATATAATGTATCTTGTCAGTGCCACACTGTCAGGGGAAGAGAAATCAAACATACATTTTAAATAAGATGTCCTTCATGGGATACATTTCTGAAGAGAAGAGGCAGCCTTGGTAGGAGGCAGAAGGAGATTTTAAAAACGTGTAAAGTCTGGAAAAAAATTTGATTTTTAAATATCTTTAAAAATACGTAAGTTATTTCTGATAATCACCAAGTAATTATTTCTTTTTAAGCCCTTGCAGTACAGAAGATATCAAGTACTTTTTTTTTTTTTTTTGAGAGGGAATCTCTCTCTGTTGCCAGGCTAGAGTGCAGTGGCACAATCTCGGCTCACTGCAACCTCTGACTCCTGGGTTCAGGTGACAGTCTTTTACATATACACAAACACACACACACATCCACAAACACAGACATACAAATACACATATACAACATACACAAATATACATATTCACAAACACAAAACAGATACACAAACACACACACAGACACAACATACACAAATACAAACACACATAAACCCAGATATACAAATATACACACAGACACAACAGACAAAAATGCATACATTCACACACACCATCACAGATGCACAGGAGTACACAATCACACACCAAACACACATGCATAAAACCCTTGTTTCCTAGCAAACTAACACAGGAACAGAAAAAAAAATACTGCACGTTGTCCCTTACGAGTGGGAGCTAAATAAACACTGAGTGCATATGAACACGAAGAAGGGGACGACAGACATTGGGGCCTGCTAGAGGGTGGAAGGTGGGAGGAGGGCAAGGATTACGGAACTATGGAATCTGGCCAGGCGCCATGGCTCACAGCTGTAATCCCAGCACTTTGGGAGGCCAAGGCAGGTGAATCACTTGAGGTCAGGAGTTTGAGACCCACCTGGCCAACAGTAGTGATGAAACCCCATCACTACTAAAAATAAAAAAACTAGTGGGGTATGGTGGTGCATGCCTGTAATCCCAGCTACTTGGGAGACTGAGGCAGGAGAACCCCTTGAGCCCAGGGGGCGGAGGTTGCAGTGAGCTGAGATCATGCCACTGCACTCCAGCCTGGACGACAGAGTGAGACCCTGTCTGAAAAACAAAAACAAACAAACAAACACCAACTGTGGAATCCTAGCACTTTGGGAGGCTGAGGTGGGAGGATCACTTGAGCTCAGAGTTTAAAACCAGTGAGACCTTGTCACTACAAAAAAGAAGAAAAAAACTGCCTATTAAGTACTATGCTTTTTTTTTTTTTGAGACGGAATTTTGCTCCTTTCTCCCAGGCCGGAGTGCAGTGGCATGATCTCAGCTCACTGCAACCTCCTCTTCCCAGGTTCAAGCGATTCTCCTGCCTCTGGAGTAGCTGGGATTATAGGCGCCTGCCACCACGCCCAGATAATTTTGCATTTTTGGTAGAGACAGGGTTTCACCACATTGGCTAGGATGGTCTCGAACTCCTAACCTCAGTTGATTCACCCACCTCAGATTCCCAAAGGAGTACTATGCTTATTACCGGGGTGACTGACTAATCTGTACACCAAACCCCCATGACATGCAACTTACCTATACAAGAAATCTGCGCATGTGCCCTTGAATCTAAAATAAAATTAAAAATAAATAAATAATAAAAGGGGTAAACAAAACAAAAAAATTCCTTGTGAATGATACAAAATATGATCAGAGGCATTTGTGAAAATGATTTCCCAGGGAATAAAATCATAAGTTATTTGTGGGAAAAAAGTAAGCATTTAAATAAGTTCCTCTTTTACCAATAGCGAGAGGATGAAGTGGGAGGGAGGCTGGGAGCGCTTCCCTGCGCACCTTCCCTGTGTGTCTGGGAGTCAGGGTCTCAGTCCTTATCTCCAGGCAGCCTCCTCTGGGGCTGGTTCCCAGGACCCTTCGTAAAACCCTTGCTGGTGGGGAGAGTGATGCAGGGGGGTGGAGGGAAAAGCAAAGCTTTAGTCCATGTGTACAGACCAACAGTCTGAAGAGACTGAGGAGGCCAGGCACAGTGGCTTACACCTGTAATCCCAACACTTTGGGAGGCCGAGCCCAGAGGATCACAGGAGCCCAGGAGTTCACGACCAGCCCAGGCAACATAGCAAAACCCTGTCTCTACAAAAAAATGCAAAAATTAGCCAGGCAAGGTGACATACGCCTGTAATCCCAGCTACTCAGGAGGCCGAGGCGGGAGGATCACTTGAGCCTGGTACCACTGCACTCCACCTGGATGACACAGCAAACACATTTAAAAGATTAACAACAACAACAAAAAAATACAGAGGCTGGGTGTGGTGGCTCACGCCTGTAATCCCAGCACTTTGTGAGGCCAAGGCAGGTGGATCACGAGGTCAAGAGATGGAGACCAACCTGGCCAACATGGTGAAACCCCGTCTTTAAAAAGAAAAAAAATACACTGAAGAAAGGTAGCAATCCATGTGGGGAGGACTAGGGGCAGGCCAGAGAAATGGAGAATGAAGGTTGTAAGGTGAAAAGAAGTAAACCTCATGGAAACATTTACACATCTCGAACCAGTGGGGAGAAACTGACAGGGAATAAAGTTTGTCCTCCGTGGAACACTCCCATTAGAAATGATTAGCAGCTAAAGGCAGCCGCTGTCAGGTGGGAAAGTTACTGAAGAAATATTTGGTGGTTAGACACCTAACAGCAGAGGCGTGGGAAAGGGGAGACCCTCTTATCTTTGGGGAAGTTCCATGCCTGTTTGCTTCCTCTTGACACTATCGCCCCTGCACATAGCCCCTCCTGTCACCTTAGGTGGAAATGGCTGAAAAGAGTTACAGCTCTGCTACCCCAGGGGTACCTGCACCTTCTCACGCTCCCATCTTTTCTTTTCCTCCCTTCTTTCTTTTTTCTTTTCTTTCTTTCTTTTGAGACAGAGTCTCACTGTCACCCAGGCTGGAGTGCAGTGTTGTGATCTTGGCTCAATGCAACGTTTGCCTCCCAGGCTCAAGCGATCCTCCCACTTCAGACTTCGAAGTAGTTGGGATACAGGCACGAACCACCATGTTTGGCTAATTTTAAAATTTTTGTTTGTTTGTTTGTTTGTTTTTTGAGACGGAGTCTCACTCTGTTGCCCAGGCTGGAGGGCAGTGACGCCATCTCAGCCCACTGCAACCTCTGCCTCCCGGAGAATCAAGCGATTCTCCTGCCTCAGCCTCCTGAGTAGCTGGGACTACAGGCGCCACCATGCCCCACTAATTTTTGTATTTTTAGTAGAGATGGGGTTCTACCATATTGGCCAGGCTTGTCTCAAACTCCTGACCTTGTGATCCGCCCGCCTTGGCCTCCCAAAGTGCTGGGATTACAGGTGTGAGCCACTGCTCTTGGCCTAATTTTCAAATTTTTTGCAGAGATGAGGTTTTACTATATTGCCCAGGCTAGTCTCGAACTCCTGGGCTCAAGCTACCCTCCTGCCTCAGCTTCCCAAAGTGGTGGGATTATAGGCGTGAGCCACTGCACCTGGCCTTCCCCTGCTTTCTAAGGGCTAAATTATATTATCTTCTAGGACTTGGCTTAAAGGTTTTTCTCCTCCAGGAAGACTTCCCTGACTCTCTACCTCCGAGGCCCCCTCCTGTGGCCCCCAGTGCTTCCTCCAGCACCTATCGTCCTGTGTCCAAATGGCCCAAGTGGATTGGCCACTCACTGCGTTGGGAGCCCCTTCAAATGTGGGCTGTGTCTTGCTTCCCGGGTATTCCCCAATTCCTAACTCAGGGTCTGCAACACAGTAACAAACTGTATGAAGACAAGTAGGACGGAAGGCTGGGGACTCTTCACGGACTGACAGTGTCAGAGGTGGGTGACAGCGCTTAGAGTATTACTCTTCCCGGGGACACCTGCTCTGTTGGGAAGACCTGTTTTTCACTTGGTGAGGTGGAGCTGGGAGATGAAGCAGTGTTTCTAGTAGCAGCAACTGGTGCAAGGGAACAGGACTGGGAAAAAAGGAAAGGAATAAGGGGCTGAAATCGTATCCTTTGTGGGTATTTCCCTACCTGTATCTAGATTCTTCACTAGAGACTGCAGAATTGAATGAGAGAAGAAAGGAATAGAAACAGGAGGCTGAAAGAGCAGTAAGAATTTGCCCCACAGGCCGGGTGTGGCGACTCACGCCTGTAATCTCAGCACTTTGGGAGGCCGAGACAGGTGGATCACGAGGTCAAGAGTTCGAGACCAGCTGGCCAACATGGTGAAACCCTGCCTCTACTAAAAATACAAAAATTAGCCCAGCGTGGTGGGGAGCACCTGTAGTCCCAGCTATTCAGGAGGCTGAGGAAGGAGAATCGCTTGAACTCGGGAAGCAGAGGTTGCACTGAGCCCCAATGGTACCACTGCACTCCAGCCTGGGCGACAGAGACTCTGTCTCAAAAAACAAAAAAAAAACCCAGCTTTTCACAAGATGGCGCCGAAAGCGAAGAAGGAAGCTCCTGCCCCTCCTAAAGCCGAAGCCAAAGCGAAGCCTTTAAAGGCCAAGAAGGCAGTGTTGAAAGGTGTCCACAGCCACAGAAAAAAAGATCCACACGTCACCCACCTTCCAGCGGCCCAAGACACTGCGACTCCGGAGGCAGCCCAAATATCCTCGGAAGAGCGCACCCGGGAGAAACAAACTGGACCACTATGCTGTCATCAAGTTTCCGCTGACCACTGAGTCTGCCATGAGGAAGATAGAAGACAACAACACACTTGTGTTCATTGTGGATGTTAAAGCCAACAAGCACCAGATCCAACAGGCTGTGAAGAAGCTCTATGACATTGATGTGGCCAAGGTCAACACCCTGATTCGGCCTGATGGAGAGAAGAAGGCATATGTTCGACTGGCTCCTGATTACGATGCTTTGGATGTTGCCAACAAAATTGGGATCATCTAAAGTGAGTCCAGCTGGCTAATTCTAAATATATGTATATCTTTTCACCAAAAACAAAATGAAACAAAAAAAACCTGAGGGTCTATGTCTGTTCATTCCACAAATCTTTATCAAGCACCTGCTGCATACTAGGCATTGAACTAGGTGCTGGGAAAACATCAGTGGAGTAAACATGGTGCTCACATTTTTGGGGGATGGTGGGAGAGGCACCTGTATACAGTAAGTCAGGGGATAGTACATGTTATGAAAAAATGTAGCAGAATAAGTGGGAAAGAGACGCATAGGGTGGGGTAGATGGGCTTTCACACAGGTTGGTAGGGAAGGCCTCTCTGATGACCTTTGAGCAAGAGAGGAAGCTGGTGAATAGCTGGAATAAGAATCTTCCAGGCAGAAGGCATGGCGAGGGCAAAGGTCCTGAGGCCGGAGTGTGCTGGCTGTGTTAGGGTCACCGAAAGGAGGCCAGCGTGGCTGCGGCAGAGGGAGGCAGGGCAGACAAAGTGGTGACAAAGGAGATCAGAGGGTGGCAGGGGACTGGGTTATTTAGCAGCTGGCATGCCATGGTAAGGACTTGGGATTTCTACCCTGAGTGTGGTGGGGACCCCTGGCAGGTTAGGAGAGGAGGAGGAGGCACATGATCTGACTCCGGCTTCAACAGGACCCCTCTGATGGCTGGGCGGGGAACTGCCTGTAAAGGGAACACAGTGGCCTGGGGAGGCCAGTCAGGAGCTGCTATTGCAATAACCTGGGCAAGAGACGGTGCTGGCCTGGGCCAGGGAGGTGGCAGGAGAGGTGATACCAAGTGCTTGGATCTGGATCTATATTGAAGGGTGGGCTGATGGGGAGTGTGGAGGGGTTAGATACAGGCTGAGAGGAAGAGAGGACCCAAGGATGCCTGCTGGGTCTTTAACTTGAGCAATGGAAGGGTAGAGGTGGCAAAGACTGGGCAAAGTTAGGGCAGGTGATGAGAGAAAATCAGGAGTGTGGATTGGGATACACTCCTCAATTTTTTTTTTGAGATGCAGTTTTGCTCTTGCTGCCCAGGCTGGGGTGCAATGGTGCAATCTTGGCTCACCGCAACCTTCACCTCCCAGGTTCAAGTGATTCCCCTGCCTCAGCCTCCTGAGTAACTGGGATTACAGGCACCCACTATCATGCCCAGGTAATTTTTATATTTTTAGTAGAGATGGAGTTTCACCATGTTGGCCAGTCTGGTCTCGAACTCCTGACCTCAGGTGATCTGCCTGCCTTGGCCTCGAAAAGTGCTGGAATTACAGGTGAGAGCCACCACGCCTGGCTACACTCCTAAATTTTAAGAAAACTTTAAAAAAAATGTTTATATTAGTTAGATGTGGTGGCACGCCTGTATTCCCAGCTACTCAGGAGGCTGAGGTGAGGTTAGCTTGAGCGTAGAAGTTCAAGGCTGCAGTGAGCTGGGATTGCATCACTGCATTCCAGCCTGGGTGACACGATGCAACCTTGTCTCTAAAAAGCAAATAAACGCTGCCGGGTGTGGTGGCTCACACCTGTAATCCAAGCACTTTGGAGGTAAGGACTTGGGATTTCTGCCCTGACCTCTGAGCAAGAGAGGAAGCTGGTGAATAGCTGGAGTAAGAATCTTCCAGGCAGAAGGCATGGCGAGGGCAAAGGTCCCGAGGCTGGAGTGTGCTGGCTGTGTTAGGGTCACCGAAAGGAGGCCAGCGTGGCTGCAGCAGAGGGAGGCAGGGCAGACAAAGTGTTGACAAAGGCCAAGGCGGGCAGATCACCTGAGGTCAGGAGTTCAAGATCAGCCTGACCAACATGGTGAAACCCCATCTTCAAAAAAAAATAAATAAAATAAAATAAAAGCAATAAACATCCTGAGTGAGACCCTGAGAAAATCTGAGTCAGGGAATGAGGTAAGTTGTTTTTGGACTCCTTACTACAAAAACGAAGACAAAATAAATGTGCTGTCTTAAGCCGCTAATTTTGGGGTAATTTGTTATGCAATAATAGGTAACTAGTACATGTCACATTTCTACAAACATGTCTCTACATACAACAGTGGCCGCCCCAAAACGTATGCTGGCTGGGTATGGTGGCTTATGCCTATACTCTCAGCACTCTGGGAAGCCAAGGTGGGAGAATTGCCTGAAGCCAGGAGTTCAAGACCAGCCTCGGCAGCATAGGGAGACCCTGTGTTGTATTTAAAAAACAACAACAGAAAGAGTTGTGTAGGGGAGGATCTGTTTCCAAGCTCCCTCGTGGGACTGTTGGTAGGATTCCGTTCCTCACAGGCTCTTGGCTGGCAACCTCTGATCTTGGTGGTATGAGCCTTTCCATAAGGACATTCTCAACATGGCAGCCAGCTTCCCTCAGAGGGCGCACAGCACTGATGCCATCGTCTTTCTGTAACCTAACCTTGGAAAGGACACCCCATTGCTTTTGCTATGTTCCCTGTGCTAGAAGAGGCTCACTGGGTCCTGCCCACATCTCAGAAGAGGCAATGAATGTGAACATCAGTTGGCATGGATCTTCGGGAACCACGTTAGAGCTGTCTACCACATCAAGGAAGCGACTGCATAAGCAAAGCCAGGGTTAGAGGGAAGGTCCGGGCTGAAGATACCTATGGGGTTTAGTGGTGGGCCTGGACCAGGTGAGCTGGGAGCCAGGGAGACAGAGAAGGACTGAGCCGGGGGCACTCCAATGTTTGGAGCTAAGGAAGATGAGGAGAGGTCAGCAAAGGAGACGGAGCAGAAGGGGCCAGTGCGGCAGGGGAGGGATGGAGAGAGAGGCACAGGAGCTGCCAGAGACACCTGTTGGCAGGAGAGAGGGATCAGCAGTCGAAGGCCACTGCAGGACAGGTGAGCAAAGGCGGAGAACTGACCACCGGCTTGAGCAGTGTGGAGATGGCCTTGACAAGAGCAGTCCCAGGGGAGTGGAGGAAGTGAAACCCAACTGGACGGGTTCTAGAGAGAACAGGAGACCAGGAAGTGAAGGCAGAGGCAACCATGCTTTGGAAGAGTCTTGGTAGAGAGGATAGCACAACCTTGCATTTGAGCGTCTTCAGCTTTCTCAACTCAAGTAACTCTCGGTTGAGCTGATTCTTGGATCTCTGCTTCTCCCTACACTTCTTCAACACGCAGGTTTCCTCAGCGTTGCCCAGTCCACCTCCCACCCCAGCAACCTGAACCGGGATGGTTCAGAACCCAGAAGTCTGCCCATGTTTTATATTTTATTTTGCGTTTCTGGTACTAGCAAGTCACAATCAGACTAGACATGCCTTGTGAGACTGGGGCAGAGACACACATTAGTTCCCAGTCATTAGCTGGAAGCTCCGTAAATCCAAATCAGCTACCCTTAGAGCATCTGGCTTTGGGCTAAGCAAAAGCTTGTTACTGACTGCCATCTTGTGGTCATTTGGGGAACTGGCCCAGGTTCAAATCAGGGTGGTGGAAAGAGTTGAGTGGATTGTAGGACAGTACCTGGCGCTGAGGGTTCAGGAAAAGCGAACTACTCTCATTGTGCTCAATAGTTTGGAGGAGTATGGCCCAAACAAACAAACATATCTCTTGCCTTCACTCCCAACATTTTTCAAGGGAAAAGAAACTACCCTAAAAGGAGGTGCTTCCTTTTTATCTTGGTAAAAGTAAAACTGAATCAGGGAGCAAAGTAAGACTTTCATGTATGAAGTCAGATGATGAGATGCAAGTCCTGCTTTTGCCACTATGTGACTTTGATCTTATCACCGAAGCCCAGTGAGCCTCAGTTTCATCAGACCATAAAATGGGAGCATTAGGATGAAGACTGCACAAGTGGTGAATGTGAACAGCTCTCAGGAAAAGTGGCGTTCCTAGTTCAAGGTAATGGCCTGCCAGCTCTCAACACTGGGGTGTGTTGCTTTTCAATAGTGTCTCTCAACTAGGAGCAATTTTGCCCCACCCCCACCCCACCCCAGGGGATATTTGACAATGCCTGAAGATATCTTTTGGGGTTCTTTTTGGTTTTCAAAGTGTTGAGCCTGTGTTTTTGTTTTTGTTTTGAGATGGAGTCTGGCTCTGTCACCCAAGCTGGAATGTAGTGGTACAATCTCGGCCCACTGCAAGATCCACTTCCTGGGTTCAAGCAATTCTCCTGCCTCAGCTTTCCGAGTAGCTGGGACCACAGGCACCTGCCACTACAGCCAGCTAAGTTTTGTATTTTTAGTAGAGGCAGGGTTTCGCTGTGTTGGCCAGGCTGGTCTCGACCTCCTGACCTTAAGTGATCCATCCACCTTGGCCTCCCAAAGTGCTGGGATTCCAGGTGTGAGCCACCTCACCCAGCCAATCCTGTTTTACTATCTGACTTGAAACCTAGATAATCCACCAGCCCAGGAGGGAATGGGTGGGCTTAATCCCCTGGAGATATTTTTGGTTGTGACAGCATGGGGGACAGACAGATGCTCCCAGTGAATAGTGGGTAAAGATCAGGGATGTTGCTAAACATTCTACAGTGCAAAGGAGAGCCCCCCCACAGGACAGAATTATCCAGTCCAGAATGTCAATAGTGCTTCAGCTGAGAAATCCTGGCACTTTTTCTTTTCTTTTCTTCTTTTCTTTTCTTTTCTTTTCTTTTCTTTTCTTTTCTTTTCTTTTCTTTTCTTTTTTAAATAAAGACGGGGTTTCACCATGTTGGCCAGGCTGGTCTCAAACTCCCGACCTCAGGTGATCTGCCCACCTTGGCCTCCAAAATGCCTGGATTAAGGCGTGAGCCACCACGCCCAGCCTCTGGCACTTTCTTAAATGGGGATTCTTCTTGCTATGTTATTGTGAACCAACATGAGGAACTGCTTTCTGAAAAGTATGAGGGAAGCAGGGTGAGGCATGACTCTGGAAAGGGGTCTTTTCAATGGGGTATTTTCTTTTCTTTTTTTTTTTGAGACAGAGTTTCGCTCTTGTTACCCAGGCTGGAGTGCAATGGCCCGATCTTGGCTCACCGCAATTTCCACCTCCTGGGTTCAAGCAATTCTCCTGCCTCAGCCTCCTGAGTAGCTGGGACTACAGGCACTCGTCACCATGCCCAGCTAATTTTTGTATTTTTAGTAGAGACAGGGTTTCACCATGTTGACCAGGATGGTCTCGATCTCTTGACCTCGTGATCTACCCGCCTTAGCCTCCCAAAGTGCTGGGATTATAGGCATGAGCCACCGCGCCCTGCCCAGTGGGGTCTTTTCTAAAGTGAATCTTCAGAAGGCTGTGCTCTCCAATAGGGTAGTTTTTTGTTTGTTTGTTTGTTTGTTGTTTTTTTTCTTTTTTGAGACAGAGTTTCACTTCTGTTGGCCAGGCTGGAGTGCAATGGTGTGATCTCAGCGCACTGCAACCTCCGCCTTCTGGGTTCAGGTGATTCTTCTGCTTCAGCCTCTCGAGTAACTGGGATTACAGGCACCCGCCGCCATGTGCAGCTAATTTTTGTATTTTTAGTAGAGGCGGGGTTTTACCCTGCTGGCCAGGCTGGTCTCGAACTCCTGTCCTCAAGTGATCCACCCACCTCAGCCTCCCAAAGTGCTGGGATTACAGGCGTGAACCACTGTGCTGGGCTGATAGGCTAGTCTTGAGCCAACCCTACATAGTTATTGAAACGGAAATTGGCCAAAATGGAATAAAATTTAAAATTTGGTTAAATTATTGGTTTGTAATAGTCACATTCTAAGTGCTCAGTTGCCACATATGGCTAGTGGCCAGCACAGATAGAGAACATTTCCATCAGCACAGGAAGTTCTGTTGGGCAATACTGCTCCAAAGGACTCAGCAGAACGGGCATCTGTGGGTCAACCCATAAAGGAAAAACTAAAAACTAAGGAACTGCACAAGAGAGGGGACTGTGAGAGGCAAAAACAGACACCAGTGAGACAGCTAAGTAAGCACAAGGCCACATATATCATTAACTACTAAAACAAGTCACACCACACATCTGTACAATAATTAATCCACACAACCCGCCCTCTCCCAAGGATCATTCCACAGTGCATAAAACTCAAAAGCCCTGACAAACCAAGCAGCATCAACAGAAGACTGGCGGGGCAGGGAGGGTTCCGTTGCTGAGGAGCACCGTTCGCTCCCACCTTTCCCGGCAGGGGTCAGTTTCACTTCTGGTACAACATTCTCCAAGGGACAGGTAGTCTTAAGTTCACTGCACTGGTGGAGGAGGACCTGGGGCGGGCTGCCTTTTTCACAGCTGGGAGCTCCTGGTAAAGGCTGTACGCATGCTTGAAGATGAAGGGCAGACAGAAAAAGTGCAGGAGCATGTGTGAGATTTGGAAAATCAGGTACAAGTGACTCAGCTGCTTAAACTCATCTTTGATGATATTGTTGAGGAGCAGGACTATGGAGAAGTTGATGAACTCATAAGTGATGATCCACATGGCATAGATCAGCAGCCCCTGGAAGATATTATTATAGATACAATAAAGGAGGAAGCAGCTGATGACGATGGTGGTGAGGGAGAGGGCAGTGCTGATCTCAGCCCTGTGGAACAGGATCCAAGTGACTAGCTTCAACTTTGAGTCCGTGTAGATGCTGAACTTGTCCTCAGAGCCAATGTGTGTAGTCTGATTCAGGTCAAAGATGAAGAACTGGATGGTGTTGAGGACAGAGAAGATGCCCACCACGAGGGAGACCATCCTGGCATTCATTTTATCCTTGTTTTACCAGAGCACCTCCTGCAGGAAGAAAATCATGCAGACATGTGACAAGACGGCAGAGCTAGCCTTAGGTATAAATAGGAGCGCTAACAGCAATGATGGTATGTGGACAGGCAATGGGCTGGAAGTTAAGGAACATGGGGGCTGGCCCCTGCTCTGACCTAACTAGCTAGATGTGACCACATCATGGGGAAATGGATGTATCACTGGCCTGGGACTCTCCTAAGTACCTTCCAGTTCTGCTGTTCCAGCTCCAGCTTTCCAGCTTTGCTCTAAAGCGGCAGAGAGTGCTCCTGTTGATGATGTAGGTTTGTGGAACTCAGAGGCTCCTGTGTTGGGAATAAGGATGGTACAAACTCCATCTGGGGAGTTTGCTTCTCTGAAGTCAGAAAACTCATGGCTCCTCAAAGGCTTGGAATTGTCCCTGACATCCCCCCGGCCCCGCTACTCTTTCCTTCCAAGCCCTTAGAAATTTCCCTGCTTCGCTCCCTGGGCATGGCCCAGCCTTGTCCCAAGTCACAGGGTTTGGCCAGCAGGAGTGGGTGGAGGTTTATGGATCCAGGTAAGACTTACTGTCTTCTATGTCTGGGGGCCAAGATGCCTTAATGATAAGCCACCGTTGTGCTGGTGAAGGCTCAGCAGGCAGACCTCCAGCTGCAACCTAGGTTAGACCTGAACTCTAGAGGTCAGCTCCAGGTAAGAGGCAGGAACCTGGTGCCCAGGCAGACCCTGCGGAGGGCATGTTGATAACAGAGGGCCCAAGGCTGGGATAGGCTAGACCCCAGCACACACCTTCCTCCACAGCCTGAATCTCCTTACTGGCTCCCAATTCAGAGAACTCTTGAGCAAACCTCTCTCCTCTTCATTCACCACACTGGCAAGCTACTTCTGTTATGGGGCAAAGGAAGGGGCACAATCACACATGAGGAGAGCACAGGGCTGTCCTCTGGCCGACCAATTTCCAGTGGGGGACAGCTTGTTAGAAGCCTCCCTTCCTTCCTTCCGTCCGTCCTTCCTTCCTTCCTTCCTTCCTTCTTTCCTTCCCCCTTCCCTCCCTCCCTCCCTTCTCTTTTTTTTCTTTTCTTTGTTTCTTTCTTTCTTTGTTTCTTTCTTTCTGTGTTTCTTTCCTTCCTTCCTTCTTTCTTTCTTTCTTTCTTTCTTTCTTTCTTTCTTTCTTTCTTTCTTTCTTCTTTCTTTCTCTCTCTCTCTCTCTCTCTCTCTCTCTCTCTCTCTTTCTCTTCAGACTCTTGCTCTGTCACTCAGGCTGGAGTGCAGTGGTGTGATCTTGACTCACTGCAACCTCCGCTTCCCAGGTTCAAGCGGTTCTCCTGCCTCGACCTCACAAGTAGCTGCGATAACAGGCATGCACTATCATGCCCAGCTAATTTATTTATTTTTAGAGGAGACAGGGTTACGCTATGTTGGCCAGGCTGGTCTTGAACTCCTGACCTCAAGTGATCTGCCCACCTCAGCCTCCCAAAGTGCTGGGATTATAGTCATGAGCCACCATGGCCGGCCATCTCCAGAACTTTTTCATCATCCCTATCAAAGATTCTGTATCCATTAAACATCAACTCCCCATTCCCCTCTTCCCCTGGTCCTTGCTAACTATTTTTCTGGCTGCCTCTGTGAATTTGACTGCTCTAGGTCCCTCACATAAGTGGAATCATACAACATTTGTCCTTTGGTATCTGGCTTACTTCACCTAGCATAATGTTTTCCAGATTCATCTCAAATTTCTTATACTTTATTCCCCACCATCCTCCCAACCCTGTGTGACTCCAAATCTCCAGATACACAAACCTCTCAGTGCTCCCTAGAACCTGGAGGGCCCAGGAGGGAGACAGCGTGTTGCCTGGTGGCTAGCTGCACTGTTACTTCCCCGTCTGCACAACAAAATCTCACCTCTGCCCAGTTCACAGGGCAGCTGCCAGAGCAGCCACTAACCATGGGGTATTTGCCTGAATTATCCAAAAATTGGGCCTCGAACCACACAGTTTTCTTCCTTTGCTCTATGTCCATGTTGCAAGTTTCAAGGAAATGTCTATATAAACTCCACGGGTGTCCACAGCTCTGCTGCGCCAGCCTTGGTCCCCATCCTTGGCACCTCTCTCCTGGGTCACTATAATAACGACCTGACTTCTCTTTCTGCCACTGCCTCTAGTACATTCTATTCATTCAACACTCACACAGCAAACATCTATTGAGTATCTACTAGGTGCTGGGGTCTGAGCTTGGTACTGGAGATAGACAGGTAAACATACTATCGTGGAAGCTGGACAAATTAAAAAAACAAAAACTTTTTTTAATTAAGAAAAAAGAATACTCATGATGGGCGGATCACAAGGTCAGGAGTTCAAGGCCACCCTGGCCAACATGGTGAAACCCCATCTCTACTAAAAATACAAAAATTAGCTGGGCATAGTGGCATGCGTCTGTAATCTCAGCTACTCAGGAGGCTGAGGCAGGAGAACTGCTTGAACCCGGGAGGCGGAGGTTGCAGTGAACCGAGATCACACCACTACTGCACTCCAGCCTGGGCTACAGAGCAAGACTCCGTCTCAAAAAAAAAAAAAAGAAAGAAAAAGGAAAACAGGAAACTTACAATGCAGTGTGATAAATGTGGTAAAGAAAGAGATGGCTTAGTGTTGTCAAGATGTCACAATGAGAGAGATGAAAATCATCGGATGAGAAGCAGGGGAGGCTTTCTGGAGGTGGCAATAGCTGAGCTTAGTTCTTTTTTGTTTTGTTTTTTGTTGTTGTTGTTTATTTTTTAGCCTTTTTCTTAGCTGAGCTTGGGTCTTAAAGGACCAGGGCATTAACTAAGCAGAAAAAGGAGGGCTTTCACCACCAGCAAAGGGGACAGCATCCAGGCAGGCACAGGGACAGGCAACGGCCATTTTGGAAACAGCAAGTTTGGTGTGCCTTGAGCAGAGGGGAAGGCTGTATAGGTTGGCAGGGGCCAGATCAGGAAGGAAGCTTACCCACTACCAGCCATGTGGATGTTTCTCTGAAAGGCAAAGGAGAGGGTCTTCAGGATGTGTGTGTGTGTGTGTGTGTGTGTGTGTGTGTGATGTGTATGAGTGCGTGTGTGTGTGAGAGAGAGACAGACAGACAAACAGGCAGGCAGGCAGGCAGACATAACCAGATTTGCAGTTTATTTATTTACTTATTTATTTTTGAGACAAGGTCTCACTCTGTTGCCCAGGCTGGAGTGCAGTGGCACAATTACGACTCACTGCAACCTCCACATCCAAGTTCAAGCGATTCTCCTGCTTCAACCTCCCAAGTAGCTGGAATTACAGGCGCCCGCCACCACGCCCACCTAATTGTTGTAGTTTTAGTAGAGAAGGGGTCTCACCATGTTGGCCAGGCTGGTCTTGAACTCCTGACCTCCACTGGTCTGCCCACTTTGGCCCCAAAAGCATTAGGATTACAGGCGTGAGCCACTGTGCCTGGCCATATTTGCATTTTAGAAAAATCTTAATTGCTGCTTTGAGGATCATGGATCAGAAAGGGAGCAAAGGTGGAGGTAGGCAGAGCAGTTGAGAGGCTACAGAAGGTAATGAGGTGAAGCAAGGCAGCAGAGGGATGTTGGGGGACAGATTTGGGGTCTGGGGCTGTGGGAGAAGGAGCCTGGATGAGCACCTGGATGGAAGACACGGAGGTGAGGAGCACAGGGGCAGAAGCGCACTTAGGATGGGAGTGGGGAAGACAGTGATGAGGACAGCTTGGCAAATGGTGACTGCTATGGTTTGACTGTTTGTCTGCCCAAAATTCATGTTAAAACTTAATCCCTAATGCAACAGCATTAAAATGTGGTGCCTTGAGGAGGTGATTAAATTGTAAGAGCAGAGCCCTCATGAATGGATAAGCGACCTTATAAGGGGACAGGAGGGAACTAGCGAGTTTCTTTTGCTTCTCCATCCCTTCTGCCATGTAAGGACGGTGTTTCTGCCTTTTGGACGACACAGAAAGAAGGCACCGTCTTGGAAGCAGAGTGAGCAGGCCCTTACCAAGCCATATGGTCACCTCAGAGAAAGGCCAAGTCAGGCTTCCAACAAGCTGTCCCCCATTGGAAATTGGTTGGCCAGAGGACTGACCTGTGTTCTCCTCATGTGTGATTGTGCCCCTTCCTTTGCCCTATAACAGAAGTAGGTCCCCAGTGTGGTGAATGAGGAGGAGAGGGGTTTGCTCAGGAGTTCTCTGAACTGGGAGCCAGTAAGAAGGAGATTCAGGTTGTGGAGCAAGGTGTGTGCTGGGGTCCGGGCCCTCTGTTATCAACATGCCCTCCGCAGGGTCTGCCTGGGCACCAGGTTCCTGCCCCCTGCCTTGAGCTGACGTCTAGAGTTCATGTTGACTCTCACTTTTTAAAATCAGATCATTGATTTTCTTGAATAGATACTTCACTTGCTGTATGCCATTGGGGACATTTCCAGATCCCTTACAGGTTTGTTTTAAAAATAATTTTCAGCGGTTTCACTGGGGAGCAGTTCCATGGATTTCCTTGTGCTGTCATATTGGAAGTTGAACTTCCTATAATGTTTGGTGACATAAATTTAACCTTTTTAAAAAATGCAATGTATGTCCATTTAAATGGATATAAATTTGCATGGGTGAAGAAAGGAGAGGGGCAATAGGGAGAGAAGTTTTATAATTTACCTCAGCATGACTATTAGCATCTTTGTATATTTTAATCCAAAGAAAGCAAAGACTAAGAATCAAAGATTGGCGAGTCCCGATTGCTGTGATGTTATGGTCCGTCATGAATGATCTGTGGAATATTACCTGTCTCTTTATCATATATTAAAATTATAACCATCTTTCAAGACATATCAAATCCTGTCACTTTAGTGAAGCCATTTGTGATCACTGCAGTCGGTGCAGACTTCTTCCCCAGTCTGGTCCTTTAAAAAAAACTCCTCTCACAATTGTAGTTTCTTTGACTTACCTTTGCCTTCACAAATAGAATATTTTATTTTATTTTATTTTATTTTTTTATTTTTGAGATGGAGTTTCGCTCTTGTTACCCAGGCTGGAGTGCAATGGCACAATCTCGGCTCACCGCAACCTCCGCCCCCTGGGTTCAGGCAATTCTCCTGCCTCAGCCTCCTGAGTAGCTGGGACTACAGACACACGCCACCATGCCCAGCTAATTTTTTGTAGTTTTAGTAGAGATGGGGTTTCACCATGTTGACCAGGATGGTCTGGATCTCTTGACCTCGTGATCCACCCGCCTCGACCTCCCAAAGTGCTGGGATTACAGGCTTGAGCCACCGCGCCCGGCCACAAATAGAATATTTTAAATGTCTCCTCTTTGAGAAGGAAAACATATGAAATTAGACATTCAAATCTCTCTTTGAGAAGACAATCCATTTGGATTACAGAATTACTATAAATCAATTATTTATATACATTTTGTTTATCTGAGTACTCCACAGTGTAGATTGCTCCAAAATATTTACAACACCTTGTAAACTAACTATCCTAGTTGGGCCAAAATCAAGCATTCTCATTCGTATTGCAGTGTGCTATATTTTATTCCTTCTCTTGAGTTTTTAGTCACTTGAAGGTTCTTGATATCCATTGACCAAGTAGATAAAAATCCTCAAAAGTAGAGTGAGCTGTCTTTAATCTTTTAAAAAATATAATTCCTAGGCCGGACGCGGTGGCTCACGCCTGTAATCCCAGCACTCTGGGAGGCTGAGGCAGCCTTATCACTCGAGGTCGGGAGTTCAAGACCAGCCTGACCAACACGGTGAAACCCCGTCTTTAAAAAAAAAAAAAAAATATATATATATATATATAAAATTCTAAATGCTGGCTTGGATAGATGTAAGTGTTTGTGACACATATTTCATATAATTGTAGGAAGTCATAAAACATAGTTAGTATAGAAAATAGTAATAGTTAATTAATTTTTCTACCAGGCATGGTGTCTCATGCCTGTAATCCTAGCACTTTGGGAGGCTGAGGTGGTCAGATCGCTTGAGGTCAGGAGTTTGAGACTGGCCTTGTCAACATGGTGAAACCCTGTCTCTACTAAAAATACAAAAAATAGCCAGGTGTGGTGGTGCACACCTGTAATCCCAGCTATCGGAAGGCTGAGGCAGGAGAATTGCTTGAACCCGGGTGGCAGAGGTTGCAGTGAGCTGAGATCACACCACTACACTCCAGTTTGGCGATAGAGCAAGA
>NW_016107339.1:8957406-8959719 GCF_001604975.1 Cebus imitator | reverse complement strand
ACATAAAAAAGAGCTCAAAATGGATTATAGACCTAAATATAAAACAGAAAAATATGAATTCTAGAAGAAAATAGGAGAAAACTTTTGTGACCTGGGGTTAGGCAAAGATTCCTTAGACATCATAATTAAAATTATGGTCCATAAAATAACAAATGGATAGCCAGGCATGGTGGCTCATGCCTGTAATTTCAGCCTTTTGGGAAGCTGAGGAGGGCGGATCACCTGAGGTCAGGAGTTCGAGACCAACCTGACCAACGTGGAGAAACCCGGTCTCTACTAAAAATACAAAATTAGCTGGGCGTGGTGGCAGGCGCCTGTAATCCCAGCTACTCGGGAAGCTGAGGCAGGACAATCACTTGAACCTGGGAGGCGGAGGTTGCGGTGAGCCGAGATCGCGCCATTGCACTCCAGCCTAGGTAACAAGAGTAAAACTCCGTCTCTAAATAAATTAATTAATTAAATAATAGCAAATTGATAAATTGGACTTCATTAAAATTAAAAATCTCTGCTTTTCAAAGGACACAGGTAAAAGAATGAAAAGAAAAGGCACAAACTGGAAAATAATATTTACAAATCATATATCTGATAAAAGATTTGTGTCCAGGAAATACAATGAACTCCCAAAACTCAACAATAAAAAAACCCAGCTAGCCTGATTTTTAGAAATGGGCAAAAGATTTGAACAGATACCTTACCAAAGAAGATATAAGGATGCTGAGTAAGCACATGAAGGATTGCCCAACAATGATATAATCCTATACAGCTAGTGCTCGACTTACGACCAGGGTCGGGACCGCAGACCGGTCGTAACCCGATTTGGTCGTAAGTTGAGTAGGCTATATGTACAGTTGAAATGGTGCACGCGGAGAAGGTAGTGCTGCCGGAAGCTGGTCCGCACTGTCGTACGCCCAGCTGGGCAACGTTTGCGCTGCCAGACGCGGAGCAGTCGTGGCTAGCGATTGTGGTCGTAAAGTCGAATGGTCGTAAGTTGCATAGGTGGTAAGTCGATCAATACCATACTGTTAGAATAGCTCGGCCAGGCGTGGTGGCACACGCCTGTAATCCGAGCACTTTGGGGTGCCAAGGCAGGCAGATCACCTGAGGTCAGGAGTTTGAAACCAGGCTGGCGAACATGACAAAATCCCATCTCTACTAAAAAAACAGAAAAACTAGCTGGGCATGGTGGCTCACGCTTGTAATCCCAGCTACTCAGGAGGCAGAGGTTGCAGTGAGCAAAGATTGTGCCACTGCACTCCACCCTGGGTAATAGAGTGAGACTCAGTAAAAAAAAAAAAAAAAAAGTAGACTAGCTTTAATGAAAAATGACTGTATTAAGTGCTGGTGAAGAGGTAGACGAGCTGGAATTTTCATATACTGTCAGTGGAAATATAAAATGGTATAGCCATTCTGGAAAAAAAAATGCCAGCATCTTAAAAAATTAAAATGATATTTACCTAAGATAAATGAAAGCATAGATCTATTCAAAGTCTTGTATACAAATGTTTATGGTGTTCTTATTCATAATTACTAAAAACTGCAAACTGCTAGGTGTCCTTCAATGGGCAAATGAATAAACGAACTGTGGTACATTCCTGCCATGGCATACCAGTCAGCAATGAAGAAGAATGAATTATCAATACACAATGCAACATGGATGAATCTCAAAGGCATTATGCTGAGTAAAAGAAGCCAGACTGAAACAGAGTACATGCTGTATTATCCCATTTATGTAAAATTCTAGAAAATGCAAACTAATATATAGTGACAACAAATCAGTGCCTGGTGATGGTGGAGGTGGTGTAGACAGGGACAGAAGTCAGGGATACATAGAAGCTGGAAGGTGATATATACGTCTATGAGGTGATGGTTTCACTGGGATACACGTAGTCAAAACTTGTTAAATTATATGCTTTAAATATGTGCAGTATTTTATTGTATGTCAATTATACTTTAAGAAAGCTACTAACAAGACAAAAACTCAATGCAATGTCTAATTTTTGAAGCAGAAATATTCTTAGTTTGTCTTCCATCTCAGTTTAAAGTGCTTCCAGTTGGGTGCAGTGAGTGGCTCACACCTGTGATCCCAGTACTTAGGGAAGTTGAGGCAGGTGGATCACCTGAGGTCAGGAGTTCGAGACCAGCCTGACCAACATGGTGAAACCCCGTCTCTACTAAAAATACAAAAATTAGCCGGGCGTGGTGGTCCGTGCCTGTAGGCTGAAGCAGGAGAATTGCTTAAACCCTGGAAGTGGAGGTTGCACCATTGCACTCCAGTCTGGGCAACAGAGAGAGACTCAGTCTCAAAAAAAAAAA
>NW_016107339.1:8953157-8955776 GCF_001604975.1 Cebus imitator | reverse complement strand
GTATTACGATGTTTACAGCTTCATAGAAAAAAATCCAGACAATGTAGATGACCAGGCCCCTGAAGATCTGGGCATACACTGAGTACAGGAGGAAGAGGACGATTTTCCAACTCCAGCAGGTGATGAAGTTATTTATGATGTCACTTGAACCCTTGTCCTTTGGTGTGATCTCAGTGCAATTGCCATTCCCTAGGTACTTCTGCTCAAAGATGAGATACATGTCTACGGCCAGGATGGTGAAGACCCCTGACAACACAGAGCCCATTTTGGCCGTCATTCCACACCACCGCTGCTGTTTCATGCTGAGACCTCCTGTGAAGACAAACAACATGAGGGAGAATTCTAGTTCCTGCCAACATGGTAAATTACCAGGGTTTCTGCCTCCTTCCCAAAATCCACCTTGGAGAAATAGAGACAGAAATATGGAAACCAGGAAATTACAGCCTTGGGGAGACAGAGGCTGTTTAAAATGGACTGGAGGTGGGGAAGAGAGAGGATGCACTCAAGTTGGTGGCAATGACCAGATAAAATGACAGCAGTGGTTCTCAGCCCTGGCTTCACGTTAGAATCACCAGAAGTACCCAAGTCCAGGCCCCACCTCCCAGACCAATCACAGCATTCTCTGGGTGGGACACAGACAACGGTATTTTTCAAAACTTCCTAGTAATTTTCATATGTAGCCAGTGTTGGAAAAAACTGAGTTAGAAAAAGATGGTTTCAATTATGCTCTTAGCTGGGCACAGCGGCTCATGCCTGTAATCCCAGCATTTTGGGAGGCTGAGGTGTGAGGATTGCTTGAGTCCAGCAGTTCAAGACCAGCCTGGGCAACACGGGGTGAAACCCCACGTCTCAAACTTAGTCAGGTGTGGTGGTGCATGCCTGTAGTTTTAGCTACTTGGGAGGATGAGGTAGGAGGATCACTTGAGTCCAGGAAATCAAGACTGCAGTGAGCCAAGATCATGCCACTGCACTCCGGCCTGAGTGACAAAAGCAAGACCCTGTATCAAAAAAAAAAAAAAAAAATTATGCTGTTAACTCTCCTAGCATTGCCTTGGGCTACCATTGCTACCCAGATGATGAAAATTGCCTGTACTTTTTCAGACCTGAATGCAGATGTTTTAGAATATAACCAGGGCGGCACAAGAATCCTGTTGGGGTGGAGCTGATGAAAACAGGAGGACACCAACTGGCTTTGGGCGGTCACTCCTCTGCTGCATATCAAAATATGGATTACAATGAAAGATGTACTTTAAAGGAAATTTAGAGCTTTAGGGTAGACTAGCCTTACAATAGAAATGAAAATGTAATAATGAGCTAAGTATTCAACTCAAGAAGTCAGAGGGAAAATAAGAACAATACAAAAGTAGGAGGAAGAAAATAAACAGAAGAGCAGAAGTCAATGAAACAGGAAATAGAGTAGAGGGACTTCCGACTGGTTAGATTATTTGGGTCCTGACATAAAAAATGCTGGATAAAATAGTTTACATATATAAAGTATAAGGCCAGGCGTGGTGGCTCACGCCTGTAATCCCAGCACTTTTG
This sequence comes from Cebus imitator, assembly GCF_001604975.1. Classification (NCBI taxonomy): domain Eukaryota; kingdom Metazoa; phylum Chordata; class Mammalia; order Primates; family Cebidae; genus Cebus; species Cebus imitator. The sequence goes on along the minus strand of NW_016107339.1, from coordinate 8,954,234 downwards.
GAGGCTGAGGCGGGTGGAGCACCTAAAGTCAGGAGTTCAAGACCAGCCTGGCCAACATGGTGAAACCCCATCTCTACTAAAAATACAAAAATTAGCCGGATGTGGCAGCACGTGCCTGTAATCCCAGCTACTCGGGAGGCTGAGGCAAGAGAATTGCTTGAACCCAGGAGGCGGAGGTTGCAGTGAGCCTAGATCACGCCACTACACTGCAGCCTGGGTGACAGAGCGAGACTCTGTGTCAAAATAAATAAATACATAATTAATTAAAAAATAAAGTTTAGAAGTGCTGCCCAAGTGGGAGGAAGTAAATTTTGCTCTGAGGTTATTTGCCAGTCTAGGCAAACTTGAATTTCATTATGACGACCATGCAGGGTAAAGAGGAATGAAATCAAAGCTCAGGGTCCACCAAGATGAGGAGTGTTTCCTAAATTAGTTGTGAGCATCCCCACAGGCCTATGATTAGGGAAAAGGTGAATCAGGAGTAAACCTCCCCTACATCTTTCTGCCAGAAAACTCCAAGAAAAGGACATTGTAATCATAGCTGCGTGTGTGTGTGTGTGTGTGTGTGTGTGTGTGTGTGTGTGTGTGTATTCATAGCCCAAATTGGATGAAGTATTTTTTTTTAAGTTATAAATCTAGTTTAAAGTAGTCCCGAACTGAAAGTGTGTCTAAGTGCCTGGCAGAAGCAAATTCAGATCCTCTCTGGAGGATTGTACTTTTATGCTGGTCTTCATCCTCTAAGAATCTTCATCAGCAATTTTTCAGGGACAATGACCAGTACAGCGTGAAAAATAACCAAGCACATAAAGAACAAGGCACTGTGAGAACCAGCCGAAACAACAGATAGCAAAACAGAATTGCAGTAATATCTGATTATAAAACAATTATGATTACTAGATTTTTGCATTATTTAAATTGTTTATATTACTTTTATTATAGTATAATTCATACACATACAATACACAGATATATAATATACATCTACACAAGATAAAATTTTACATCTTAACCATTTTTATTTATTTATTTTTTTTTATTTTATTTATTTATTTATTTTTTTTTTTTGGGACGGAGTTT
>NW_016107339.1:8937509-8952997 GCF_001604975.1 Cebus imitator | reverse complement strand
TGTTGACCGGGATGGTCTCGATCTCTTGACCTCGTGATCCACCCGCCTCAGCCTCCCAAAGTGCTGGGATTACAGGCTTGAGCCACCGCGCCCGGCTCTTAACCATTTTTAAGTAGACAGTTTAGTAGTGTTAAGTATATTCATTTTGTTGTACAACCCATCTCTAGAACTTTTTCATCTTGCAAAACTGAAACTCTACACCCATTAAGCAACAAATTCCCATTTCCTCCTACCCCAGCTACCGGAAACTATCATTCTACTTTTTGTTTCTATTAATTTGACTACTCTGGATATGTATGTAAGTGGAATCTTTTTTTTTTTTTTTTTTTGAGACGGAGCCTCATTCTGTCACCCAGGCTGGAGTGCAGTGGCACTATCTCAGTTCACTGCAACCTCCACCTCCCGGGTTCAAGCAATTCTAGTGCCTCAGCCTCCCAAGTAAGTGCACCACCATACCTGGCTAATTTTTGTATTTTTAGTAAGGATGGGGTCTCACCATATTGGCCAGGCTGGTCTCAAACTCCTGACCTCATGATCCTCCCACCTCAGCCTCCCAAAGTGCTGGGATTACTGGCATAAGCCACACTGCGCTCGGCCAACAATGGTGTTTAACCTGGGAAAGGAGAACAGACCAGGAAATGCAGGGAGCAAAAAATTGCAACATGGTCCTCAAACAGAACAATCTATTAAGGAAATTTGAATTCAAATGCTTTAAGGTAGGTGAATACTGTCCTAATTTCTATAATCTCTAACACTCCTTATTAACTTTATCTGTTTTTATGTTACCCAGGCTGGCCTCAAACTCCTGGGCTCAAGTGATTCTCCTGCCTTAGCCTCGCAAGTGGCTGGGACCATAGGTACAACCCACCATACCCAGCCCTAGTATCATCATACCCCTCAACCTCACCCATTTATTTGACTTGCCTATCTTTCTCTAAAAGGCCTTAGAATTCTAGACTCTTGCTTTAGAAATCTCTTTATTTCACTTGATAATGCAAATGGGAAACTTTCTATAACATGGAAACATTAATTTTTTTTCCCCCTGTATTCCTGTTTGTGACTTTTAAAATCTTGGTATTGGGTCATTTTTTTCCTACAGTTTTTTTTTTCATATATGTATATCAAGATATATGAAAGTCAGTATTAAATTGTTTTAATTTTGCAAATTAAAATATTTACTTTACATGAGCGGTGAAATGAGATAATGATAAAGGTAATGATAAACAGTTTAGGCTGGGCACAGTGGCTCACGCCTGTAATCCCAGCACTTTGAGAGGCCAAGGCAGGGGGATCACCTGAGGTCAGGAGTTTGAGGCCAGCCTGGCCAACATGGTGAAACCCCATCTCTACTAAAAATACAAAACTAGCCAGGCGTGGTGGCACATGCCTGTAATCCCAGCTTCTTGGGAGGCTGAGGCAGGAGAATCACTTGAACACAGGAGGTGGAGTTGCAAAGAGCCAAGGTCGTGCCGTTGCACGCCAGCCTGGACAACAAGAGTGAAACTCCATCTCAAAAAATAATAATAAGGCAAGGTGCAGTGGCTCACCGCTGTACTCCCAGCACTTTGGGAAGCCGAGGCAGGTGGATCACCTGAGGTCAGGAGTTTGAGACTGGCCTGACCAATATGGTGAAACTCCATTTGTACTAAAAATACAAAAATTTGCCTGGCATGGCGGCATATGCCTGTAGTCCTGGATACTCAGGAGGATGAGATAAGATAATTGCTTGAACCCAGGAGGCAAAGGTTGCAGTGAGCCAAGATCACACCACTGCACTCCAGCTTGGGCGACAGAGTGAGACTTTGTCTCAAAAATAAAAATAATGATAATAATAAACATTTAGTGAAAGCTTACCTTGTGCCAGGCACTGTATTAGAGTTTCACAACACTCTTGAGGATAGCTGTAATTGTATGTATTTATTTCCTTGTTGATAGTTTCAAGAGGGGGTGTATTTGTATTATTTATGCATTCAGACACCCAGATAAAGATTTTTAACTGTCAGGAGAAGATCCATCCATAGTTACTAACAACTATTTAGAATTTAGCTCCAACTCAACTGAACAGAGTAAGCCCTTGTTCTGTGGGAGGCCGCTCTTCAACTGGACTTTGGAAAATCTGACTCATCTCCCTAACAACTTTCAGTTCTACTAGTAACTTCATTAGATTCATTTTATTATTTGGCTCATTCGAAGTTACAGCCATCTATAGACTTAATTTCTAGTACTTTTCCTTAATGTGCTGACTCTGCAGTTGGCTGTTGAGTTGTTTTCTGTTGCTGCTATAACAAATTACCACATATTGAGTGGCTTAAAACAACACAGTTACAATGGTATCTCAGTTCTGTGGGTCCCCAGTCCCAGTGCCTCAATGCTCAACTTGTGGTTTCTCTGCTTCAGGTTTCACAAGGTAGAAATGGAGGTATCCCAGGCCAGCAGGACCGTTCTTGGGAGATGCTGGGAAGAATTCCCTTCCGACCTCCTTCAGGTTGTTGGCTGAATTCAGTTCTTTGCATTTGCAGAACTAAGATCCCCACTTCCTTGCAGGCTATTAGCTGAGGGCAGCCCCTTGCTTCTAGAAGCCTCCTTCCAGGCCTGGCTCCTGGGCACTCAGGGCCAGCAGCGGTGCGTCATGTCCTTCTCCCGCTTGGAATCTCTCTGACTTCTCCTTCTGCCACAATTTGCTGCCTCTAACTGGAGAAAGTTCTCTCCATTTATGGGTTCGTGTGGTTAGATTGGGCCCACTTGGATAATCCAAGATTATCTCTTTACCTTTAGGTCCTTCACCTTAATTGCATCTGCGAAGTCCCTTTTGTCATACTTACAGGTGTGATACCAGGTGCAAAGGTCATAAGGGCTGTTATGGGCTGAATTGTGCCCTCTACAGCAGGGGATTTCAATTCTATATTGACATCCTAACCCTCAACACTGCAGAATGTAACCGTACTTAAAGATAGGGTCTTTAAAGACATAATTAAGTTAAAATTAAGTCATCAGTGTCAGACCTAATCTGACATGTTCTTATAAGAAGAGAAGATTAACTGGGCGTGGTGGCTTACACCTGTATTCCCAGCACTTTGGGAGGCTGAGGCAGGCGGATCACAAGCTCAAGAGACTGAGACCCTCTTGGCCAACATGGTGAAACCCTGTCTCGACTAAAAATACAAAAATTAGCTGGGCGTCATGGCATGTGCCTGTAGTTCCAGCTACTCGGGAGGCTGAGGCAGGAGAATCACTTGAACTCAGGAGATGGAGGTTGCAGTGAGTCAAGATCGAGCCATTGCACTCCAGCTTGGAGACAGAGCGAGACTCCGTTTCAAAAAAAAAAGAGAAGGTTAGAACACAGACACAGACAGAGTGATGACCCTGTGAAAACATAGGGAAGTGAGAGTGGCCATCCACAAAATAAGGAAAGAAGCTTCAAAAAAACAAAAAACAAAAAAACCCCAACCCTACTGACACCTTGATCTCAGGATTCTAGAATTGTGAGAAAATTAATTTCTGATGTTTAAGCCACTCCATGGTATATAGTTATGGCAGCCCTAGCAAACTACTGCAGGGGCCAAAATTCTGCTTAGCACAGTTAAGCAGAACAGCCTTTGAATTCTTTGGACCTGGGTAAATTGCCTTTCTACAACTGAGCCATTGTCTTACAAAAATTAAGTTAATTTTTTTGAAAAGGATTTTAACAATGATTTTTCTTTTCAGTGAAAACTAAATAACAACACAAAGGTTTTTTGTTGTTGTTGTTGTTGTTATTTTTTAAGTCAGGCTGTGAGATTAAACCAAATCAATTCAAGAACCTAGTTAAATCACTGTCACTAAATTCCATTTAATTTAGTTTATTTTAATTTTTATTTATCTTCTTTTTTGAGATGGAGTCTCACTCTGTCACCCAGGCTGGAGTACAGTGGCATGATCTCTGCTGACTGCAACCTCCACCTCCCAGCCTCAAGCAATTCTCCTGCCTCAGCCTTGCAAGTAGCTGGGATTACAGGTGCAAGCCACCATGACTGGCTAATTTTTTTTTGTGTGTGTGTGTAGTAGAAATGGGGTTTCACCATGTTGGCCAGGCTGGTCTTGAACTCCTGACCTCAAGTGATCCACCTGCCTCAGCCTCCCAAAGTGCTGGGATTACAGGCGTGAGTGATCGCACCTGGCCTCCGTTTAATTTTTAAGAAATCAACAGAAAGCTCATGCTTCCTGGGTATTTTATTATTAATTAATTTATTTATTTATTTGGAGTCTTGCTCATTTATTTGCCCAGACTGGAGTGCAGTGGTGCAATCTCGGCTCACTGAAACCTCTGCCTCCCAGGTTCAAGCGATTCTCCTGCCTCAGCCTCCCGAGTAGCTGGGGTTACAGGAGTGCACCACCGTGCCCAGCTAATTTTTGTATTTTTAGTAGAGATGGGATTTCTCCACGTTGGTCAGGCTAGTCTTGAACTCCTGACCTAGTGATTCACCCACCTCAGCCTCCCAAAGTGCTGGGATTACAGGTGCCTAGCTTATCTTCTGTGTGTGTGTGTGTGTGTGTGTGTGTGTGTGTGTGTGTGTGTGTGTGTATAGAGAGAGAGAAATGTACATTTTTTTTTTTTCAGGAAATGGGACTACTCTGCTCTTGGATTTTCTTCCCACTTTCAGACCATCATTCTTCCTCAGATCCCTGCATCCTAGATCTTCTTGACTGTATGGCAAACAAAGAAAAAAGAAAAGAAAGAAAAAAAATTATAGAATCTGAGTGCCTAGCCCAGACTTACTGAAATCAGAATCTCTGGAGGTGGGACTCAGGCAAAAATCTCAAGTTGCGTGAACCAAATGCCCTGCTTTCTTCCTATCCAAAACTGGGCAGCAGAAGGAAAAGTCACCTTATGAGGTATTTTCTTTTTTGATTGTGTAAGTCTTTCGTGGAGGGGGAGAGAGGAGTGAAATGGAATTTATTCTTAACTCCGGGCTAATATATTTGATTAATGGGTACAAAAGGATGCCTTGTTCCAAAAAAATAGAATTTTCCCAAACTGAAGCAAATAGAATTAGAGATCACAAACAGAATAACATGCTGAAATAGCCAAAGTCAGAACTTGCTACCACAAGGCTCCTGCCCATCGTGGATTTTCTACATGCTTTTTCCCAAACCGCCAAGGATAATCTAGACTGAAGGGTTTTATACCCTATTAATGGCCAGTTTGACTGGCTCTAAACACTGCTGGGAAATCCTGTTAGCCTTCTCTGGTTAACTTCCTCTCCTGTTCTCTGCAAAGGCTAGTCCAAACCTTTGGTCCCAGATCCACAAACCCCATTTCCACACACACACTCCCTTCCTCTGTTACAAAGAGGAAATATCTTTCCTCCTCTACCCTGTTATCTCTGTTGCAGAGCCCATGCTCCTGCCCTCCCTGGAACCTTCCATTTATCATTTCAGTTGACCACTCCCTATCTCTTCAAACATCTTCTCTTGACTTCTAAGGCCAAATTCACCTTGTTTTTCTCTCACCTGTCTGGCAACTCTTTCTCAAGCTCCTTTATTAGCGTCTTTCTGCGTATTCCTAAAGGCTAGTCTCCCTTAGTGCACAAACCAAGACACTTTATACTCTCTTCTTTGCTAACCTCACTGTGGTCCCACTGCCATCGACACTGAGAACAAAGGCCATGTCACTACGCTGATGACTCCCAATCCAATCTGGTCTTCAGTTTGGAGCTTCAGTCGACTTATTCAACTAGAATGCCTCCATTCAGGAACTCTTCTGGGGCTGCTGAAACCAACATGTGCCAAACTCCCACCCCTACTTGTTGTTTGTCCAGTCTTTCTTATATAAGTAAATATTAACACTCTTCTACCCATTTCCCCACGTACCTTCCTCTTGCTCATCCTCTTGCTCATCCAAAACTCACTAAGTTCCATCAACTCTCCTTCCCACTGGTCTCTTGAATCATTATTTTTCTGATCCATCTTAGTCCATTTATGCTACACGACATAACACCACAGACTGGGTAATTTATAAACAACAGAAATTTATTTCTCACAGTTCTGGAGGCTGAGAAGTCCGAGATTAAGGCACCAGCAGGGCTGGCTTTCCCTGCTTTCAGGTGGCATCTTGCTGCTGCAGGCTCACATGGGAGAAGGTGGAAAGGCAAGAGGCAGCTCTCTGAATCCTCTTTTATAAGGGCATTAATCTCATTCACTAAGGTAGAGCCCTCATGACTTAATCATTTTCCAAAGGCTCCACCTCTTACTACCATCACACTGGGGTTTAAGCGCCAACATGTGAATTTTGGTATACATTCGAATCATAGCACCATCTCCATAGCTATCATGGTCCAAAAGCCATCACATCTCCTTTGGAAAATTAACGATACAGATGGTCCCTGACTTACAATGTTTTGAGTTAAATTTTTTCTACTTTAGAATGGTGCAAAAGTGATAGGCATTCAGTAAAAACAATACCTTGAGTACCCATACAGCCATTCCGTTTTTCACTTTCAGTACAGTAATTCAATAAATCACATGAGATACTCAACACGTTATTATAAAATAGGCTTTGTATTAGATGATTTTGCCCAACTATAGGTTGATGTAAGTGTTCTTAGCACATTTAAGGTAAGCTAGGCTAAGTTATGATGTTTTGTATATTAGGTGTATTAAATGCTTTTTCTTTTCTTTTCTTTTCTTTTTTTTGTTTTGTTTTGTTTTGAGACGGAGCCTCACTCTATCGCCCAGGCTGGAGTGCAGTGGCATGATCTCGGCTCACTGCAACCTCCACCTCCCAGATTCAAGTGATTCTCCTGCCTCAGACTCCTGAGTAGCTGGGATTACATGCATGTGCCACCACACTCAGCTAATGTTTGTATTTTTAGTAGAAGCAGGGTTTCTCCATGTTGGCCAGGCTGGTCTCAAACTCCTGACCTCACATGATCCACTTGCCTTGGCCTCCCAAAGTGCTGGGATTACAGGCATGAGCCACGGTGCCCGGCCACTTAAACCCATTTTTGACTTAACAATAATTTCAACTTATGATGGGTTTATTTTGACATAACCTCATCATAAGTTGAGGAGTGCCTGTGCTTATGAAGTTGTAATCTTGATATAGCCACTAGTGATGATACAGTTAAGAGTTTGGGAGGAAAGGGAGTGAGCGTGTGTCTAGAGGACAGGGAGTCCACATCTGGCCAGATGTGGTGGCTTGTGCCTGTAGTCCCAGTTAGGCAGGAGAATTACCTGAACCTGGGAGGCAGAGGTTGCAGTGAGCAGAGATTGTGCCACTGCACCTAGGCAACAGAGCGAGACTCCATCTCAAAAAAAAAAGAAAAAAAAGAAAAGAAATATAGAAATACTGGTATACACATATAATTCTGAGATAAAGTGGTAAATAGGAGAGGAAATAGAAGAATTGAAAGTGGTTACCTGTGAAAAGTATGAATAGGGATAAGGTTGGAGGAAAAGAGGTATGCTGGTTTTATTATAAGGCTTACATATTAATATTTCACATACATGCACAATTTTAATATGAATAAATTTATGAAAATATAATTATTTCATGAATTCCTAATAAATCCAGATCATTAAATAAATCCCACTGGCTACCCTTATGGTGGTGTGGCTTTTCAAAAAATATAGTATCTTCTTAGCTGCAGAAATGGTTAAAGTTGGCAATGTGGAAGGACAGCTGGATAACTCTGTCATGCTCTAAACCAAGAGCTAAAAGCATTATCATGAGAAGTAGCTGGGGATAGAACAAAGCTTTTTTTAATCTATGAAATATTTTGGAAACGATATATTGCTTCAAATACTACACAATTGGAAGTGATTCCAACTCCATCTTGGAATGTTGGCAACATTTTAAATTGTTTTAAATTAAAGATATGTGAATTACACCACTTATGCTGCTATAACAGAACACCACAGACTGGGTAATATATAAAGAACACAGATGTATTCCTTATGGTTCTGGAGGCTGGGAAATCCAAGATCAAGGCACTGGCATTAGTGTCTGGTGAGGGCTGCTCTCTGCTTCCAAGATGATGATGCCTTGTTGCTGTGTCCTCACACAGAGGAAAGTAGAAGGGCAAAAGGACCTAAACTGGTTCCCTCTAGTCCTTTTATAAAGCACCAACCCATTTTTGACGGAACCCTCATGACTTAATCCCTTCCCCAAAGTCCCTATCTCTTAATACCACCACAATGGAGATTAAGTTTCAACCCACGAATTTTGGAGGGGTCAAACACATTCAAACCATAGCAGTATCTTCATGGAGAGTTTAAAATATTCATACCATAAAAATAATGCTAGATAAATAAAAATTATTAACATAACAAAACATTGTAAAAGAAAGCTGATTTTTATTCTTTCGTCTCACTTTAACATCATCATGTTTGAACTCAAAAAAAGTGTGTAATGTTTATTTTATTTATTTTTTAATTCTTTCTTTTTGAGACGGAGTCTCACTCTTATGCCCAGGCTGGAGTGCAATGGTGCAATCCCGGCTCACAACAACCTCCGCCTCCTGGGTTCAAGTGATTCTCCTGTCTCAACCTCCCGTGTGGCTGGGATTACAGGTGCCAGCTATCATGCCCAGCTAATTTTTGTATTTTTAGTAGCTAGAAGGTTTCACTATGTTAGTCAGGCTAGTCTCAAACTCCTGACCTCAGGAGATCCACCCGTTATTTTATTTTTTATTTAAAAACAATTTTAAAAAACAGAGACAGGGTCTCACTATGTTGCCCAGTCTGGTCTCAAACTCCTGGGCTCAAGTGATTCTCCCACCTCAGCCTCCTAAAGTGCTAGGATTACAGGTGTTAGCCACTGTACCTAGCCATTTATTTTAAAATGCCCTTTGGTTTTTAGGCCCTGAACTAAGTATTTATTGTGGGCAGATCTCATTTGCCAGTCTGCAGCTCAGTTTAACCCTTTCTGAGTGGCTTATTTTTAGAGTATGGCATGTGTATTTTTTTGGTGGTAGCATTGCCCTCCCAGGTTGAATCCTGGGGTGGGGGAATAAGCTAATCAGTTGTGTTCTGAGTAACCAAGGGCATCTTGAAAATGCAAAAGAAGAAATAGATTATAGGCAATTATAGGGAGTGTCAAGGTTGAGTTTTCAAATGGCCAGACTTCAATCTTGGCTTTACCATTTACTGTGAATTTATTCTCTCCAAGACTCAGCTTGCTCATCTTTAAATTGGGTGTGCCAGTTACTTTTTTTTTTGTTTTGTTTTGTTACTAATTTTATTAATTTGTATAACAACTTAACCCAAAACTTAGTAGCATAAGATAACCATTTATTATGTGAACGGATTCTGCGGGTGAGGACTTTGGACAGAGCACAGTTAGCTTCATTCTGCACATTGTAGGGAATTTAGTCGGGGCATGTCCAGGATGACTTGTTACTGCTCTTCAAAGTATGTAGCCTCTCCTGGAAGACTCACTCACATGCCTGGCGATTGCTGCTGGCTGTCAGTTGGGGGCCTCAGTTTTCGTCCATGTGGGCTTCTCCATGGTCTCTGTGTGGGCTCCTTTGGGCTCCTTCACAGCCTGATGATTGGCTTCCCCAGAATGAGTGTCCCAAAAAAGAGCAAGCCAGATGGAAGCTGTATCACCTTTTCTTACTCTAGCCTCAGAAGTCCCATAGCAACACTTTGACTGAATGCTATTCTTTGCCATATTCAAGGGGAGAGGAATTAGATTCTACCTTTTGTGGGAGAAGTGTTAAAAAACTTGCCAAGATGTAGGGGCTTCTGGTTATCTGAGTGTTCATAATCAAAGTTCCCACATTTGCCAGGTTGCCCAGGGAAACAAAAGTCATCATGACAAGGAAATAGTCACAAGCGAATTGACATTCCCTGCCTCCCTCAGCCTCCCCGCCAACATTCCTCCTTGCTGAAACTAAGGGCTGTCTGTGTGCACCAAGCCCCATCAAGTCAAAATCTTTATTGGTCAGCCTCTCCCTAGTAGCCCATTGTAAATATCTGACAACACGCAACAAGTCATTTGCAAGAAATTATTGCAAATCTTGCAGAAGATTCGGGATCTCATGCAACCATTACAAAGGATGTTGGAAAACCCCTAGAATCATATGCAAAGCTTGAATGTAACAGAATTAGACCAATTAATAACCAGAAAAGAGAAAATCAATAAGAATGTTATAGGCACTTCAATAAAGAATGGTTTCAGGATGAATAAACTGCTATATATTTGCACAATGGGAATGTTAAATAGGTGTCAAAAGGAACAACTGTAGCAACACACAACAATATGGTAGAATCTTAACAATGTAATATTAAGTGAAAAAAGTACATGGCTGGGTGTAGTGGTTCATGTCTGTAATCCAAGCACTTTGGAGGTCGAGGCGGGCGGATCACCTGAGGTTGGGAGTTCAAGACCAGCCTGACCAACATGGTGAAACCCCGTCTTTAAAAAAAAAGAAAAAAGAAAAAAGTACTAAAGACATACAGTTAAAAACAACTCTCTCTCTCTCTCTCTCTCTCTCTCTATATATATATATATATATATATATACGCATACACACATACATACAGACACACACACACATATTTTTAGGACTGTATATAGACACAAGAAAACTATAAAACTGTATGAAAAGCAAAGTGAAAGATAAAGAGCTCAGCAGTCTGGATGATGATCACACTGGGCCAGGGGAAGGAGTAAAATGTGTTGGGCATACCATACAGCCAGGTGCAAATTGCTGACCAGACCCTAGTTTTATTTTTAATAGAGGATCTTATGGTACTTATATATTATTAAAATAACTAACATTTAAAAAGTAAACAAAAGAAAGCCATGCATGGACCAATGAGGATATGTCATGAACCATGGATTATGAACAGTCTAATTGTATGTATATAAAGTAGAATTAAAAATACTAAAACAACAACAACAAGGATAGTAACATTTACCTCATAAAATTGCTGTAAAGATTAAATGAGTTTACATATTTAAAATATTCAGAACAGTTCCTGGCACATCATAAGCACTTATACTATATAATTATGTAAGTATTTTTGTTATCATTCTTTTTACTTTATCCCGAGGAGTAACTACTATTTATTATGCATATAAAACTACTACGTATTAAGCTGTGTTGCAGCAGACACCATTAGCTTCCTTCCCAATACCTATTTCTGCCTCCATTGCTACCAGAAGTCTGCTTTTTCTCGGGATGGCAATGAGCCCAGACCCAGGCAAAATATGTGCTTTCCCAGGTTTTTGCTCGTATCCAGGATATTCATGGCACATGGTTCTAGCAAATGACATATAAGCAGAAACCTGCCGGGAGATCTAGGAAGACTTTTGCTTTTCCTGGTAAGAGAAGATGATGTGGCTGGCACCATTCTCACTTCTTCCTTTTTCTTGCCTTGAATGTGGTATGATGCCTGGAGACTCAGCAGCTATTTTATTACTGAAGCAACAGGCATGAAGTCAAAAACAAGTAGGCTAAGGATGGCAACATCAAAGGGAGAGACTTACTTTTTGCATTTTATTGATTACTCTTGTGGTTGAGAATTCTTCAAAGTATTGACATATGCTTTTAAAAAAATCGATGTCTAGGCTGGGTATGGTGGCTTGCACCCGTAATCCCAGCAGTTTAGGAGTCCAAGGCATGCAGATCACCTGAGGTCAGGGGTTCAAGACCAGCCAGCCAACCGGGTAAAACCCTGTCTCTACTAAAAATACAAAAATTAGCCAGGCATGTTGGCACGTGCCTGTAATCCCAACTACTAGGGAGGCTGAGGCATGAGAGTCACTTGAACCCAAAAGTTGGAGGTTGCAGTGAGCTGAAATCATGCCGCTGCACTCCAGCCTGGATGACAGAGTGAGACTCTGTCTCCAAAACAAAAACAAAAACCCGATGTCTAAATAAGTATTAAAAATTATTTTGGTAAACATACGATAAAAATTTAAAGTCATGGGCTGGGCGCAGTGGCTCATGCCTATAATTCCAGCCCTTTGGGAGGCAAAGGTGGGCATATCACTTGAGCCCAGGAATTTGAGACTAGCCTGGGCAACATGGCAAAACCCCATCTTTACAAAATATCCAAAAATTAGCTGGGCGTGGTGGCCCTACCTGCAGTTCCAGCTGCTTGGGAGGATTGCTTGAGCCCAGGAGACCGAGGCTGCAGTGAGCTGTGATAGTGCCACTAAACTCCAGTCTGAGTGACAGAGCAAGACCCTGCCTCAAAATAAATAAATAAATAAAATTCTAAGTCATGAGAAAGCATTGAAGCATGATGTAACTAATAATATTTGTACTTCCGTGGCACCTAAGATAATGATGCATTTTGCAGTTGACGGCATCTCAGATTTATTCAATCATGGTGAGAACTTTATATTTCCAGTTGCTCTCACAAGCTGACTTGTGATCCCAGTAAAATATGTTGCTGCCAGCTCATTTCAGCTGGATCTTTTGCAACACTGGGTTGGGGAGGAAAATAACAATGACAATGAACACATTATAAAGCTTTAGAGCCTCATTCACCAATGTCAGTTAAGAATGCATTTGGGGTAGCCGGGCGCGGTGGCTCAAGCCTGTAATCCCAGCACTTTGGGAGGCTGAGGCGGGTGGATCACGAGGTCAAGAGATCGAGACCATCCTGGTCAACATGGTGAAACCCCGTCTCTACTAAAAATACAAAAAATTAGCTGGGCATGGTGGTGCGTGCCTGTAATCCCAGCTACTCAGGAGGCTGAGACAGGAGAATTGCCTGAACCCAGGAGGCGGAGGTTGCGGTGAGCCGAGATCGCGCCATTGCACTCCAGCCTGGGTAACAAGAGCGAAACTCCATCTCAAAAAAAAAAAAAAAAAAAAAAAAAAAAAAAGAATGCATTTGGGGCTGGGCACTGTGGGATCACACCTGTAACCTCAGCACTAGGAGAAGCCAAGGTGGGAGGATCACTTGAGCCCAGGGGTTTGAGACCAGCCTAGGCAACATGGTGAGACCCTAACTCATTTAAAAAAAAAAGAATGCATCTGTCTGCAAGGAACAGAGACTCAAACAATAGTAGTTTAAACAACTAGAGATTTATTTTCTTCTCTTAACAGGAAATCTGGCTGTGGCAGCCTAGGACTTGGGCAGTGGCCTCTGGGGAGTGTGTCTGGGTGGCTAAGAAGAGGTGAGACAGAAAACTACTGGGACTTTTTAAAGCCTTTAAGTATTTGTGACTATTTTACCCTCTGAACTCTTGTATTGGTCACTATTGCTCTGTAACAAATTACCTCAAACCTTAGGCACTTATGATATAAAACATTTATTATCTCATAGTTTCTATGAGTCAGGAATCCAAGAGTGGTATAGGTGGGTGGTTCTGGCTCAAGGTCTCTCATAGTGCTGCTGTCAAGCTATTGGCTGGGGCTGGGGCCATCTGAAGGCTCTACGTGGGGGAGGGAAACTTCATCCACACTCTCTCTGACGATTAGCAAGAAGCCTCAGTTCTTTCTTGGCTGTTGGCCAGAGAACTCAGTTCCTCACCTCCTGGGCCTTTCTATAGGTCACTTGAATTTCCTCGTGACGTGGCCACTGGCTTCCCCCAGAGTAAATGATCAAAGAGAGAGACAGACCAAAATGGAAGCCACACTATGTTAATAATCTCAGAGGTGATATCCATCACTTCAGCTGTATTTAATTGGTCACACTCACTGACCCTGCAGGGGACTATGGGGAGAGGACAATATAAGGGCAAAAATACCAGGAAGCAGGAATTAGTCACTTTTTTTCCCCCTGCGATACGGAGTCTTGCTCTGTCACCCAGGTTGGAGTGCAGTGGCCTAAACTCGGCTCAGTGCAAGCTCTGCCTCCCGGGTTCAAGCAATTCTCCTGTCTCAGCCTCCCGAGTAGCTAGGATTATAGGAGTCTGCCGCTGCACCTGGCTAATTTTTGTATTTTTAGTAGAGACAGGGTTTCACCATGTTGGCCAGGCTGATCTCTAACTCCTGACCTCGTGATCCACCCACCTCGGCCTCCCAAAGTGCTGGGATTACAGGTATCAGCTACTATGCCCGGCCGGAAGCAGGGATTATTGAGGCAAACTGGAGGCTAACTATCACACCTCTATGTATGTATACATATATGTGTGTGTATTTGAGAAAAATGATTAATTTAAAACAGAAAAATAAATTTAAAAAAAAGACATAAAAACAAAACACCAAATGGTTGTTACTAATTCACTCTTCCACCAAAAATATATGTACATATCTGTTTTAGCACATATTTGCCATCATTTGGCATTATTATTTTTAAGATTCTTTTCTCTTTTGATTTATTCTCTTCATTTAACCTAGTAGTAGGTGAAAAGTAATATTTTAATTTTTGTATCTTATTGATTATTCCTAAGGTTGCACATTTATAAATTATTTGTTCACCAGTTTTATTGACGTTTTTTCAAGTTATGTCTTTACTTAATATATTAATGGATTAGGATATTAGCATTTTTTTCAATGTGCATTAGTTCTATATATAATAAAGGCATTACTTTTTTTTCTTTTTGAGATAGGTTCTTGCTCTGTCTCCCAGGCTAGTGTGTAGTGGCACAATCCTGCCTAACTACACCTTTGACCTCCTGGACCCCTATGAGCCTCCTGCCTCAGTTTCCCAAGTAGTTGGAACTACAGCTGTGTGCCACTATGCCTGGTTAATTTTCTTTTTCCAGAAATGGGGTCTCACTATGTTGCCCAGGCTAAAGATATTACTCTTTGTCAAAGAAAAAAAAGGCAGCTGTCTAGGTGGTGGGGAATATGGAGATCCTGCACTCCTCAGTGGCAGAGCTCCAAGGAGGGAGCAGGACCTCAAAAGGGACATCTCAGCATTGTACCTGAAGAGGGAACTGGACCCTGCGTACAAGGGATTCCGTCTTCCCTTCTCCAACCTCAGTAAAGATTCCTACAACTCATGTGGGGCTAGAAACAGGCACCGGCGGGCTTCACGGTCCCCATTCTTGGGCTGGCATGAGCCAGCTGTCAGCACCCCCAATGATGCCACAGGTCTTTTGTTCCAGGTTCTACATCTGGATTCTGGGGCATCCCTGGGAGCCAGAGGAAGCCCCAGTGATAACAGAGATTGAATTTCTTTCTAGTCTGGCAATATCCAGGCCAATTTAATTAGATTTTTAAAATATAAATGGATACTTTGTATATATATAAGGCTCTACATTCTACATTTTCTTTTTTAAAACTTCATCTACATTCTACGTTTTCTTATTTAAAACTCCATTAACTTTTAAAAAAGATATTGAGATAATTTATTATTTTTTCTCACTCCTGTCCCTTGGCTTTGTATATAACAGTGTGAATTTGAACTGTAACTGAACACTAATACAAGAGATGGCTTTATCACATTGTCTTTATTTTCAAAAAATAACATGAAGTGGGTTTTGGCCTGCTTCCTCAAGGAGTTAGGGAAAAATTCCTAGTATTACATGACACTGGTTAGAAAAGAAAAGAAATAAGAGAGAAAAATTCCATCTCAAATCTTTTTTTTTTTTTTTT
>NW_016107339.1:8929575-8937459 GCF_001604975.1 Cebus imitator | reverse complement strand
TTTTTTTTTTTTTTTTTTTTGCCTACTCTTACCCTGCACCTTGATGGAGTCATATAGAACCCCCTGAGTTCACCCAATTTTGGAATCTGAGGGAAGAGTTCTAGACAGTGTGGTCACTGTGAAGGGCTCGATGTCCAAACTTCAGTGGTCTCACTGCTCATAGCCCTGGAGACCATGGCTTAGAGCTCAGTCACCAGCCAAGTGTCAGCTAAGCCATCAGACATTCTGCCACTCTGGGGTCTGGAAGGGAGTCAAACACAGGCATCCACGGAGGGCAGAACCTGTACCTCTCTATCCCGCCATGGGAAGGAAATTCCACTTGCTGTAGAAAGCTGGGAACCATTCTATTCTCCCTCAACTTTTCAAATCAGCACTCCCTACTCACTTATATTATCTAGATCTTTGCCTTCAAGAGCCTAGATTTTCCAAAACAAAAGTTCTTTAACTCTCTGAGTGGGGACAAGATGGGCAGTCCTCTTAAACCTACAAAGAGAAAAAGCCTGTCGTGCTTTGGTGGTGAATCAGCTGACCAGCAGGGAAACCAGCCCCAGCTTGGAATGAGGTAATTCTGACAATAAAGCACACTACTGCATACAGAGCCCTCATGAATTGACTGAGACCCAACTTTCCATGGCTATCTCTAACCATTCCTTCTCATGTATCTAATACTCCGACTCCCTCAAATATTTTTTCTCCCTCTCCACCTGGCTCATCTCTCAAGGTATTCAAATCCTCAAAAAGGTGTCGGGGCTCTAGGTTGGCATCTGTAATTCTTTTGGCTTTCTTTTGTGGTCATAAGCTGACTGCCACAGTGACTTACACCAGTATCCCAGGCCAGAGTGTGCCAGCAAGCTCTCCTCCATGTTTGTCTCTTTCATAGGAAGTAAAACATTTCCCAGAAACCCCTAGCAGTCTTCTTCTCGTGGCTCATTGGTCAGAACTGGGTCACAGGGCACACGTAGCTGCAGGAGAGGCTGGGAAAGCAAATTCCTGGCAAAGTTGAATGGGATCGCCATAACTGGTTTAGGCAAATTATGATTTATGCCCAGACTGTGAACATAGTTGCCCTAGCCCTACAAAAAAAATGAGTCCCCTTAACAAAGAACATAGAAGGAAATAACTAATATAAAGTCTACCATAGAGATGTTGTCCCATTAATTATTCCACCTTCTTTAATTTGGCAGGGGCTGCTACTCTTTGTTTGCCCCTTCTTCCACTCTGAAACACTTCCAAGAATGTTTAGTTGTAAACTCAGTTAGCCAGAATAAGGTTTACATTTTCCAGCCTTCTGTGCAGCTGAATGTGGTCATGTGACCAATTTCTGAGAACGGGTTGAAAGGGGAGAAAAATGGAGGAAACTACCAGATATTGAAGAGAAAGGTCATGTTCTCCCTGCCCTTCATCCCAGTGCAATGGCCCAGTGCATTCTTCCTGCCTGCTACACAGGCAAAACCAATTCACTGAGACCATGGCATTGCAGTAAAGAAAGAGTTTAATTGACACAAGGCTGGCCATTCCACATGGGATATGGAGTTATTACTCAAATCGGTCTCCCCAAAGGCTCAGAGGTTAGGGTTTTTCAAGCATAGTTTGGCGGGCAGAGGACTAGGAAATGGGTGGTGCTGACTGGTTGAGGAGGCCATCACAGGGATGCGGAAATCTGTCCTTGTGTGCTGAGTCTGACTCTGGGAGGGAGGTGCACAGGACCCGTTCAGGCAGGAGTCAGGAGCTCTGGTGCCCAGATGGAGTTAGCCAGTCCTCAAAAATGCCAATCTGAAAAGACATCTCAGAAGGCCAATCTTAGATTCTAGTGATATTATCTACAGGAGGAACTGGGGAAGTTACAGATCTTGTGGCCTCTGGAACAATGGCTGGTTATCATTTAACTACACCTACATTTTAGCAGAACTCAGGCCCTTCTCTTAATCCTAACCTTGTGGCCTTTTATTAGTTTTACAAAGGTGGTTTAGTTTTGGGAAGGGCTATTGTCATCTTTGCTTTAAGGTTAAACTGTAAACTAAATTATCTCCAAAGTTAGCTTGGCTTGGAATGACCAAGGAGAGCTTGGAGGTTAGAAGCAAGAAGGAGTCAACTGTGTCAGCCTTCTCTTACTGTCATCATTTTGCAAAGGCAGTTTCATCAGAGGCTGAAACTCCTATGGGAGAATAACTGTAAACTTCTACAGTGTCTAAAGCACTATTATTTTGCAGCTACACTTATATCATAACAAATACAACTGCCTCCAATCCATGGCCTATAAACATGCTAAAGTCTCTCCTACCTTAACTTCTCCCTTGACCCCATGTTTCTCTCTAATTTACCTCCGGTCTTTCTCTGTGTAAGTCAGAGCAAGCAACCAGTGCCAACTCTTGGTTGATTTAAGCAGGAAAAACCATGGCTCACAGACTTTCTCCAGGAGAAAGCTGGAGAATCATATGTGTATTAGCTGTATATTGTCACAATAACATCACATAAACAACCATAAAACCGCAGTAGCATATAGCAATGGATATGTATTTAGTACACAAGTTTGTGAGGTTCAGTTTATCTGGGGCTGGGCTGGGCTGAGCTGAGCTGATCTCAGCTGGACTCACTCAAGTGTCTGGGGTCAACTGTTGGTTGGCCAGGCAATTCTGTTGATTTTGGCTGAGCTAATTCATATGTCCGAGGCTCAACTGGCTGTTGGCTGATCTAGGATGGGCTCAGCTGGGATAACTTAGGGAGACTTGGCCTAGTTCCACATGTTTTTCATCATCCAGCAGGCTAGCCTAGACATGTTCTCATGGCAATGGCAGAGAGCAACAGTGAGAGCAAGCCAATCACACAAGTGCTTTGCAAGCCTTGGCTTGTGTAATGTTTACTAACATCCCATTGACCAAAGTAAGTCAAAAGGATGAGCTCAGTCAAAATGAGAAAGTCCAACACGATGAGGTCCACAAGTGAAGAATTAAGGCCATTAATGCAATCAATCTACCACAGTATGTTCAGAGGTTTTTCCTTACCAGGTGGTGGGTAGCCCCAACATCATACCACGGAGCTGGTACACTGAAGGCACTGCCACTGCTGCTAATGAGCATTTGACTCCATAGTTACACGGAGAGGCCCAGGACAGGATGTGATTGTCGCTGCTGCCACAGCTATTCTCCCAAACTGGGAGTTGCTGCCATGCTGGCATTGCCCATCAGTGGAATGGCTTCTGTTCTGCTTCTGCTTCTTTGCATCACAAGCTCCTCGAAATTGGAAGTCTGGAGTGGGCGCATCTTATTAGCAGAGCTTGCAACATGTGCCATGACTTAGTTCACAGGAAGGTTGGGAAAATAAGTAGCTGGTATTTTCATATGTAATACTAGGAGGTGGACTCTGCTTCCCACAGAGTTTCATCGAGTGGGAAATTCTCCATATGTGGGAAAGGGATTTATATCATGAGTAGCTAAAACACCAGAACAGAACAACAATCATGAGGAAGAGGAGGAGGGGGATATCTACTAGCCTCTCATTTTCTTGACATCCAAGCTTCTTGAAAGCATATTCTTAGCTGGCTTTTCTCTTCTACTTATTCCCTAATTCACTCCTGTAACAGTAATCAGCTTTTGCCACAATAATGATGCAAAATTCAGTGGCTTAACACTACAAGCATCTATTTTTGCTACTCAAGCTTCAGGCTGAAGCTTGTTGCCTGGGGTGGGTTCCAGCCTTCAGTATGGATTTTTGTCTGCTCCACACGTCTGTTATCTTCCTTGGGCCAGTGGCTCCCCAGGGCATGCTCTTCTCTTAGTGCAGGCAGGGGAGTGGAAACACGTGATACCTCTTAAGACAAACTGTTGCAGGGCGCAGTGGCTCAAGCCTGTAATCTCAGCACTTTGGGAGGGCCGAGGCGGGTGGATCACGAGGTCAAGAGATCCAGACCATCCTGGTCAACATGGTGAAACCCCGTCTCTACTAAAAATACAAAAAATTAGCTGGGCATGGTGGCGCGTACCTGTAATCCCAGCTACTCAGGAGGTTGAGGCAGGAGAATTGCCTGAACCCAGGAGGCGGAGGTTGTGGTGAGCTGAGATCGTGCCATTGCACTCCAGCCTGGGTAACAAGAGCGAAACTCCGTCTCAAAAAAAAAAAAAAAAAAAAAGACGAACTGTTACTTTTGCTCACATTCCATTGGCCAGAAGTCTAGCAGGGAAATATACTCCATCTACTCTCACCCACTGCAAGGGAGTTAAAAACTGAAAACAATAATCTAATCTACTTCTACTCTTCTGGTTTCTGACCCTGCTGGGCCATTACGATCGACAATAACCCCACAATTGCCCAGTTGAATGGACATTTCCCAGGCCGGGCATGGTGGTTCACATCTGTAATCCCAGCACTTTGGGAGGCCGAGGCGGAAGGATCACTTCAGCTCAGGAGTTTGAGACTACCCTGGGCAACATAGTGAGACCCTATCTCTATAAAATAATTTTTAAAATTAGCCGATATGGTGGCATGTGCTGTGATCCCAGCTTCTCAAGAGGTTCAGGTGGAAGGATCG
The DNA here is from genome assembly GCF_001604975.1 of Cebus imitator. Classification (NCBI taxonomy): domain Eukaryota; kingdom Metazoa; phylum Chordata; class Mammalia; order Primates; family Cebidae; genus Cebus; species Cebus imitator. The sequence continues at coordinate 8,932,934 of NW_016107339.1, read as the reverse complement.
CTTGAGCACAGGAGGTCAAAGCTGCAGTGAGCCATGATTGTGCCACTGCACTCTCGCCTGTCCCAAAAAAAAAATAAAAATTCTCAGAAGATGGAGGGACAGCCAGGTGCCAGGTCATGCAGTACCTATCAGGCATGATTAGAGTTTGGATTTAATTCTAAGTGTAGCAGAAGCCATTTCATCATTAGATATGTGACTGACGTGGTCTTTCTATAACGCAGATCTGGTCACGTCATGTCCCTGCTTAAATTGGCAATGAACGTCCCATTGCCAAGAAGAAAAGGTAACGTAAGACTTATATAGCCTTGGAATTCTCCGATAGACCCCTGCTGCAATGTCTTCTGTCCTTCACACCATTCCTTGTACTCTTTGGTCTTACCATGTAGAGCTACTTATGGTTAATTTTAGTTTGGATTCTCCAAGAAGCTGACCCTGAGACAAGGATTTGAGTGTAGTTTATTTGGAGGTGACAGAAACACAAGTGGGGAAAGAGGCAGGAGTGATATAGGGGAAGGAAGGCAGTCAATAAAGGGCGAACTGTTAAGCCAACTACCACAATGGACAACAGGAGCTTAATCCTTTAAAGAAACTCTGAGAAACACACAACTCAGCATTATCCCCTCCAACTGCTAAAGGAGCTTTGGTGTTTATCTGCTAACTCCTGAGAATCAGTAGCTAGTTGAGGGCTGCTCCCAGGAGGAGTTAACTCTCAGATATTTCCAGTATGTCATGAGTCTGAACAGCATGGTTTCTATAGTTCTTGGGAGCTGGGGGAAGAGCCTTCAGGCAAAGAGATGCACTTAGCACAAGCAGAGGCTGAGGGATGTGGGTGAGGCACTGATAGCATCTCCTACAGTTCCTCACACACAATTTCTCCTTATAGACATCCATAGTTTCATGTATGTTTCATCTTCCTGCCTAGGATGCTTTCTCCCACCCTCTCTACCTAGTAAACTCACATTCATACTTCAAGGCCTTCCTCAGATTCCCAAGCAGAGAGGCTCAAGCTCTACTCTGTGTTTTCTTTAGGACATATTATAGCACGCACCTCCATTTTTATCCCTTGCCATGCTGCTTTACTTACTAGCCGGACTCCTCTACTAGATTATACAGTAGAATAATCTAGTAGAGGCTAGATTATCCTCTAGGACAGGGGCTGTATGCTTATAGTTCTTCATATAGTTTAGTGGCAGGAATATAGTAGATACATAAAAGCTAGTGAGATGGAAATGTGGCAATGATCTGGTGCAGTGCCGCATTGAATTGAGGTCAACTTGAGGCAAAATCATAATTTTTTTGCCCCTGTCTCACCTTCATGGCATTCCCCTCCCTTCACTCACCCAATACCTTGCTCTTCTTTCTCCCTAACCTAATATCAAAATCTGCTTCTGGTCACTTCTCTTACATTAAATGAGCACAAAAAATAGGAAACCTGGATTGCTATTCATCTGCTGCTGGCTAGCTTGAGGGTCCTTGGGCAACCCTCTTCTTCTCTGAGTTTCAGTCTTCTCATCTGTAAAATGATTTTCAATGTTCCTGCCAATAATTAGGGGTTTCTTTAAGAATATCTCTATAAGGATGGCGTATAAGGAATTGGCAACAGTGGTTGCCTCTAGGAAGCAGAAATAGGTGGCAATGGGCAAAAGTTGTGAGGGAGATCAACTTTTTCTTTATATCCTGCACTAGCTTCCTAGGACTTCTGCAACAAATACCACAAAGTGGCATAAAACAACAGAAATTTTTTTTAAGGTTCTGGAGGCTGGAAGTCCCAAATCAAGTAAATGCATGCTTCAAAGGCTCTGGCAGAGAGTCCTTTCCTCCCCTTCTGGGTTCTGGTGGCTCCAGGTATTCCTTGGTTTATGGCTGCCTCACTCCAATCTGCCTCTGGTCACATTGCCTCATTCTCTTCTGTCTGTTTCTTCTCTCATAAAAGAACACTTGTCATTGGATTTAAGATCCAACCAAGCAATACAAGGTGATCTCATCTTAAAATCTTTAACTTAATCTTTATAAGGATGCTTTTTCTGAATAAGATAACATCTACAGGTTCCAGGGATTTTAATGTATACATATCTTTTTGGGGGCCACGATTCAGCCTATCCAGTTGTACATTTTTATAATAGTATTGCTTTTCTTTTCTTTTTTTTTTTTTGAGACAGAGTCTCACTCTGTTGCCCAGGATCGAGTGCAGTGGCACTATCTCGGCTTGCTGCAACCTCCGCCTCCCGGGTTCAAGCGATTCGCCCACCTCAGCCTCTTGAGCAGCTAGGACCACAGGCTAACATTTTTGTATTTTAATGGAGACGGGGTTTCACCATGTTGGCCAGGCTGCTCTCGAACTCCTGACCTCAAGTGATCTACCTGCCTCAGCCTCCCAAAGTGCAGGGATTACAGGTGTGATTCCTGCGCCCAGTGGAAGGAAGATTTCTATGTGACTGAACAGAGACTAAGATTTCCACTTTTCTGCTTCCTGTTCAACCAAATTTTGTCCTTCCCTTAGGATCTGACTTTGAACCACCTTTTCCCTCCAACTTTTATTTACTGTCGAAACCACGTTATAGGAAATAAAAATGGAACTTTCATCCCATGTGGTTGGAAGCGTAAAGTAGTATGACCACTTTGAAAAACAGTTGGGCAGTATTTTGCAAAGTTGAACTTATGCACACGCTCCAGACCAACAATTCCACTTTCCTGTCAACATCCTAGAGAAACATTTCTAGTTGTTCACTTATCCGCAACACACAGGTAAGAAATTTGTAGCAGCAGAATTCACAGTGGCACAGAATGTGAAACTACCAAATGGCCATCAGTAGTAGCATAGATAAAATGTGGTATTTATAAAATGGACCATTACAACACTGAAAATGAGTGAACTATAGCTATACTCATCAACATGGGTAAATATCAAAATCATACTATTCTCTACATGAAGCAGGCAACAGAAGAATAGATATACACAATATTAATAGTATGTTACTTAAGGTTACAAACATAGGTAGAAAATATAAAAACGAGGGAGAGGGAGGATCCAAGATGGCCGTTTAGGAACAGCTCAGGATAGCAGCTCCCAGTGAAAGCGCAGAGGGTGAGTGGACGCCGCATTTTTATTGCCCACAGACTAGGAAATTCCCGGGCGGAGGAGCTCCACAGGTCACCAGTGTGGCTGTTTCGGCCAGCGCCGCTGCTTTGCCCTGCGCGGCTGCTTTGTCGGCGCCCCGAGCAGCGGTTCTCCGGTTCTCCGTACAAAATACACCGGTCCGGGGGCCCTTTTGGCTGGCGATTGGAGCCACGGGAAGTCGCCCATTCGTCTGTTTAAAAAGGGGACTGAGCAGGGAACCAGGACAGTAGATTCCAGGGCA
>NW_016107339.1:8907783-8924210 GCF_001604975.1 Cebus imitator | reverse complement strand
AACCATTGTGGAAGACAGTGTGGCGATTCCTCAAGGACCTAGAAATAGAAATTCCATTTGACCCAGCAATCCCACTACTGGGTATATATCCAAAGGATTACAAATCATTCTACTATAAGGACAGGTGCACACGAATGTTCACTGCAGCACTGTTTACAATACAAAGACCTGGAACCAACCCAAATGCCCATCGACGATAGACTGGACAGGGAAAATGTGGCACATATAAACCATGGAATATTATGCAGCCATCAAAAACGATGAGTTTGGGTCTTTTGTAGGGACATGGATGAACCTGGAAACCATCATTCTCAGCAAACTGACGAAGAGCAGAAGATCAAACACCCCATGTTCTCACTCATAGGCGGGTGTTGAACAATGAGAACACATGGACACAGGGAGGGGAGCACCACACACTGGGGTCAGTTGGGGGGAAATAGGGGAGGGACGGTGGGGGGTGGGGAGCTGGGGAGAGATAACAAGCAGAGAAATGCCAGATGTAGGTGATGGGGAGGAAGGCAGCAAATCACACTGCCACGTGTGTACCTATGCAACAATTTTGCATGTTTTTCACATGTACCCCAAAACCTAAAATGCAATAAGATAAATAAATGGAAAAAAAAAAACGAGGGAAAGATTAACACAAGATTCTGCACAGTGGTTACATATGAAAGAGAGAGAAAAGGGGAACGCCCATTGGAAGGGACCCCCAAGTGGCTTCTAAGGTATTGGTAATATCCTGTTGTATAGCATGGGGAGTGGGTACACGAGTGCACATGTTATTCATCAAACTGTGCATATTAGTTTTATACATTCTTTTGTGTGTCTGATATATTTAACATCCCATGAGAAAATTCTATTATAGGTGAGGACATGGAGCAATGGAAACTCACACTCACTGCTGTGAGGATAAGTTGGAAAAGCCATTTTGGAAAATATTTTGCAGTATCTAGTAAAGTGGGAGTTGTACATGTTCTGTGATCTAGCAGTGCCTTTCCTAGATATTCCTAGGTACTGTACCTTAAAGCAGTGCTTTTCAAACATGCTGATCATAGCCTCTTATTGAGAAATACATTTTACATCACAACCAAGCATTTCTCTTTCTTTTAGGCGCGTGCATGCGTACACACACGCACACAAACACAAGTGTAAAAAGGCTGAGAAAAATGTTTGCAAAACAATTCCTACCCCTATTACATGCAGCATATTCTGATATGTTCTATTTCTGTCTATTCTGTTTCATTAAAGGTCCCGACCTTTAAGTTTACTTTAACTCATTAGTAGTTAATGCTATGGAATGTTTGTGTCCCCTCAAAATTGGATTTAGATGTATATATTGAAACTAATCACCAATATGACGATATTAGGTGGTAGGGTATTTGGGAGGTGATGATGGTAGATTACTGCCCTTTTAAAAGAGGCTCCAAAGAGCTGCCTGGTCCTTTTCACCATGTGGGGACACAGCCAGCAGGTGCCATCTATGAACAAGGAAATGGGGCCTCACCAGACACCAAACCTGCTGCCATCTTGGTCTTGTACTTCCTACCCTCCAGAACTATGAGAAATAAATTCCTGCTGTTTATAAGCTACCCAATCTATGATATTGTTTTTATTTTTTATGTCAGACAGGTAATATGCCTACATCTTAACAAGGTTTGAGGGAGGTACATCTCACACATGGGCATAAACATTCACTCATCTCGCTTACAAACTGCAAAAGGACTGATCTGTGATATTTTGTTATAGCCTGAATGAACTAATAAAGTTGAGAAACCATAATTTGAAAAAACTGCACTAGAGAAAATTTTCCATGAGATAATGTATAAAAGAATGTTGACCAAGCAGTGTTCAGAATAAAAATAACTGGAAATGAGAATTGAGGAATAGTCACATAATGGAATGATATATTGCAGTTAAGATGAGTAAACTAGAGCTCAATGTATTAACAGAATGTTGAGTGAAAAAGCCAGTTGCCGAAGCATATGTACAGTATGATGCTATTTATAAAGTTTCAAAACATGAAAAACATGTTGTTTATGGATACACACATATGTAAAAAAGTCTAAAACACGCATGGGAATGCGGAACATGTAACTCAGAATTGTGGTTTCCACTGGAGAGAGGGAGTGGAACTGGATTAGAGAGGAACAAAATAGAACTTTAATTATATTTTAAGGTTTTTTGTTTCTTAATCTTTTTCTTATTTGTTCCTTATTATTTACTGCAGGAGATGGCAAACTACCAATTATGGGTCAAATCTGGTATGCTATTTTTATATGATCTATGAGATAAAAATGGTTTTTACATTTTTTAATTGTTGAAAAACTTGAAAGAAGAATAATATTTCATGATATGTAACATAAAGTGCAAATTTCAATGTGGATAAATAAAGTTTTATCAGAACACAGCTCCGAGAGCTTATTTATTGTCTGTGGTTGCTTTCACACTGCAATGGGAGAGAGAAATAGCTGCCACACAGACCGTATGGCTGGTAAAGCCTAAAAATATCTACAATCCTGCCCTTGTTAGACGTTTGTTAACCCCTGGTTGACATATATACATATATGTATACATACATATACGTGTTGACATATATGTGTGTATATACATACACACATGTGTGAGGGTGTGTGTGTGTATTTTTTTTTTTTTTTTGGTGTTTATCGGAATACAAATTTCCTCTATTTGCAGTCCTTCATTTTGTGGCCCGATTTTCTTGCCTGGAGTTTTTTTGAGACAGGGTCTCACTCTGTCACCCAGGCTGGAGTACAGTGGCACAGTCTCAGCTCACTGCAACCCCCACCACCCGGTCTCAAGCGATCCTCCCATCTCAGCCTTCTGAGTAGCTGGGACCACAGGTGTGTGCCACCACACTCCGCTAATTTTTTGTATTTTTGGTAGAGATGGAGTTTTGTGATGTTGCCCAGGCTGGTCTCGAATTTCTGAGCTCAAGCGACCCACCTGCTTCAGCCTCCCAAAGTGCTGGGCTTACAGGCATGAGCTACCATGCCCAGCTATATTTTATAATATTAAAAATTATGGTAACATTAAAGAAAAGTTTCAGAAGTACCAAAATGTATAATTCTACCCTCTACCAAAATTCACTTAATTTTCTTCCCATCTTTGACAAAACCTATATATTCTTATTGAAGTCATGCAAAGATATTTTATATTCTACTTTTTCCCTGCTGTACATCATTTCATACACCTTTTTGATGTGCTATGCAACATTCACATTTGCCCTCTTTAATGGTATAACATGGTTCAAGTTTATAAACTGCACATCATAATGTATGTAACTGCCTTCTCATGTTTAAATCTTCATATTCTTTTCATTTTCAGCTGTTTATTATTGGTTGCAAGACAAAGAATATCTCTGTACACAGAGATTTTCCCCTTTCTTCTTGCCAGCCATGGTGACTTCTTTTCTTAGAATAAGTTCTTAGGAATGAAATACCTAGTTTCCCCCCCAACCCCCAAATTCTAAAAACTCTTTCTTCCTCTCTTTCTTCCTATAACCTCTTGCTTTTTCAGTCTTTTTGCTTATCCCTTTGCCTTCTCTAATATAACTGATCTCTGCCATCGGCTGTTAGAGTGGTTGTTTAGATACTGTAAAGTTCTCTTGCTCTTAAATCCCAGTTTGACCTCACTGTCTCTTAGGTGGTCCAGCACTGCACAGTGCATTGTGAAGGCTGCTCCTTGCTCTAATCTCTTAACCCTTCCCCTTGTTAAGTGTCTACTTCCTTCCTTCCATTCCACTTCTTTGCTAAGGTTAAAGTCTGCCCGTGATCTCTCTGTAAGTCCAAAGGCTTTTTTCTCTATTTTTATCTTTCTACTGGAGCTCCTGTCCTGAAGTGACTTTCCTCCTATAGTTCCTCAGGCCTTTCTCTTTCCTTTCCTTTCCTGTCCCTACACAAGGATTATCTCTTTCATAACACTTTCTCTAAGTAGTTTAACCCGCTCTTGAATGAACATGAAGTTGGGCGGGGAAAAGTAGAAACTTACAGGCAAACAACATTGAGAAGCCACTACTTACAGTTTCGAAAGAAACTCTTGAGATAAATTCAACAATCACAGGCCATACTATACTAGTAACAGAAGATCTACAAAGTGAGGTCCATGGTTCAGCAGCATCAGTGTCACCTGGGAGCTTGTCAGAAATGCTCAATTGTGGGCTGCATCTCAGATCTACTGAATCAGAATCTAGGTTTTTAATATAATCCTCGGTGATTCACATGTGCAGTGTAGCATAGGAAGCAATGGTCTAGTGGACAAGTGAATACCTGCCAAGAAGGACCTCCATCAAAAGGCCTCCAAGGACCCCTTGGGAACCTCAAACCAATGATTTACACCTCTTGCTAGGCAAGGATGGCTGCCATAGCTATCAGCCCTCTGACGACAGCTACCAACCGATCTCCTGAATAGGTGAGGCCCTCCCTCCCTCATCATTCTAGGTACAGGCACATTCCTTTGAAGTTGCAAAAGAGTTTGAAGAGTACAATCTTTCTCAGAGAAGAAGACTGTTCTTCAACCGAGAGTGTAGGCAAGGATATAGAATCATTGATAAAGTGGACACATCCTACTAGGGGTTAGGAAACACTGTTTCCATCATCTTTCCTAACAAAAAATATGTGAATAACATAGAACTGAAAGACAAGACATATTTATATTCTTCGTTCTTTCACTCAGTAAATATTTACTGGGGCCAGGCACAGTGGCTCATGCCTGTAATCCCAGCCCTTTGGGAGGCCCAGGTGGGCGGATCACCTGAGGTCAGGAGTTCGAGACCAGCCTGACCAACATGGAGAAACCCCATTTCTACTAAAAATACAAAACTAGCTGGGTATGGTGGCGTATGCCTGTAATTCCAGCTACTCAGGAGGCTGAGGCAGGAGGATCACTTGAACCCAGGAGGCGGAGGTTGAGGCGAACAAATCTTGTGCCATTGCACTCCAACTTGGGCAACAAGAGTGAAACTCCATCTAAAAAATTAATAATAATATTAAGCACTCATTATGTGCCAAACACTATTCTAGGTGCTGGGATACAGCAAGGAACAAAGCAAAGTCCCAGCCTTGGTGGAGTTCACATTCTAAGGCACCCAGGCATATTTTCCCAATATGCCAGTCTCCAACCTTTTTGGCACCTGGGAGCAGTTTCATGGAAGACAACTTTTCCATGAAAATTTTGGGGGAAGGGGGTTTCAGGGTGAAACTGTTCCACTTCAAATAATCAGGCATTAGATTCTCATCAGGAGTGCACAACCTAGATCCCATGTATGAGCAGTTCACAATACGGTTCACACTCCTATGCTGCTGCTGATCTGACAGGGAACAGAGTTCTGGTGGTAATGATTGCAAGCCCACCAGCCGCTCATCTCTTGCTGTGCAGCCTGGTTCCTAACAGGCCACAGACAGGGGGCTTCTATTTTAGGGGATAGAGATGGACAGCAAACAAGTATATAATATGGCCTGTAGTGATAGCCCTTTAAGTAAAAATAGAGCCAGGCACAATGGCTCATGCCTGTAATCCCAGCATTTTGGGAGGCTGAAGAGGAAGGGTCATTTGAGCCCAGGAGTTCGGGACTACCCTGGGCAACATAGGGAGACTCTGTCTCTACAAATAATCAAAAGATGAGTTGGGTGTGGTGGCATGTGCTGTGGTCCCAGCTACTCGGGAGGCTGAAGTAGGAGGACTGCTTGAGCTCTGGAGGTCAAGCCTTCAGTGAGCCGTGATCACGCCACTTTATTCCAGGCTGGGCAACAGAGTGAGACCTTGTCGTGATAAATTAAAGAAAGAAAGAAAAAGAAAAATAGAGCAGTGTAGCCATTATTTAAGATGGGTGGTTAGGGAAGGTCTCTCCAAGATATAGACAGTTGGGTATGTGCATGAAATGGAGAAGCAATGCATTTAGGGGAAGAGAAGTCCAAGCAGAGGAAATGGTTAATGCAAAGGCCTTGAAGTAGAAACATGTTTAGCATGTTCAAGGAACAGCAGAAAGACCAATGGGCACAGTTGGAGCAGATTAAGCAAGGAAGACAGTGTCATGAGATGTGACTGGAGAGGCGAGTGGAACCGAGTCATGTAGCATCTTTAAGGAGTTTGGATTTTATGCCAAGTACAATGGAAGCCATGGCAAGGTTTTGAGCAGAGGAGTGACATGATACGGTCTGTTTCTGGGCTGGGTGCCATGACTCGTACCTGCAATACTAGCACTCTGGGAGGCCAAGGCTGGCAGACTGCTTGAGTTCAGGAGTACAAGACCACCTGAGCAACATGGCGAAACCTCATCTCTACAAAAACACAAAAAACTAGTTGGGCATCGTGCTGTGCGCCTGTAGTCCCAGCTACTCGGGAGGCTAATGTGGGAGGATTGCTTGAGCCCAGGAGGTGAAGGTTGTAGTGAGCTGAGATCGTGCCACTGCACTGCAGCTTGGGTGACAGAGCAAGACCCAGNAAAAAAAAAAAAAAAAAAAAAAGCAGCGAGACAAATAGCAGGCCGCTGTAAGTGGGTGTGTGGTTGGTTAAGATTCGGGTGGTCAAGTGATAGTGCTGGTGAAAAAGGCTCCAGCAATCTCAGTTTCCCTAGCAAATACTATTTAAAAAGCCATCACCAGGTAATTGATGTGAATTTTTTAAAAATCTTAGAGGGGAAACTGATACAGAAAACGAAGTGTAGAAATAATGGGCTTCTTCTCTGGGCTGAGTGCTGCTAACAACATCCCCTGGGAATCAGTGTTATTTAACATTTCATAAAAGATTAAGAAAAAGGAATACTTTGAGATAGTTCTAGGTACACAAATTATACTTTCCTTTCCACATAGTAAAATGTCAAATCAATAGGGAGCATCTTCTGGAACATCTCTAAAGCCATGTGTATAAGCTGGAAAGTGGCAGGTATCTTGTCACATGGATGAGTGTATGGCAGCTCACATAGGGGAAGACAATTCAGAGGATACCTTTAAGACGATGAACTCTGAACTGCCCGTTGCCACCAAGATAAGGAATCTGGAAGTTGTTTTAGATTACTACTTCAAGACATCAACTCTTCTAAAGCCCAAACAGCCAGCAAAAGTTCTGGCTGTCTGGAATAAAGACAAAACATCCACCTTAACAAAGCCTTAGTACATTCCTCTTTGGGCTTTGTGTGCAGTTAAGAAAAAGAAGCACCTTCTAGAGAAAGGCAGGTAAAATGATTAAAAGAATAGAGGGGTGGCTGGGCGCAGTGGCTCATGCCTGTAATCCCAGCACTTTGGGAGGCCAAGGTGGGTGAATCACGAGGTCAGGAGTTCAAGATCATCCTGGCCAACATGGTGAAAACACATCTCTACTAAAAATACAAAAATTAGCTGGCTGTGGTAGTGCATGCCTGTAATCCCAGCTACTTGGAAGGCTGAGACAGGAAAATAGCTTGAACCAGGGAGTTGGAGGTCGCACTCCAGCCTGGGTGAGAGAGCAAGATTCAGTGTCAAAAAAAAAAAAAAAGAAAAAAAAGAGGGGCTTCCCCTCCCCTGCCCTGGGTTAAATGGCCATAAAGAAGACAAGATGAATGTGTATAAAAGCATTAAAGATTCAGAGAGAGTAAAAATAACTCTTTTCATAGAATCCTATAATTCTAAAATCTGAGAACAGAAGAAGCTTGAAAATGGGACTAATGGGGCCAGGTAATCCTGGCTCATGCCTGTAATCCCAACACTTTGGGAGGCTAAGGCTGGCAGATCACGAGGTCAGGAGATCGAGACCATCCTGGTAACATGGTGAAACCCTGTCTCTAATAAAATATGAAAAATTAGCCGGGCGTGGTGGCCGGCACCTGTAGTCCCAGCTACTTGGGAGGCTGAGGCAGGATAATAGCTTGAACTGGGGAGGCAGAGGTTGTAGTGAGTTGAGATCACGCCCCTGCACTCCAGCCTGGTGACAGAGTGAGACTCCATCAAGAAAAAAGAGAAGAAAGAAAGAGAGAGAGAGAGAGAGAAAGAGAGAGAGAGAGAGAGAGAGAGAGAAAGAAGAGGAAGAAGAAGAAGGAGGAGGAGGAGGAAGGAAGGAAGGAAGGAAGGAAGGAAGGAAGGAAAGAAGGAAGGAAGGAAGGAAGGAAAGAAAGAGGGAAAGAAAGAAAGAAAGGCGCGTAATGAAGAAACAGTCACTGGAGGACATATAAAGAAGGTCCTTCTTTGGCTGGGGCCAGGGGTCAGGTCTTTAAGCATTCTCCAATGTGTGGAAGGACATGGGGTCGGGTCTTCAAGTATTCTCCAATACGTGGACGTACATGTGGTAGCTGTGAATGGGGGGTGGGGGACCCCTCAACAGTCCTTCGATGGGACAAAAACCACTCTAGACTGGTGCCCGCTTTCTCTCTGTCCCCAAATCACCACGAAATACAAGCACAGAAACTCAAAAACAGCAAAAAACACCGACAAGATATTCAAAATGCTAATATTACATCTCATTGTCTGTGAAAATTAAACTGAAAATGAATCCAAGGGTGCAAGATTTATAATAGATTAACAAGGGAAATTAAGGATGTTGGTGGGGCCGGGAGGAGATGCATCCTTAACTTTGTGATTCACACAATGGAGCTATACTGTGTCCTTCAAAGAAATGGTACTTGGTAAGCTGAGTTGGACGGCTATCACAAACCATTTCCTATACACTGTTAGCATAGTCAGAAAGTGAGAGTTATGGACTGACATCGGGATTAGATCATTTGAATTTTTCACCCACAGCACAAGTCCTTCCATCGTTTTCAATAAACAGAGCGAGAGGGAGACTCTGATGAACCGTTGCTCACGTGTTGAACAGTTAGCAACTCCGGGCTATCGGATCCCTGATGACCTTCCTTCAGAAAAACGAACGGACATGTAAACGGAACGAGGAAGGGGAGGGTAATAACCAGTGTCACTGAGTTGAGAGATGTTAAAAATGGACCACAATCAACACATGGGCCCTTACTTTTAGGTTAAAGATTCCTATATATAAATACATATTATGCTCGCCCTTGCCAAAAAATATTAGACTCAGGAAATTCATTCCTCACGAAAAAAATAATCCCCTCTCTTCCATTCCTTAGGTCCCTTACTTTACCTGCTTCTTCCCTCTGGAGGGTAGGAACTTTGAGCCCCGCCTCTCTGCTCCTCCAAGCTCCGCCTTCCCCATCCACCTGTGTGCCCTGCCCCTGACGTTACCCGTTGGCTTCAGCGGCTTGCAGGATTCCGGCTCCCGATTGGTCGGCCCATCCACAGTTTGCGCAGCTCACCAATGGCAGCGGCGCTGGGTGGAGGGGTGCCCACATCCAAGATGGCGTCCCCAGGAGCTGGGAGTGGGTGACCGGCGGCGGGGAAGCGGCCTGGGTTGGCCCTCAGATTGCGGGGTCTGGGGGCATCTCTCCAGGCAACCCCCTTGGCCCGCCTACAAGGCCTTTCCCCGGCCAGAGCAATGGCCGCTGAGAACAGCAAGCAGTTTTGGAAGAGGAGCGCTAAGCTGCCGGGGAGGTGAGCCCAGGACGCTGAGAGGGAAAGGGGATTGGACCAAACCTTTCCAGTTCCTAATCCCTAATCCCGCGGGCCTGGGGCGCCACCGAGGCCGGAAGACTGGTTTGGGGAAGCCGGGCTGGGGAAACTGGGGCTGCCTGGTGGCGGCAGGGCAGCTGTCAGGCAGAGGAGCGAACAGCGAGCTTTGGGGACGGCTGGATGTGGGTGTAGACCGTGGTCTGGGGGCGGAGGTTTCAGGAGGGGTGCCCTCAGCTGGAAGGTGGCCGAAGATTGGGCGCAACCCGCAGTGGAGTTGGGTGAGAGGTCAGTGTCGGCCCTGGTCTCGGAGGTTCATCCCCAGAGCTGCCTCCCACTGTAATCAGAACTCCCTCTCAGGGGTCTCCACCACGCACAGGTGGTTGCTCGCTTGAGGATGGCCCCTTCCCTTGCTCCCCTAGCTGGACACTTACCCGAAGGGTTCTGGTGGGAGTTTGTGGCCGCTTGCCGAGAGTGTTAGGCAAGAAAAGTGAGGACAATTCTCAAGCCCGACCTTACTTTATCTTGAGTTGGCCCTTTCCCACTGGGAATTAATACAAGGCGACCACAGAATCAGGGTTTATTCCTTTGGCATTTTCTAAGGATTTGTCCAACCCCAAGTGACTTCTTCCTTCCTTGCATTGTAATGCTCTTCTTGTGCAAATGCACTAAATCCTTTCATTCTTCAGTTGTTTAGCTGGAGAGCAGACCTCCTAAGACTACCCCCCACCCTCTTTTTGGTGTATGAGACTTTTAGCAAATTACCCATCCATCAATCTATTGATTTACTGTTTCAGTTTATTTTGGGGAGAGTCCTGAGAAGTATAAGGAAGAGTGTGTATTTCAGTCGTGAATTTAAGATTTCTGCCAGCCACAGTCTACTTGGTGATGAAATTCATGTTTGGTTGTGCCCCATGTGCTACCTTTTCTAGTGGATTCAGGTTTTTTCCTTCTGAGATAATCTTTTGAACTCGTGACGTTTTTTTTTTTGAGACAGAGTCTCTCTGTTGCCCAGGCTGGAGTACAGTGGTGTGATCTCAGCTCACTGCAGCCTCAAGTGATTCTCCTGCCTCAGCCTCCCTAATAGCTGGGACTACAGGTGCATGCCACCACGCCTGGCATATTTTTGTATTTTTAGTAGAGATGAGATTTCACCGTATTGGCCAGGCTGGTCTCGAACTCCTGACCTCGTGATCCACCCACCTCAGCCTCCCAAAGTGCTGGGATTACAGATGTGGGCTACTGTGTCCAGCCGACTTTACTTATTTATTTATTTATTTTTTAAGCAAGAGAGAAATGAGGGTCAATAGTGGCTAGATAAGAGCCTTAATTTTTTTTTTTTTTTTTTTAATGAAATAGAGACAAGGTCTCACTCACAATGTTGCCAGGACTAGCCTCTAACTCCTGGCCTCAAGTGATCCTCTTACCTTGGCCTCTCAAAGTGTTGGGATTTCAGGCATTAGCCACCATGCCCCAGCAAGTCTTATTTTATTAAGGATCCGATTTAGGACATATGGAGAATAGGGTGGAAATCAGCTTTTAGTAATATTTATTAAACTAATAGGAAAGCAAAGATAACTGCAGATTAAAGTGCTGTGGATTTACAGTGTTAATATTACTGTTAAAGATGTTCTGCGTCTTTAGGTAAGCACCACTTCCTGCCAGCTGATTCGTTTTCCTTCCTGGTCTAGTGAGCTCTCTAGTTGTGCTGACTGCTATTCTCTGGGATTTTCCATAGTGAGATCATTAAATTTTGACATCCTAAGATTATAATCAGAATCAATAGGAAAACTGTTGTATCAGGAAGCAGTGTAAGAGAAGTGTGACATGGCATGGCCTTCTCTGCCTTCTGACTGGTGGTTGCTATTAACAGTTTTTTTCCCCATATCTCCTGTGTTTGACTGTAGAACAGTCAACTTTTTTAAAGTACTACTTTTCTGAGATAGGAAGAGAAGTCTTTTCAGTTTCCTCAAGTTTCTGGATTCCCTTTTTATTTTGAAGAATATAGAGAAATTGAGAGAAGGCCAGGAACAATGCCTCGTGCCTGTAATCCCAGCACTTTAGGAGGCTGAGGCAGGCAAATCATGGGGTCAGGAGTTGAAACCATCCTAGCCAACATAGTGAAACCCCGTCTCTACTAAAAATACAAAAATTAGCTGGCTGTGGTGGTGCGGTAGTCCCAGCTACTCGGGAGGCTGAGGCAGGAGAATCACTTGAACCCGGGAGGTGGATGTTGCAGTGAGCAGAGATCATGCCACTGCACTCCAGCCTGGTGACAAAGGGAGACTCCGTCTCTAAATAAATAAATAAATAGACGACAAAGCAAGACTCCATCTCTAAATAAATAAATAAGTACATGGAAATAGAGAAATTTTGCCGGGCGCGGTGGCTCACGCCTGTAATCCCTACACTTTGGGAGGCTGAGGCGGGCGGATCACGAGGTCAAGAGATCAAGACCATCCTGGCCAACATGCTGAAACCCCAGCTCTACGAAAAATACAAAAATTAGATGGGCGTGATGGCATGTGCCTGTAGTCCCAGCTACTTGGGAGGCCGAGGCAGGAGAATTGCTTGAACCGGAAAGCGGAGGTTGCAGTGAGCTGAGATACCGCCACTGCACTCCAGCCTGGCGACAGAGCGAGACTCTGTCTCAAAAAAAAAAAAAAAAAAGAAAGAGAGAACTTTTGAGTTCAGAAAGACTTGGGTTACTGTTTGGACTCTCTTGTGTGTGTGACCAAGACAAATAATCTTTCTAGGCTTCAGTTTCCCTAGGAAATGAGAAACAAAAATACTTTCCCCAGAGTTACTGGGGGGACTAACTGAAATACCCTATTTGTAAAGAACCTAGGGCAGATTTATTTAGCCTATTATAGTTGCTCAAAAAACAGTAGTTATTAATATTACTGTCATTAATAGAGCAGGTAAACATTTAAAAGAATGTTTCTCAGATCCTTATCCCAGCTCGTCTTCGTTAAGGATTAAAATATTGTCACAATTCATAATAGTTTGGTAAAGTTAAATATTGTTCAGCTGTGTGCTTCTAGCAGTGAAGCCCACGAGCCACTGGTTGTAGGAAAAAACTAAGGTTTTTTTCTTTGTTTGTTTTTGTTTTGTGACGGAGTTTCGCTCTTGTTGCTCCGGCTGTAGTGCAATGGCGCGGTCTCGGCTCACCGCAACCTCCACCTCCCGGGTCCAAGCGATTCTCTTGCCTCAGCCTCCCAAGCAGCTGGGATTACAGGCATGTGCCACCACGCCCGACTAATTTTGTATTTTTAG
This sequence comes from Cebus imitator, assembly GCF_001604975.1. NCBI lineage: Eukaryota > Metazoa > Chordata > Mammalia > Primates > Cebidae > Cebus > Cebus imitator. The sequence goes on along the minus strand of NW_016107339.1, from coordinate 8,911,431 downwards.
TAGAGGCAGGGTTTCTCCATGTTGGCCAGGCTGGTCTCCAACTCCCGACCTCAGGTGATCTGCCCGCCTCTGCATCCCAAAGTGCTGAGATTACAGACGTGAACCACCGCGCCCCACCCAAAACTAAGGTTCTTTTAGATAGAATCGTACTTTGATTTAAAGAAAATATTAGGGCATTTTCTCAAGAATAGAACTTTTGCATCTGTACTCTTTCAGTCTTAGAGAAGAAAAACTTTCTCCCAGGTGGGGAAATGACACAAATGACTGTACTAGATGCTTTGCAACTTGGAAATGAAACTAGTTTACTCTTCTTTGCCAATTGAAAGGTGAAAAATCAAAGTGATGACAGGTTTCTTTCAGTTTGTCTGATCACGATCCAGCAACCTTAGTGACACCAAATAGAACTTTTATTAAATAAAATATGTTGAAAATGAATGAAACATTCTTTTTAAAGATAACAGCGTTGAGATATAATTCACATACCATAAAATTTACCCTTTTAAAGTGTACATTTCAGTGGTATTTAGTATATTCATTTATAGTACAGATGGTTTTGTACAACCATCAACACTAATTTCAGAACATTTTCATCATCCCAAAAAGAAACTACATACCTGTTTGCAGTCACACCCCATCCACCGCACTCCAGACCCTGGTAACTTTAATCTACTTTCTGTTTCTGTGGATTTACCTCTTTTGGACATCTTATATAAATGGAGTAATATGATATGAGGTCTTTTGTGACTAGCTTCTTTTTTAAGCACAGTGATTTCAGGCTTGTCCACGTTGTGGCATGTATCAGCACTTCATTACGTTGTATGGCTGAATAATATTCCATAGGGTAGATACACCACATTTTGTTCATTCATCAGTTGACCATTTGAATTGTTTTCGCTTTTTGGTTATTGTGAATAATGCTTTTATGAACATTTACGCACAGGTTTTTGTATGGTTATATATTTTCTATTCTTCTGTGGATAAATAGGAGTGGAATTGCTGGGTCATGTGGTAACTTGGTGGAACTAAACATCTTTTAAGTTCTCTCAGTTATTCACATAAGCCCCATGTACTTAGCACATCAAATGGTCATTGTATTGATGCCTAGAAGAGGCAATCTGTACCATTGTGGTTAAGAATGCAGGCTTTGGTGAGCGTGGTAGCTCACACTTGTAATCCCAGAACTTTAGGAGGCTGAGGTTGGTGGATCATTTGAGGCCAGGAGTTCAAGACCAGCCTGCCCAACATAATGAAACCCTCATCTCTAATAAAAATACAAATTAGCTGAGTGTGTGTGCCTGTAGTCCGAGCTACTCAGAAGGCTGACATATGAGAATCGCTTGAACCTGGGAGGCAGGCAGGAGTTATATGAGCCGAGATTGAGTCACTATGCTCCAGCCTGGGCAAGCTCCAGCCTGGGCAACAGAGCGAGACTCCCATCTCCAAAAAAAAAAATGCAGGCTCTGAAATCTGACTCCCTAGGTTCAAATCCCAGCTCTGCTTTCTAGCTATGTGATCTTATAGAATTTAATTAACCTCTTAATGCCTCAGTCTCCTCATCTGTAAAATACGGACAGAGTATCTGCCCCAGGGGGCTGTTATGAGGATTAAATGAGATAATACATAAAAATTGATTAGGAAGTACACAATAATATTACCTATTATAAGAATGATAATTCCAATGATAGTAGCTATCATTTTTGTTTTCTCTCCTTGCTTTAGTTTTTGAAACTGAAATTGAAAAGCTTTGATCTGGCTGGGTGTGGTGGCTCACGCCTGTAATCCCAGCACTTTGGGAGGCTGAGGCGGGCAGATCATTTGAGGTCAGGAGTTCGAGACCAGCCTGGCCAACGTGGTAAAACTCTGTCTCTACTAAAAATACAAAATAAATTAGCTGGGCCATGGTGATGCATGCCTGTAATCCCAGCTAGTAGGGAGGCTGAGGCAGGAGAATTGCTTGAACCCAGGAGGTGTAGGTTGCAGTGAGCCGAGACCATGCCACTGCACTCCAGCCTGGGTGACAGAGTGAGACTCAGTCTTTAAAAAAAAAAAAAAAAAAAGCTTTGATCAGTGTGTATGTGTCTAGAGCCTGGGCACAGGAGAAAAAAAACAGGGTCACACTCTGTTGCCCAGGCTGGAGTGCAGTGGCATGATCTTGGCTCACTGCAGCCTCTGCCTCCCAGGTCCAGGTTCAAGCATTTCTCCTGCCTCAGCCTCCCAAGTAGTTGGGATTACAGGCACATGCCACCATGCCCAGCTAATTTTTTGTATTTTTAGTAGAGAAGGGGTTTCACCATGTTGGCCAGGCTGGTCTTGACCTCCTGACCTCAAGTGAGCCACCCACCTCAGCCTCCCAAATTTCTGAGATTATAGGCATGAGCCACTGTGCCTGGCCCTGGCTGATTTTTGTATTTTTTGTAGAGACAGATCTTGCCATGTTGCCCAGGCTGGTCTTGAACTCCTGGCTCAAGCAGTGTGCCCACTTCAGCGTCCCAAAGTGTTGGGATTACAGGCGTGAGCCTCTGTGTCTGGCCAAAATCCAAATTATTTGAGTCTTTCAGGCTCTTCAGTGTTGGGAAGAGAGGCCAAGTTAAGGACTTGAACCTAATCCTAAAATCGTAATGAATCTGTTACTCCTATCACTTAGTGTCACAGCCTTTCTGGGCAGGTGTGTTACAACCTGTTCTTGGCTTGGAGATGTTTTACTGGTAGAGTGAGTGACTAGAAGATACTAAATTATCATTGAAACGGCATAGATCGCCCGTTCTGGAAGACTTCTGTGGAGTGAGTGTGTGAACCTAGATCAGTTGCCAAGACGTTTGGCATTTAAATTTGATGGGTCTTTTCCCATATTTGCACTAGCTCTTTTATCAGTGGTAAATGAACAGCTGTTGGTTTTTCCTACCAAGATATTTGCGCTGTTCCAACTAGGCAAAACAGCTATGCCAGTACATTCTATGGTGTTGGTTTTATTAAAGAGAGTGACGGAGGTTAACCAGAACTTTTGTTCCATTTTGTCTCTGTGGCAGCATATCCCATGGCATTCTTTTCTCTGCATATGTGATGTGATTTCTTCGAGATGCAGTGCGTTAACCTCTGGTTTTTAGGTCTGGCTTAAGCAGAGGCCTAGGTTTTGTAGAGTTCTAACCTTCGCTTCCTAAATATTGTTAAGTGCCTGCTGGCGAGTGTTGTGCTCTGCCAGGTGGCAAGGGGGCTACAGAAAAAGATAACGGCACCACCATGGCTTTCTAGAAGCAAAAAATCTGCTTGGCATCATGGCTTCCCTTGGAGAAGATGCTGTGTATGATTGACTTTCTGGTTTTTCCACTAAACATATGTCACATTTGTAATCAGACAAACTTAAAAGTGGAGTTGAGAGAAAACACATTGTTGAATGCGAAGAGCAAGATGTAGAATGATATGTACAATGTGCAGTCTTTTATGTGAAGTTTGAAAACATAAAAATTACTGTGTGTTGTTTATGGATATATGAATATACGTAGAAGTATAAAAACAGATGGGAGGCGTTCCCTCTAATTTCAGAATAATGGTTATCTCTTGGGAAGTGAAGGAACAGGATTAGGGACTGCAACTGGAGCATCAGTAGTCTAATACTCTTTTTTCTTTTTTTCTTTTTTTTTTTTTTTTTTT
>NW_016107339.1:8877125-8906421 GCF_001604975.1 Cebus imitator | reverse complement strand
TACAGGCATGAACCACCGCACCTGGCCAATCTAGTTTATTTTTAAAAAATGATATAAGCCCTGATTTATGTAAGTTAGGGAACTAGAAAAGGCATGAGTTAGTAGATGCTGAGGGTAGGGATATAGAAAGTTTCATGGTGAGTGTAGAATTTAAAGAGAATATTGCAGGGTGGATATAATTTTGAAAACGGATATTGAAAATAAAAAAGCATTCCAAGTAGGGAAAAGAGCCTTATTTAATAATGGATTTAATAAGTTTGGAAGGGGGAGTGGAAATCAGCCTTTCCTAAAGCTGAGTTTGGGTTTGGAAGGAGTAGGGATGGTACAGACAGTGATAGGTGAATTAGAAATGTTAGGAAATTGAGCACCTTAATCACTGGGCTCTTCTGGTCTATCTGCATTTAGTCTCTGTGGTCATCTTGGTTTCTCTTTTCTAACTTCTTGCCTGTCTTTTTAAAAGTGCAATAAACTGATTTATTATGCAAATTGTTCCAGGTTTAGATACATCATGGTTTAGTTCAAGAATATGTTAACAAATTCAATTCGGGCTCTGCTACCTTTGCTGATGAAGTCCATCATTTATCTTAGCCTTTCTGGCTATGCCAGCACCTTGGGCTGACAGCTTTAAAAAATAGTACACTGTGGTTTTCAGACTCCTTTCCTAGATGGTAACTGATGGCCTCTGACCCTTCAGCCTGCACAAATTACGTTTGCTTTTTTTCTCCATGGGTTACTGGCAGATGGCAATACTCTTTTAAGGAGAGGATCTAAGGACCCTCTTATTTTTCTACCCAGTCAACCTTACCTAACCGGCCTGTTGAGATCTTCCTGCAGTTTTTCCTCTGATTTTACATTGTACTGTGAGGAGGACTTGTGGACTTGAAGAATTCAGGTGTACTCAGATTATTTGCAGCTGCTAATGTGCACATCAGTAGCCCTTTGAGTGTTTGTGTTTTTGTTTTTGTTTTCCAGGAAGGGGCAGGTTGTCTGTGTCTAACACCCCCTTCCTCTCTCAGCGGAACTTTCCCTTTACTCTTTGATTCCTCTTTTTTTCTTTCTGCCTAGGAAACTCTTTAAACACATCAGTTAGTATTGTTTTCAGAGTTTGTATTTCTGTTGTAATATATGTAATAGTTTGCTTACAAATTACTTCATAACCTTCCAGAGAGATTTTGGGAGTAATGAGTCTTATAGCTAAAGAGGTGGGGACTATATTTATACATGGAAGATTATATACAAGAAGATTTCCTCTGAAATCTTAATAGAAATCAATGTGAAAGTGATTGAATTGTCTGTATTTTTATTTAAAAGCATCTTTCAGATCACCTCTGTTATGTGAAACAAGTATTTGGTAAGCTTGTTTCAATTTATAAATGTTGGGTATGTATTAAATTATAAAACTGGGAGGGGAGAAGAAGATCAACGTTTCTTGGTCACTGAGTGTTTGCTGGGTAGTGTTCTAACATTTGCAAATCTACGTCACTACCTGCTTAACATTAAATGAGCATTACCACCCACCAGGAATTGTGCTAAAGGGCTCTTGACATATTATCCCACTTAAATCTTCCAACCTTCTCATGATTGCATAATTTATTTCTTATAAAAGTGATACTTGTACATGATACTAAATCAGAAAGGATTTGCAGTGAAAACAGTCTCTTTGGTGTCCCATCATCTTCTAGTCATCTGGTTCCTATTCCAAACTGCTGCTACCAGTGTCTTTTGTATTCTTTCAGATACTCTGTGAATACATAGACCTAATCATACATAAAATGCATATATCTATCTTAAAGATTTGTACAAAAATGGTGTCATACATATAGTTCTACATCTTTTTTCAATTAATGTCTGCATTTATTTCAGGTCAGTGAATATAGAACTGCCTCATTCTTTTTTTGTTGTTGTTGTTGAGATGGAGTCTTGCTCTGTTGTCCAGGCTGGAGTGCAATGCAGTGGCGCAATCTCAGCTCACCGCAACCTCTGCCTTCTAGGCTCAAGTGATTCTCCCGCCTCAGCCTCCCGAATAGCTGGGATTACAGGCACCAGCTAATTTTTATATTTTTTTGTAGATACAGGGTTTGGTTTTGCTGTTGTCCAGGCTGGTCTTGAACTCCTGACCTCAGGTGATCCACCCACCTCAGCCTCCCAAAGTGCTAGGATTATAGACGTGAGCCACTGTGTCCAGTGAGAACTGCCTGATTCTTTTTAAAAGATGTATTGTAATTTATTTAACTACTTTCCTGTTGGTAATTATAATTTCTCTTTTAATAGGTAAGTTCGCTCCTTTATATTTATTGGAATAACTGATATATTTAGTTATTAGTCTTAGTTCAATTTTTAATATTTTCTTCGTCATCTTTTTTTTTTTTTTTTTTTTTTTTTTTTTTTTTTTTTTTTTTTTTTTTTTTTTTTTTTTTTTTTTTTTTTTTTTTTTTTTTTTTTTGAGACGGAGTTTCACTCATGTTACCCAGGCTGGAGTGCAATGGCGCGATCTCGGCTCACCGCAACCTCCGCCTCCTGGGTTCAGGCAATTCTCCTGCCTCAGCCTCCTGAGTAGCTGGGATTACAGGCACACACCACCATGCCCAGCTAATTTTTTGTATTTTTAGTAGAGACGGGGTTTCACCATGTTGACCAGGATGGTCTCGATCTCTTGACCTCGTGATCCACCCGCCTTGGCCTCCCAAAGTGCTGGGATTACAGGCTTGAGCCACCGCGCCCGGCCTAATTTTTAAATTTTTTGTAGGGAAAAGGTCTTGCTATGTTGCTCAGGCCAGTCAAACTTCTGGCCTCAAGCAATCCTGCTGCCTCAGCCTTCGAAAGTGCTGGGATTACAGATGTGAGCTACTGTGCTCAGCCTGTTAAAAATATTTTCTTTTTTAAAAAATCTTTCACTCTGTGAATTGTGCTTGCTCTTGAGGAGAGGGCATACACACACACACACACACTGATAATTTAGATTTATCTTTTTATTCTAGTGATTGTGTTTATAAGTGTAACTTTATACCACATTTCTTCAGACAGTACCCATTGACTCCCTAACCATGAGTAATGATGAAATTAGTAAGTATATTTCCTCGCTCCTCCCTTCCCACCTGCTTCTAGTTATTTTTCTTAGTTTTATTTTCTATCTTAAAACGTACATATTCCTCTGTTAACGTTTACAGATCTCAGTGGGATTTAATGTTAAGCAGGTAGTGATGTAGATTTGCAAATTGAGCTGTCCACTTTATCTTCTCAGCCCTGTCAGTAAAAGATGAGGGAGTCAATGCACTTATTTGTCTACTTTTTCCTCCTTTTAACATTTGCCAATTATATTACTTTTACATTCTCTTTGCCTCAATGTAAGACCTAGTCGTAAGATTGGATCAGTTCAGGGCTCTCCACCAATCCTTTTGCCATGGTTTCTCCATCTCGTGATTAGTTGAAGTTTGTTCTGTCACACCTTCTTCAGGCAGGAGTTAGGGAACACATTTTCCCTGAGTTCTTATATGTTGAAAAGTAGTTTGATTTTTTTTTTTTTACTTTTATTCTTAAACAGTTTGGCTTGATATATAGTTATTCTTGAGTTATTCTTACTTATTCTCATTTTCATTTGTTTTCTTGAAGCAGGGTCCAGGCTGTAGTGCAGTGGTGTGCTCGCTCCAGCCTGGACCCTTCTGGGGTTAAGCTGTCCCCCCGTCTCAGCTTCCCAAGTTGCTGACACTACAGACATGCATGCCCAGCTAATTTTTTATTTTGATTTTTGTAGAAACAGGGTCTCACTTTGTTGCCCAGGTTGGTATTGAACTCCTTGGCTCAACCAATCCTTTTTCCCCAGCCTCCCAAAGTGCTGGTATTACAGGTGTGAGCCCCATCCAGTTCATTTTCTTTTAATTGTGATATATTACAGAAAAGCACATGAAGCACAAATGTATGGTATGTTGATTTAATGAATAATCACAAAATAAACACCCCAAAAACTTTTGTGTCTGTTTGCTGCCTCTTCCTTTCTTTCCCCCAGAGAGAACTATATCCTTTTATGTCATTTATTCCTTTTTTTCTTTATAAAGTTACTCTGCATATGTCCCTAAACAGTAGAAACTACTTTTGTCAGTTTTTGAAGTATATATAAGAAGAATCATACTGTATTTCTTCTCTTCTACTTTGCTTCATTTGTTCAACATGACATTTGTAAGATCCGTCTACATTGTTACTTGAAGCCCTACTTCACATATACTCTCATTGGTGTATAGTGGTCTACTATATAAACATATTGCGGTTGATTTCTCTATTCAGTATTGATTTTGGTTATTTCTAGTTTGAGGCTAAGGGGAACCATGGTGATTTGAATAGTCATATATATGTCTCCTAATAGATATATGTATATATTTCTCTTAAGATACGTATTTGGGAATGAAAATACTGGATCTTAGGGTATGCATATTTCATTCTTCCTAGATATGGCCAAACTGTTTTTTGAATTGGTTATGTTACTTTATACCCCTCCTACAGTGTGTGAGTTCCTTAGGTCACCCTTCACTGTCCTTAGCCCAAAGAGCCTTTCAAGTGGGTAATATTCCCACTTTAAATGAGAAAACAGGTTCAATGGAGTCAGAAAACTTGCTGGAAGTTCATAGTGGTACTGAATGCCGGAACTGGCATTTGAACTCTGCCCTGTCCAACTCTAAAGCCTGCTACCTTTCCGGGCTGCCTTCTTTACACATAGGATATCCTGTCAGGTGTGTAAGGCACTGAAACTTCACCAGGGAAAATGAACATTATCAAATATATTTTTTAATTTTTTTAAAGGGTAGATTGCTCTCTTTGGAGGATGGCTTGGGTACAGTTATTAGAAATAACCTATTTCTCAAAGTCCCATCCAATTTTGTGATGCAGATGGCACTCAGCCAAAATATTTAGTTTCCTAACTAAACTAACAATTTATTTATTTATTTATTTTTGCTTTTAGCATTCAGCCTGTATACGGAGCACAGCATCCACCTCTTGACCCTCGGCTCACCAAAAAGTAAGTCAAGACATTTTCTTTTCATCTATCTACTTCCATCACCCTCATACCCTCCTCTATTTTGTTGAAATGACAGTTTTTACTTTGACCTTTTTTAGCCTCTCTTCTGCCCTATTTTGGACCAGGAGATGAGCAATGTTCTTACTTCCAAATGGTCCATTACTAAATGGGAAATTAGCTCCCATTAGAGATTTTGTGTTTTCCTATACTGGGAACTGGTATATGTAGGGTTTGGTATTGGATTATTTGGTCAAAAGGGAATGGTCAGGCCAGGCGCCGTGGCTCACACCTATAATCCCAGCACTTTGGAAGGCCGAAGCGGGCGGATCATGAGGTCAAGAGATGGAGACCATCCTGGCTAATACAGTGAAATTCTGTCTCTACTAAAAATACAAAAAAATTAGCTGGGTGTGGTGGTACACGCCCGTAGTCCCAGCTACTTGAAAGACTAAGGCAGGAGAATCGCTTGAACCTGGGAGGCAGAGGTTGCAGTGAGCTGAAGTCGTGCCATTGCACTCCAGCCTGGGTGACAGAGCAAGACTCCGTCTCAAAAAAAAAAGAGAGAGAATGGTCAAAAGGTCTTTATTGATTAAATGTTGTCCTGAAACCAGATGATTGATGCCCTCCAGATCTTTTAGCAGGAGACCTGGTTTCTGAGGCTCACTGCTTCTGAATATAGGTAGGTCTGCCACCTTTTCCTCACTTACACTGTGAGAAATAGGGCAACAGAATATAACTGTAGGCTGGCATTCTTTAGTTCCTCTTACTCTTTGACACACTCAAAGAGACACAGGCACATGTACAGTAGAGTGAAAAGCTATTTAGGGCCAGGCACAGTGGCTCATACCTGTAATCCCAGCACTTTGGGAGGCTGAGGCTGGTGGATTACTTGAGGTCAGGAGTTCGAGACCAGCCTAACCAACATGGCGAAACCCCATCTCAACTAAAAATACAAAACTAGCCGAGCGTGGTGGCAGGCACCTGTAATCCCAGCTATTTGGGAGGCTGAGGCACAAGAATCACTTGAACCCGTGAGGCAGAGGTTGCAGTGAACCAAGATCATGCCGTTGCATGCCAGCCTAGGTGACAGAGCAAGACTCCATCTCAAAAACATAAACGTAAAAATAAATAAATAAAAGCTATTTAGGAGGCTATTTCTCTAGTAGAACTCTAATAAAATATTTTCAAACACAACAGAAACTCTAGTTAAATTCAAGATGTGTGAGTATGTATCCATACCCCCAATTATCCCTTTATCCCATCCTTCTCTCCTGGACCATCACTGAGCCACAGTGAACTTAAATGAGGAGATAGGTTGCCTTCTGAGATTTTCTAAGAACATTGGCGTCTATTTGGGGAAGGCTCAATTTTAGAGACTAGTCTCTGGGAAAGTTGTTTGTAATGAAAGCTGAATGGCTTGGGAGATACAGACCTAGGTTCTCACCTTCCTGGGGCCTCTGTATTGATAGCCACCCTTTCTTCCTTCACAGTCAATAGGGAAGTAAAGATAATATACAATTGTACTTCCAACTATATGACATGCTGGAAAAGGCAAAACATGGAAACAGTCAGAAGATCAGTTGCCAAGGGGTGAGGTTGAGTGGAGATATGAATAAGTGGAGCACGGAGAATTTTTAGGGTAGTGCAGCTACTCTGTATGATACTATGAAAATGGTGGAACTGCCGCGCATGGTGTCTCATGCCTGTAATCCCAGCACTCTGGGAGGCGGAGGTGGGCAGATCACCCAAGGTCAGGAATTTGAGACGAGCCTGGCCAACATGGTGAAACCCTGTCTCTACTAAAAATACAAAAATTAGCCAGGCGTGGTGGCGGGCACCTGTAATCCTAGCTACTCCAGGAGGCTGAGGCAGGAGAATTGCCTGACCCTGGGAGGCGGGGGTTGCAGTGAGCCGAGATGATGCAACTGCACTCCAGCCTGGGCAACAGAACGAGACTCTGACTTAAAAAACACAACAAAACATAAAAACGGTGGATACATGTCATTATACATTTGTCCAAACACACAGAATGTACAAAGCCAAGAGTGAACCCTCGTTCAAACTACTGACTTCGAATGATTATGATGCATCAGCGTAGATTCATCAGTTGTAACAAATGCACCACTGTGGTGGCGGATGTTCATAATGGAGAGGCTGTGCCTATGTGGGAGAAGGGATTGTATAAGAAATCTCTGTACCTTCCTTTGGATTTTGCTGTGAACCTAAAACTGTTCTAAATATATAAAGTGGTTTTTTTTAAAAAAGAAAAGGAAAAAACGATAATGTACATTAAAGCACTTTGAATACCTAGAAGAATGCTATATCAAATATACATTATCAATATTTAAAAATGTTAAAAAAAAAACTGAACTGAATATGTGGCGCACTTTCTATAATTCTACCAACTTGTTCTTTTTGCGATTGGGTATATGTAGAAGGCACAGTGTTCTGAATTACTACAGAAGCATGACTGCTGTTCTTGTCTGCAAGGTGTGAGCTTTTTTTTTTTTTTTTTTTTTTTAAAGCAGAATTCACTATTGTATAGACTCCTTGAGAGTGGGGACTTTGTTTTGTTCATCACTATACCCGTAGCCTCTAGAACAGCATGTGGCACATAGTAGGCACTGAATAAATATTTACTAAATGAAGGAATGAAACTATCTAATTTACTTAAACAGCAGGCTTTTCTTTAATGTTCCTTAGTTTGCACCTTTTTTAATTTTGAGATATGGTCACTCTGTTGGCTGGAGTGCAGGGGTGTGATCTTAGCTCATTGTAGCCTCCATCTCCTGGGCTCAAGCAATCCTCCCATCTCAGCCTCCATGGTCGCTGGGACTACAGGCGTGCACCACCATACCTGGCTAATTTTTGTATTTTTTTGTAGAAACAGGGTTTTGCCATGTTGCCCAGGCTTGTCTCAAACTCCTGAGCTGAAGTGATCCGCCTGCCTGAGCCTCCCAGAGTGCTGGGATTACAGGTGTGAGCCAGTGCACTGGCTTTTTTTTTTTTTTTTTTTTTCAAAGACAGAGTCTTGCTCTGTTGCCCAGGCTAGAGTACACTGGCATGATTAGGGCTCACTGCAGCCTTGACCTCCTGGGCTGAAGCTATCCTCCTGCCTCAGCCTCTGCCTGCCTCACCCCCAACCCCACCCGCAGTAGCTGGGACTACAGGCATGGGCTACCACGCCTGGCTAATTTCTGTATTTTTAGTGTAGTTAGGGTTTCACCATGGTGCCCATGCTGGTCTCAAACTCCTGGACTCCAGCGATCAGCCTGGCTTGGCCTCCCAACGTGCTGGGATTACAGGGGTGAGCTACTGCACCTGGCTCTTAGCTATTAAGGGGAGCATGTTTTCTGTGATATCTGTGTGATCTTCACATTAAATAGAAAGGATTTTACTATTCTTTTGGTTTTATCAAGAATCGACTTTCTGGTCTGTTGGCCAGTGAGCCAGGCACTACTGGTTACCTACCTGATAGTCTTCCGTATCCCTTCTTCTTTCATGCTCAAGAACCATAATTTTGTTCAGATATTGAGTAAGCAATAATGCACTTAGGGGAGGTATTAAGATTGGTTTAAGTCTTTCATGTCAATTCTTTAGTCATCCCAGTGACTGGCGTAGAGTGGTTTCATCTCATTGGTTCTGGCCAATCAAAGAAAGTCTCCTTTAAACCAATCTTAATACCTCCCCTAAGCGCATTATTGCTTTCTCAACATCTGAACAAAATTATGATTCTTGAGCATGAAAGAAGCAGGCATAAGGAAGACTAACAAGTAGGTAACCGGTAGTGCCTGCCTCACCGGCCAACAGACCAGAAAGTTGATTCTTGACAAAACCAGAAAAATAGAATTCATTCTATTTAATTGGAAGATCACACAGATGTCACAGAAAACATACTCCCCTTAAGTGCTAACAGCCAATCAGAGTGGGAGATGGTTCTGTGAAGAGCCTCTTTTTGCTGCCACTCACATTTCCTGCTTTTGAATGTGGTAGTGTGAGTGCGATTCTGAAAGCTATAGCAGCCAACTGGTAACCCTGAGACAAAGAACAAGAGGATGGCCTAGACCTACATCGTGGTCTTACTATTTAAGGATCATAGTTGAGTATTATGTTACTTGTAGCCACAAGCATTCCGGTCACAGCCAGGAGTTATTGATTGGTAACAGATCTGTTCCAGCGCAACCTTTAACAAACACATGGCTAACCTATAAATCCGTCCATCCACTCATGCATAAGACACTGGAGATACTGTCCATTTTCTGTTTTGATCAAGATTGCCATACCTTGTCTGCACCTGTCATCAACTGAGCTTTTCCCTAATTTTGTATTTAGGACAGATCTTCTGGAATATTTTCATATCCCAAACTGCCAAGGCAAACTTTATATTGTTTTCTCACCTGTTAATGATATGAAATCATGAATATTTTCACTGATCCTTCAGCAGAGTTTCAGTCATGCTTTCAATAGGAGTAATTACTTAGTTTGGGAGGAATTTAATTGTCACTGAATTAATTGCCTCCTTTTTTCATGTATGTGGTGGTTTGGTATTGATGTTTTATAACATGAGACCACATCTACATCTGCATCAGACCATTTTACAGTTTCAGATTGTTGCCATAAAACATTTATCGCCTCTATTTTAGTACCTTTATTAGGACGTTTTTATGACTTTCTCTGCTACATGATTATCGTTCCACTTCAGCCCATCATTAATTACTGTGTGGTTAATACACATTGCAGCAGAAGCCTTTACATTGGGTCTTCAGTCATCTAAACTGCACTAGCACAGTAAGTCGTTCCCTGTCCATATATATTGACTTTAATTTGCCAAATTATTACTATTAGTGATACTATTGCATGCAATAATTTTTACAGCTCAAATAAAACTAGTCTCATTGTTGAGCAGCTCCATTGGCCACTCAATGGTATGACAGGCTTCTAAGTTTATTGTTTCCTGAATTGATGCTAAAGTATGCTAGGTCCTAATTCTGAGTCATAAAACCAATTCACATGAAGCCACATTAGTTACTAAGATATCTGGATTTATTTGATTGTTACTAAATTTCTCCACTTGCTTCATATCACTTGCCAGTATCAAACATTTTTCTAGAAAATTCTGTTAAGTAGAGCGTCCACATCAGTAAGATAGTGTAGTATGATCAAATTACAGAATGATTGATCTTCTGTACTCCTAACCGGTGTAACCTGTGGCCACTCTTTTTCAACCTACCCTTAGGTATTTGTGTTACTGTCTAGCAGGGTACTCAATGACCAAACCCTTCACCGAGTCAAATGTGCCCTTTACTAGGTTTGTGACATTTTTAGTATTCCCTGTACTTCTTGAATCCCTTTTTCTTTGCCAGTTACTATCTCTATGACCTTGGGCAAATTACTGAAATTTTCTGAGCCTTAGTTTCCTCATTCATAAAATAGAGATAGTAAGACTCACCCCACAGATTTGTGAGGATTGCATGAGGTTGAGGTATCTGCAAAGGTGCTTTCTAAACTATGATTTGTCGTACAGTTGTAAGAAGGTATGGTGTAGGTGTTCATCAGAGGCCAGTTTGGTTTTGACTTTGATAGAGTTGTTTTTAAATAATCTTGGTTAGGGCGGGGCACGGTGGCTAACACCTGTAATCCCAGCACTTTGGGAGGCTGAGGTGGGCAGATTAGGTCAGGAGTTTGAGACCAGCCTGGCCAACATGGTGAAACTCCTGAGGTCAGGAGTTTGAGACCAGCCTGGCCAACATGGTGAAACCCCATCTCTACTAAAACACAAAAATTAGCCGGTCATGGTGGCACGTGCCTGTAGTCCCAGCTACTCAGGATGCTGAGGCAGGAGAATCACTTGAACCTGGGAGGAGGAGGTTGCAATGAGCCGAGATTGCACCACTGCACTTCAGCCTAGGTGACAGAGTGAGAATCTATCTCAATAATAATAATGACAATAATAATAATAAATAATCTTGGTTAGACTTCAAGCCACACTGTGACATTCTTTTACCTTGAGTTAGGTATAAACTACTTGGGACCGTGTTTAAATAGAATAGTCTGTAAATTAAAGGCATCCCCAGCTGGAGTTATGTGGATTAACTTTTTGTTGCAACTACTGGGGTCAACAGGAAGGGGTGACATTTCTCTTACAAGGACCCCATGGCTACATGTGGCTTCTTTCCTATCTACTCAGAATAGGCTATGTGTGTCAGACCTAAGTCTTTTCCTACGAGGTGAGAGTTTTCTTCCTTCAAGGTGAGAGAGTCAGGCTGTTGGCTGTGTATACTTGGGGAGAATTATAGCTGTGGTGGTGCGTGGCTCAGTATACTTGGTGACTTCTCTTCCTAGGCTACAGATCCTTCTAGGCCCTGGTCTTTTATTTTTTATTATTATTTTTTGAGATGGAGTTTCATTCTTGTTACCCAGGCTGGAGTGCAACAGCGTGATCTCGGCTCATTGCAACCTCCACATCCTGGATTCAAGCAATTCTCCTGCCTCAGCCTCCCGAGTAGCTGGGACTACAGGCGCATGCCACCATGCCCAGCTAATTTTTTTGTATTTTTAGTAGAGATGGGGTTTCACCATGTTGACCAGGATGGTCTCGATCTCTTGACCTCGTGATCCACCTGCCTCGGGCTCCCAAAGTGCTGGGATTATAGGCGTTAGCCACCGTGCTCAGCCTCCTGGCCTTCTTTTTAGCTATTTTTTTCTAGGTAGAGTAGGTAGTTAGTAGCACATGCTGGCTCAGGAATCAGGTAGACCTGGATTTGAGCCCAGACTTCACTGCCTGCTCATGATCTCAGTAAGCTTCAGTTCCCTCATCTATAAATGAGAATAACAATAGTACCCACCTCATAGGATTATTAATGGGCATTAGATTAGAAAATGGGTAGATATAAAAATTAGCATAGGGTCTGGTAGCTAGTAAGCAGCCAATATTTCTGTGTATATATGTGTGAATATATGTATCTCCTCTGGAGAGAGCGTAACTAGTAAACATGGAAAAGCTTCAGTCTTAAATTTTCCCATCATTATTTATTGTCCCTGGTCTGTGAATTCTCTGCCTTCTCTCAGTGATAACCAAAAGTACCTTTCACTTCTTGCTTTGCTGTTTCTTTTTTTTTTTTTTTTTTTATGGAGAGGGAGTCTTGCTCTGTTGCCCAGGCTGAAGTGCAGTCATGCAATTATGGCTCACTGCAATCTCAGCCTCCCAGATTCAAGTGATTCTCCTACCTCAGCCTCCTGAGTAGCTGGGATTACAGGTGTACACCACCACAAATAATACAAATTAATATAATACAAATATATTCCATAAATATAATACAAATTGTTGTATTTTTAGTAGAGATGAGGTTTCACCATGTTGGTCAGGCTGGTCTCAAACTCCTGACCTCAGGTGATCCACCTGCCTTGGCTTTCCAAAGTGCTGGGATTACAGGTGTGAGCCACCACTCCTGGCCTTCTCTTTCATTCTTGTGGATGGTTCTTACCAACTTTGTTTTGTCCTCAGATTCTTCCCCTTTTCTATGTGATACCAACTCCTTCCTCCATGAAGACCTCTTTTCTCAGGACAGAGCTGACTTTTAAATTGGTTGGTTGAATGTTAGGTTTTGTGGGCTAGGTATCCTTAAAATCATTTTTGGCAACCTCAGGATGGTCTGCCTTGAATCTCATGCCTTTATGTTATGAGGAATGACAGCCTTTTCTCCCTTCTTTTCTCTTCATTGTATTGGAAAGTGTCCTTCCAGTTTCTATCTGCAAGTCTTCGTTTGAGTAAATTTCGATTCTTAATCTACTTCAAATATATTGAATCATCATCTGCTTCAAAAATGTAATGAAAACTGGCCAGACGTGGTGGCTTACGCTGGTAATCCCAGCACTTTGGGAGGCCGAGCCAGGCAGATCACCTGAGTCAGGAGTTCGAGACCAGCCTGACCAACAAGGCGAAACACCATCTCTATTAAAAATACAAAAATTAGCTGGGTGTGGTGGTTTGCACCTATAATCCCAGCTACTCAGGAGGCTGAGGCAAGAGAGTCACTTGAACCAGGGAGGTGGAGGTTGCAGTGAGCCTAGATTGTACCACTGCACTCCAACCTGGGTAACAGAGCAAGGCTCCTAAATATATATACATACATATGTATATATATATATATATATATATATATATACACACACAGACACACACACACACACACATATATACACACGTGTGTGTGTATATATATATGTATATATATTTGTAGATATAAATGAAAACCTTTAAATGCATTAAAGAGTATGAAGAAAAACACAGCACACACCCTGGTACCCACCCCTTGGTTAACCGCCTTCATTTTTCTCAGAAGTCAGCACCTATTAGAACCTGACAGCCAATCTGGCCCGTCTCTCACTGGCGTGTGTTCATCCAGTCCTGGTGTGCATGTGTGTCACCCCCGTTAGGCCATCAGCTTCAAGCCAGCTCTTTGACATGAGTTAAAATTAAACTTCCTGATTTGATGATCATTTAAAGAATTCTCAAAACATCCAGTATTTATGCAATCTTGATGTACACATGGTCTCTAAGGAGGAAAACAGTAATAACCACAGACTCCCGTGCAGTATATTAGATGACAGATCTTTCTTACACAGCTGCCTGTTTGTTCTTGATAGCGAATCTCCTGAGGTGGTACTGCAGGTGGTAGGTCAGGTTCCCTTTTACAAAGGGAGTTTATTTATAACATTTGTCATAAATTTGTCATAAATAAGAAATAGCTTCTGGGCATGGTGGCTCATGCCTATAATCCCAGCGGTTTGGGAGGCTCAGGTGAGGGTCTCACTTGAGGCCAGGAGTTTGAGTCTAGTGAGACCTTTGTCTCTCCAAAAAAAAAACAAAGCTGAGTATGGTGGTATGTGCCTGTGGTCCCAGCTACTCAGAAGGCTGAGGTGGAAGGATTGCTTGAGCCCTTGAGTTCAAGACTACAGAAAGCCGAGATTTCTCTACTGCACTGCATCACTCCACCCTGTGTGACAGAGCAGGGCCCTGACTCTTAAAAGAACCATATAAATACACAGTGAAAAACAAAACAGCCTTATTAAATTTGGAGCCAGATCTTGTTGCTAGCAAATATATTGATTCTGAGGCTGCTCTCATAGTCTTAAAGACAGAGTAGCACCTAACTTAGACGTTCTCCTCAAGGCTAGCAGATCTTATAACAATAAATAGGGAACAGCTTTTTTGTTTTGGGACTTAATGTTTAATGCTACATATGTGGATGACCTAAAATTATCTCCTTTCCTGCCAGGAGTTTATGTCCTACTCTAAGTGATAGCAGATCAACTCTCAAATCTCAGTGGATTAACACAGTAAAGGTTTATTTCCTGCTCATGCTACATGTCTAAAATGGGGGGTGGGTGAGGGCAGAGGGCAGGCTCCTAGACATAGTCACTGCTGCTCCACGTAGTCACTCCCTAGGCTGAGGGAGGCTCCACCATCTTGCCAGTCATCATGATAGAAGAGAGGCTATAGGTCAGTTATGGTGGCTCGCACCTGTAATCCCAACAGTTTGGGAGGCCGAGTGGGAGGATTGCTTGAGCCCAGGAGTTCAAGACTAGCCTGAGCAACAGTGAAACCTTGTGTCTACAAAAAGTAATAAAATTAGCCAGGCATGGTGGTGTACACCTATAGTCTCAGCTATTTGAGAGGCTGTGGTGGAAGGATCACTTGAGCCCAGGAGGTCAAGGCTGCAGTGAGCCATGATCGTACCATTGCACTCCAGCCTGGGTGACAGAAACTCTGTCTCAAAAAAGAAAAAAAAAAAAAAAAAAAAAGAGCGTTATGGAGAACTGACACCTATTCTCTACTTTGCTTGGAAGTAATTGTCTCATTTCTCTTCTCAACCCATTTGCCAGAACTAGTCATATGGCCTCACCTTAGTGCATGGGGGCCAGGAAGTGTACAAAAGCACACGGGATATTTGGTGACCGTTGCTGTCTCTGCTACATCTGTCTCTGTGATATCAGGCTGGTCTGGATGCAGCTAGATGAAGAATGGATGTGGGCAGCTTTTGTTTGAAGAAGCTAATGATTATGCATGGAGTAGTTTGTAATATTATTAATATTATAATAAGCAAATACAGGTGGTCAGATATGTCAGACCATTCCTTGGTAATTGTGTCTTCTTTCTTGAAGTTTCATTAAAGAACGATCAAAAGTCAACACAGTTCCTCTGAAGAATAAGAAGGCCTCCAGTTTTCATGAGTTTGCACGGAATACCAGTGATGCTTGGGACATTGGAGATGATGAGGAAGAGGACTTTTCCTCACCTTCTTTCCAAACTCTGAACTCAAAAGTTGCTTTGGCAACTGCAGCCCAAGTTCTAGAAAACCACAGCAAGCTAAGGGTAAAACCAGAGCGGTCCCAGTCAACGACATCGGACGTTCCTGCCAACTACAAGGTCATAAAGTCCAGCAGTGATGCCCAGCTGTCCAGAAACTCTAGTAAGTCCTTTCTGCTCCCTTCACAGCCTCAGCCTTCTCAGCAGCATGCATTTTAAATAAAAGTGGTTTTTCTTTAGGGCCTCACTCAGATATTCCATTGGGTGGTAAATAAACTCAAGCCTGAGATAGGACTCATTAAGTCTGTGTGGTCACAAGCTATACTTGCCCCTCCCACAATGGTGGCTGCCTAGTCTGGTGACCTGGGCCTTCACTTTCTGACACCCAAGTGTTGTTTGCCATTCTTCACTTTTCTTCTTCTTTTTCCTGTCCTGGAGTCCAAAACTTCTCTGGTTTGATTGCTTCACATCGCTTTAGGCCTGGTCAGGTTTAGAAATATTAACTAATGTATTTAGAGCTGTTAGTGGCTGTATTTCACAAATGTTTGGCCCTGTGGTTTGACTTTCTCAGCCCTGGGGAACAGCCGCTAGCACAAGGTTGTCTTTTCCTGTTCCTGAGGGAGGGAACAGCATGTGCTTGAAGGCCCTAGGTCCCAGCTTCCTGACCATCAGGCAGGTCCCATCTGGTTGGTAGGGTGGAAGCAGAGGCCTCTCTGTTTTGTTTTCTTTTCAGGAAACTGGCCGCAGTAACGGTTGATGTGATCGTGGTTTTATTAGACCATTGGGGACTCTTAGTGTGTTGCTTTAAATATCCATGGTTGTGTTAAATATTGCCCTAATGGGTTTTATGAAAGTACGTTGGGAGCTGTAGAGGGAAGCTTTGTTACTGTAGTGAACGTTAAAGTGGTGAGCTGGTAAAGGATGAAAAGGAAGTAGAAGAACATCAGAGCCCCAGAGTGTATCCTGGCTCATGTTCTAAGGGAACGTTTTTTCCTGACTGTAAGGTCTTTGCAATCATTCCACAGTTATTTTCTATCACTGATTTGGGCTCTAGCCTGAACCTTCAGTGCTGTGTCCAGATAGGCATTGAGTGTTACTGGACAAGGTGGCCACAGCTACAGGCTGTGGAAGGTAAGTCCTTCCTGCTCTACACACTGTGATGGCGGGTCTCCAGACGTTCCTAGTGTGAGGAAGACCCCACCGTGATCCATGAGGAGCTGCCCTTTACAGCCAGGACCTCTCCCTGCCCAGAGCATTCTCCCTGAGGGGGTTTTCTCCGGCAGGCATCTGTCTGTAAATAGCTAATAGCAGAGATGTACATCTTTCTCAGCTGTATAGTGTATGCCTGCATTTTCTAGTCCCCTTGTTACACTCCGTGTCCCAGCCAACTGCCTTGTGGAAGCTGTTTTTGGAAACCGTCTAGTAATGCTGGTTGGTTGATATTCACTGTTTAATTTTTGTTGTGACTACTACTTTTTAAGGCCAGGCTGTGTAAAGAATATGAAACAATCATGTAACGACAGCTAGAATTAAAAACTGAGTTTTGCTTGTGATAATAAAAGTTTTAGAGTCAGGCGTACCTAAGGTGGCATCTCATCTCTCACTTGCAAATCACTTAACCTCCCTGAGCTAGTTTCTTGTCTGTGAAATAGTTATACATTCCTACCACATGTTCTAAGGATCCAATGAGAGATCACATGTAAAAGTGACCTACATGCCTTATATATAGGGAGCACTCAATGTATGTTAGTCCTGTACCGCTTATTCCTCCTACCCACCATCTTTTGAGTCTTTGTTTGTTATTTCAGTCATATTCTGGCAGAGTTAAGAACCGGTTCATTTTGGTGGGAAATGTAGGAGCCCAAAGGCACCACAGCCACCAAAGGCAGGATTGCCTTAGGCCAGAGCTTCTCACCATTGTGCAGGGCACACTGGTGGGCCAAGAACCGGTTACAAGTTGTGCAGGAATATTGACCCTCTTAGTCCTTGGAGTAGCCAGGGGTTCTGGGGCTATGGAGAGCAACCACCTCCATTTATTGCAGTCTTATGCTTTGCAGTGTTATCTACAGTGTCATCATTCCTTATGTGCTCTATGATGTGGAACGGGAAGGAAAACACTGCGTTAGACTAAACTAAACTCACTATTTGGCACCAAGAAAAGTTCCAAGTTGGGGTAGAAAGAAAACATTTGATTTTCCTTTAGAGTCACCAAAAAAGTTCTCAAAATTTGCTGCAGCATCTTGAGTCTCCGTTAGCACCTAAGGTGCCATGGTGTGTTGGATATAAATGCAGCCCTTCCTCTGGGTAGTGAGTGGAGCGTGGCTGGGTTCTGGCCCCTCGCTGCCCCTAAGCTGGGCGCCTCAGGCAGTGCACACAGCCAGCCACGGCCTTGGGGAGGAGACATGATGCTGAATCATTAGGTTTAAGGCTTCTCAGAATCCATGCTCCTTACACAGCCTGTTCTTTTTCTTTGTCAAATGATCTCAGGTGATACATGCCTGAGGAACCCACTCCACAAACAGCAATCACTCCCCCTCCGGCCCATCATCCCCCTCGTTGCCCGGATCTCGGATCAGAATGCTTCTGGGGCACCCCCAATGACTGTCCGGGAGAAAACCCGCCTAGAAAAATTCCGTCAGCTTCTCTCCAGCCACAACACTGACTTAGGTGAGTCCTTGTGAGCCCAGGCAAGGTAGGAGCTTTTGGTGACTGGTATTCTTATAGCCTTGGAAGCTACTGCTCGTTATTCTTCCTTCTTTTACTTTTCTAACTTCTCCTGACCTGGTGCCCATTGCAGTAACATGCAGGTATTATGTCAGACGTATGTTACTAGAGATTTCGGACCAAATATAGGTGGGACTGGTTTCTGTGGCCTGTAGACCATAGCGCAACTATTCTGACTTTGGTTTCCTATGAGAAACCAAAGGTGACTTTTACTGAAGTCTACACCCACTGGTCTTTCCTTTCCCCTCTAACTCTCATCTCTGAGCTGACAGGACCACTACTGCAAGGCCATGTCCTTGGCACTTGGCTGCTCAGGGTTGCTTTGGGCTTTTACCTGTGCTTAAGGGTAGCAGGCGGGGGTGGCGCTGTTCTTACATGAATGGAAGGAGACATCAGGCAGTGCTGGTTGCAGTTTGCTTTAGGGCATTTGTGGAGTGTTAACCTAACAAGGCTGTTTTCTGTTTACAGATGAACTGAGGAAGTGTAGCTGGCCAGGGGTTCCCAGGGAGGTTCGACCTGTAACCTGGAGACTCCTGTCGGTGAGTTCTGCCCGCTGTGTAGAGAAATGAGCCTCACACGGCCCTTCTTCCCTGACGAGGTTAGTCTGGACACATTGGTCTTACACCATAGACTTCTCTGGTCCTTGGATATGACAGCACTATGGGACTATAGTCCTATAGACTATAAAGAAACACATTCTTGAGAGTTTATTCACACACATGTACAGGCACACAGACTTGTACCAATAGTCATGGTCCCATGTTTTTAACAGCGAGGAACAAGAATAGAGTGGGATAGGGTGATCCCAGCACTTGCTTTGAGCAAGCTCCAGCATTCCCTGTGCTTCACTCCTGTTTCAGTCAGATTAACCAAAGTGTTGAAACCCACTTTGAACTGTGAAGAGTTGATAAATGGGCCTCTCTTGGAAGCCTTGCTAGTCCTGTTTTCACCAAGTACAGAGGGAGCACTGTGCCAGCCACTACGATAGGAACACTTGGGTTTCCTGAGCCTGTAAAATTCATTCATTCATCTAGGGAAGATTTATTGAGGGCCTGCTGTTTGCCAGGCATAGTGCCAGGTGCTTTGAGCAGATACAAAAATGAATAAACCACAGTCCCTGCTCTCCAGGCACTCACTGTGGAATGCATTACATGTTTTCAAGAAGAAGGGTCTGTCTCCTGACTGCTCGCCCCACCCCTGCTCTTGCAACCATGTAATCATTGCCTCCGCCACTTCTAATAAGTTTGAATGCTATTCAGAGTAGATTTGGTGAGAACGGAAGGGAAACAGAAAACATAAGAATGAGAGTGGGATCTAGACCAGGGATAAGAACGAAAGTTGGCCTGGAGTTTTGGCTAGGCGGGGAGCTACTGCCAGAAGTTCTGTCTGGGTGTTGTAGCTGTTATGTCACAGATTCCATTCAGCTGCTTCCTAAGCTGGTAATTCTGAAAGTTACACTGGAAAAGAATGTAACTGGCACCAGCTTAACTTGGCACACGGCTGAGATGTGCTGTAGAGGTTGCTATATCCCTGCAGTTCTCAGAAGTACAGCCCTGCACACACGCAGCCCTCTGAGGCCATGGCTTGAGGCCAGCTCCCTCCCACTGACCTACATTCACTCCTGTACTGTGCCAGCTCCAGGAGCTGAGGAGGGCTCACCAGTGGCACAAGCTCCAGCACAGTGCAGGGCCAAGGGAGTCAGTAATCCTGGGAAAGCTGGCCTTGCTTCATCTGCTCACATGTGGATCTCATTGAATGAGGTGAGGGCAAACACTGGGTGGCCAGAACCAAAAAGGGATTTACCCTTGGCAGTTCTCCTTCTTGATAGTTTCCAAACCACACCACTGCGTAGACTAAAATAAGTTAAGGATTTATCCAACCATTGTCTCTCCCCATCTGACCAGCAGTCTTGTCTGTAGGGCTATCTCCCAGCAAACACTGAGAGGAGGAAGTTGACCCTGCAGCGGAAGCGGGAGGAATATTTTGGCTTCATTGAACAGTATTATGACTCTCGAAATGAGGAACATCACCAGGATACCTACAGACAGGTACAGTCATCCCCTGCTGCCTTTTCGCTTACCAGTCTTACTCTTTAGGTGTGTCTCATGGTAGCACTCTCAGTCTTCAGGCTGTGGTATATTGGTTAGGAGTTAAATTTATCCTTAAAACCTTTTCCAAGTCTTCAGCCTGTGGTATATTGGTTAGGAGTTAAATTTATCCTCAAAACCTTTTCCAAGTCTTCAGGCTGTGGTATATTGGTTAGGAGTTAAATTTATCCTCAAAACCCTTTCCCCTCTTTTCATTCAGCAGCTCTGATTTTAGCCATTTTAAATAGACTTTTTTGGCACTAGTCAGTGGCAGTGCTTCTCAAACTTTAATGAACGTACAAATCACCCAGGATCTTGATAAGATCTCACCTACAGATTATAAGAAAATGCAGATTCTGAGTCAGTGGGTCTAGGGTAAAGCCTACAGTTCTAACGTGCTCCCTGGTGGCGCTGCTGCTGCTGGTCCACCAACCACACTGTGAGTAGTAAGAGTTATTGAGCATGGAGGGAAAAGGAAAGCTCACTTAGCAGCGGTCCAGTCCCTCTGGACTATGACATCAGTATTCTTTCTGGCAGCTGCAGTGCTGGTTCGGCACCTGTGACTGTCTCTAGGAGCTGTAGCTGTCAGTAGTCTTGTCAGGGAGTCTTCCGTCATTGCCCATAGCGGTCCTCATGGTCTGTGGAAAGGTTTGCTCCCAGCGTCACGTGTGGAGGGAGGAGAGTAGGCCAAGGGTTGCGGAAAGTGGAAGGTGGGCAGCTATCTACAACAAGCCTCAAGAACTAAAGTAGCCTCTGCTGCTGCTGCTGCTGCTGCTGCTGCTGCTGCTGCTGCTGCCATAGTCTTTTGCGTAGTTAGACTGAGCATTGGGAAATCTCCGAGTTGAAATGGAACATACTGATGTCTTAGGTGACAGAAGTAAGAATGTTCAGCTTTGGTTACTAAAGGGCAACTCCTTTTGGTCTGTCCCCACTTCTTTTTTTTTTTTGAGATGGAGTCTTGCTCTGTTGCCTAGGCTAGAGTGCAGTGGTACGATCTTGGCTCACTGCAGCCTCCGCCTCCCAGGTTCAAGTGATTCTCCTGTCTCAGCTTCCCGAGTAGCCAGAATTACAGGCGTGTGCCACCATTAGCTCAGCTAATTAGCTGAGCTAATAACAATTAGCTCAGCTAATTCTTATATTTTTAGTGGAGACAGGGTTTCACCATGTTAGCCAGGCTGGTCTCAAACTCCTGACCTCAAGTGATCCACCCACCTCAGCCTCCCAGAGTGCTGGGATTGCAAGCATGAGCCACTGCCCCTGGCCCTTCCCCACTTCTTATATGTCATGACTTCATAAACAAGTCTTTCTCTGGTTCCCTGTTTTAGGACATTTTTGCAGCTTTCTGAGCTCTTTTAGTTCTTAGAAACTGTTGATGAGTAAGATTCTAAAAGAAGGGTATTTACTTGAATCATACCTGCTGCATACATGCCGAGCCCAGACTGAAACAGACTTCAGAGCAATAAGAAAAACCCCTTAGGCTGTGAAGCCTATTGCCATTTGACTTAAGTGGTTTCTATTGAGAGGTCTCCTCACTGTTCAATATGCTACTGCTATCATGGAAATATGTTCCACGTGGGCAGGTAGGTATAACTAGATTTTTTTCTGTGTCAGTCACGTCTTTCTGAAGACAAATTGAGCTCTCCTACTACTTTGATTCCTGTTTCTTTAAAAAAAAAAATTAACAACTGGCCGGGCGTGGTGGCTGATGCCTGTAATCCCAGCAATTTGGGAGGCTGAGGCAGCCAGATCACCTGAGGTCAGGAGTTCAAGACCAGCCTGGACGACATGATGAAACTCCATCTCTACTAAAATACAAAAAATAGTCAGGCATGATGGTGGGTGCCTGTAATCCCAGCTACTCGGGAGGCTGAAACAGGAGAATCTCCTGAACCCAGGAGATGGTGGTTGCAGTGANAAAAAAACAAAAAAAAAAAACTTGTCAAAAGAACAAACTGGCATTTGTGTTTTTGGACATGCCTTCTGTTTTTCAGATTCACATTGACATTCCAAGGACGAATCCTCTCATTCCGCTGTTCCAGCAACCACTTGTACAAGAGGTGAGGAATTACTTAATGTTCTTTGGCGCTTCTCCCCCCATAGTTCTGTGGTACCTGTTTACAGGTTTGCAGCTAATCCTAATAGTACCCTATGTTCATATATGCAGCTTTGGTTCATTCAGAGCATGGTTTCATGCATTCTCATTTGATCTTCTTAACAGACCTGTGAGCGGAGTAACATTCTGAAAGGCTGAGAAACTTGCTCAGCATCTTGAGGCTACCTGGTGGCAGAATTAAGAACCCATATCTTAGAATTCCTATTCCTGTATTTGCTCTACTTTATCAAGCTTTAAGTAGTGATTTTGTAAATTGTGGTAAAATGTAGATAATATAAAAGTTACTGTTTTAGCCATTTTTTAGTGTACAGCTCAGTGGCATTAAGTACAGTCACATTGTTGTATGACCATCATCACCATCCGCTTCCAGAACATTTTTCATCTTCCCAAACTGAAACTCTGTACCCATTAAATATTAACTCCCTTCCCCAGCAGCCTCCATTCGATTTGTCTCTAAGAATTTGGCTACTCCAGGTACCTCAAATAAGTGGAATCATACAATATTTGTCCTTTTGTGACTTTGTGACTGGCCTGTTTCACTTAGCATCATGTCTTTAAGGTTCATCCCTATTGTTGCATGTGTCCATTTCCTTCCTTTTTAAAGGTTGAATAGTATTCCATTGTACATATGTAACACATACTGTTGAGCCATTCATCTGTCAGTGGACACATGGGTCGCTTTTACCTTTTGGCTATTGTGAGTAATGCTACTGCTAGTATGGGTATGTGACTATCTGTTTGCGTCCCTGTTTTAAATTCTTTGGGGTGTATATTCAAAAGTGGAATTAATAGTTATATTTTGAGACCTAAGAAGTTAATGAAGTACATGGAAAGTGTCAGTGGAATTATTATGTTTTGACCCAAGCAGTAACTATAAACTTAAGATGAGGGATTTCCTTTGCAGCTTTACAGTAGCCAGAACACTGTTAGTGCTGTTTGAATTGAACTTTCAGTACTCAGAGAGGGATGGTGGTTAAAATGCTGAAAATGATTTCCATTTGACTTTGGGTTATATTTACAATTTTGTTTAAATATAGATGTCTCCACTGGTGGGGTCCCTCATGACTTACCCATTGCATAAAGAAGATTTTGAGGGTAACACTGTTATTTTACCTATAAGATTCAGCTCAAAGGAAGCTAAAAAGCCATTCACGATCCCTTCATCCTCCCATACCGTTTTCCGTGGCTCAGCCCTGCTTATTTCTCATTTTAACTTGGAGATTTTCAGATACTTTTCTTTTACCTGTGCATGCTTACTCTAAATTTGGAGATGGGGAGAGTAGTCAGTTTAAAAGGCTTCTCAGGCTGGGTGCAGTGGCCCACACCTGTAATCCCAGCATTTGGGGAGGCCGAGGTGGGTAGATCACCTGAGTTCGGAAGTTCGAGACCAGCCTAACCAAAATGGAGGAACCCCTGTCTCTACTAAAAATACAAAATTAGCTGGGCGTTATTGTGGGACCCTGTAATACCAGCTACTCAGGAGGCTGAGGCAGGAGAATCGCTTGAACCCGGGAGGCAGAGGTTGCGGTGGGCTGAGATCGCACCATTGCACTCCAGCCTGAGCAACAAGAGCGAAACTCCATCTCAAAAAAAAAAACAAAAGGCTTCTCGGCCAGGCATGGTGACTAACTCCTGTAATCCCAGCACTTTGGGAAGCCAAGGCCAGAGGGATTGCTTGAGCCCAGGAGTTTGAGACCAGCCTGGGTAACACAGTGAGACCCTGTCTCAAAAAAATTTACAAAATTAGCCAGGCATGGTGGTGTGTGCTTGTAGTCCCAGCTACTCAGGAGGCTGAGGTGGGAGAATCTCATGAGCCCAGGTGGTCGAAGCTGCAATGAGCCATGATTGTGCCACTGCGCTCCAGCCTGGGTTTTTGAGACACTGTATCAAAAAAAAAAAAAAGATGGGGCGGGGATGGCTTCTCTTAGTAGTGCATCCTGAATGCAAACATGGGAACTCAAACTTTATTCTTCCCATTTTCCTTGAATTACCTTTTCATCCAGCAGGCTACAGTCATCTTTAAAATTTTTTTTTAATTTTAATGTTTTTAAGAGACAGGGTCTTACTCTGTCACTCGAGCTAGAGTGCAATGGCATGATCATAGCTCACTGCAGTCTCTACCTCCTGGGCTCAAGCAGTCCTCCTGCCTCAGCTTCCCAAGTAGCTGGGGCTATAATCATGCACCACCACACCTTGGTAATTTTTTTCTAATAATTTTTTGTAGAGGTGAGGTCTTGCTTGTTGCCCGGGACTGGTTTTGAACCCCTGGCCTCAAGCAATCTGCCTGTTTCTGCCTCTCAAAATGCTGGAATTACAAGTCGTGAGCCACCATCCAGTCTTCAGTTGTCTTAAACAGAGTAAAAATGCCAACCAAGGAGCAAAGAACGAAGTAACACTGAATACAGAAAGGCTTGCTTTGAAAACCTGAAAGATACTTGAGAATTGACTATAGTATGTAATAATTACCCAAACTAGTAGAAGAAACATAGGAAAACCTCCAGGGGTTCTCCTGTCTGCCCCTCTCTATAAAGCAGGATTATCCCAGACTTTTTTCTGTAGTAAACATCCCGTAGTCTCCCCTGATTACCAGGCTTGGTGCTCTTCATTTCCATCTCTTTGGCCATTTCACTTGTACAGTGTGAGTGTGTCTGTATTATCCGACCTTTACTAGAGATGGATTATCGGAGATTTCCTGATTCTGAACAGCTAGCTTCCATGTACTTGGCCATTTTTACAGTCAGGCACCAAGGATTTGAGCATTTACAAGGAGCTGATCGCATAGAGTGGAAGCCCTTCTAAGTCCTTTGGAAAGACCAAACTGGAGGAGCTTTTTAACAGAGGCATCGAGACAGCCCAGGTCACAAGAAGTGCAAGGAAAGAGAGTAAGGCAGGGAATTCCTCGAGGTTTTTCTGAACATGATGGTTCTAGCTTTGGCTGCATTTTTAAGGTAGAGGGGTCATTTAGCAACAGAGAGGAAACAGAGTGTAAGAGCGCTCCATTAGAGTGTTGGGCCTAACACAAATGAGGATGCTATTCCCTTTCCTCAACCACACAAAGCAAATGGATAGGTCTAGTGAAGGCAGAGAGCCAGCTCCCTTCAAGGGAGGGCTTTGTTCTTACTGCCTATAAAGGCAGCAGTGTTGACAGTGAAAGAAACCGTTTTTTAGCTCTGTTTGCCAGCTGTAGACGCAACTATCTATGACACAGGGGCTGGGAAGCATCCTTTATGTGTCTCTAGATCCTCTACGTTCGTCTACTAGATAACCGTCTCCAAAAACCATATAACCATTTCCTGTTTATTGGTCTCCCTGGGAGGTTTTTGTCTCTTGCACCTGCTTGAGAGGGCCTCTTCAATCTGATGCAGAGGTGACTGGCTGAGATTCTTCTGAGTCCATGTGCTTTCTAATCTCCTACCCTGTCATCTGCATGTGCTCACCATCACCTCTGCCATCCCTCTGGTGTGGTCCACAGAGACACGAGGCAGCCCAGACAAAACCAGTTTTAAGAATGTGTCAGACTCAGGAGTTGTGGTCACCAGGATGAAACCAGGCAATGGTTATCATCAGGTTGAGAGAAGATGGGAAGAAGCTCAGAGGGCCTAATGAAAGTGAGGGGAGTATAGTTGAGTGGGACAGGGCATGATTCTCTAAAAAGACCATGAAGATCTTTCCTTTGTCCCCAGCCTGGGCCTCTGGCTTCTTATGGCTAATATGCTAAACCCCATGGCCTTGCCCATGGGGGCACTGGCTGGTTCCTCTGTTCCCAGCTGTAGGAGTCCATAGGATTTTGTTTATTTGACTTCCTATCCCTAGCAAATGTCTGAGTTGCATCCTGATATGTGAAGTGACTTCCTACAATGTATAGACTGTCACTTGGTCCTTGTCAGGCTGGGTTAGAATTAAATCTAGACCTCCTTCCTTCTCAGCAGGGAGAGGGGAGGGTGTTAGAAAAGGTATTTCCTCTATAAATCCTATAATGACCCCCCAAAAAATTAGAAAAAAGTATCAGAACTAGAATGTTCTGATATCTTGCTCTTGGAAATAGGAAACAGTATCTACAGATGAGAATGTGGTGGCTTGAATTAACAGCATTCATCCCAAATGTTTTCTAAGTCATTTGGGATGCTGTTCTTTCCTTTTTCCAATTTCATATTGTGGTGACCAGATAATGAAGAAATGAATAAAGGGTGAGAAGTAATCCACCCCTACTTGAAAACAATTAGTGTATTAGAAACTTTTTGCATTTATATACTTCTTTATCTCACAGTATTTTAAAATTTTCCTGAAAATTCTACACCAATCCAGAGGTAAATTGTGAAGTAGGTAAATGAAGGGAGTGTGTCCCCATGATTTAACACTCGTGTCTTTCTTTCTCATTTTCCTAGATCTTTGAAAGAATTCTATTTATTTGGGCCATCCGACACCCTGCCAGTGGGTATGTCCAGGGAATTAATGACCTGGTCACTCCATTCTTTGTCGTCTTCCTCTCAGAATATGTGGGTAAGAAGCATTAGTACCAAGTTGAACAAGCTATTGCTCTTTCTTATCTGCCATCTGTCTGTCTGTTTTTCCCCAGAGTACAGCCAGTGGGTATGCCTTGCTAGAAAATAGATAGTGCCTTTAGAATACACAGCCAAAACTACTTTTAACAGCGGTTGCTGCCTGGAATTTATCTCTTAAGATGGTCACAGATCTCACCTAAAAAGACCTGCTTTGTCACAAGAATGACTACATTGATATATTTATGTTCTGTGGTTTGATGCTTTATTTGAGATTATTTTAGGATTATTTTGAACTTGTTTCCAATGCAGGCCTTCATCCTTGTAAACTGGAATTTTAGATTGGACATCAGGCCTGCATACTCCAGTTTACTTGCTGTATCTTAGGAGCAGGATGTGGATGTGCAGAGGACAAAAGGCTGTGGCACCAGAACCCAGCACGTATGGGAAATGATGGAACAGGCCAATGAGAACTCCAGGACCTTGATTTCTCCCCACTCCTTCTTCACCTCTCACCCCACTGGGTTCTTGTCACTTTGGAGAGAGATTAGATTTCAAAGCAGCAGTTAGGTTTTCTTATAGTCCCAGCCACTGCCAGCCAGCCAGCCTAAATTAAGCAAAGTCTTAATGGATTTGAGGATCCTGTGTTTCTCCTTTTTGGTTTCCTTAATCACTTGTTCTGAGAGAGTCGCAGGAAAACCTATCCGCCATGGCCTGATGCTTTGTTTCCTTAGGTAAGGAGAAGCTCATGTAGGAATAAGAACGTCGAAAGGGATCTTAGAAGAAAGCCGTTCATGTAATCCCTCGTTTCACTGATAAGTTATGAGATTCTCTGTCTCCTTATTAGTGGTTGAGCTAGAACTGAAACCATTTTCTTTAGACTCTGAGGGTGGCAGGTGATTGTGGTTTTTGGAGGAAGCCATTTGGAGAGGTTGTGGGGTTGGGTAATGAGAACTGGGTGAGAGTGGGGCTCTTTGGAGGAGAGAGCATGAGAAATGTCTCACTTGGTCTATCTTATCCAGGTTTTCTGATGGGGCTCAAATGGATGATGAGATCTTTCATGAGACAATCTCAAAAAATTAAGGCAACTGACTAAGAAAGCTTTTTCTAGAGGACTTTTTACCCCCTCCCCAACCTCCCTTAATAGATCAACTTTTTGAAGCAGAGTAATTCTACTATGTTGTTTAATTTTTATCAAGAGAGTAGTTCAGCTGATCTGTGGGGATTTTTTACTTGCTTCTTTCAGTAGTAATTTTCTAAGATAGTGTTGAAGAATGAGCCTAGGATGGTATTAATCCATTCATTAATCTGCATTTGAAGTCTAAATGCTGTCATGAAATCTTGCTAACAGTGTTATGCCAGTTAAAAATAATCTTTAGCAGCTGTAGTTCTGATTAGATATTTAATTATCTTGTTAGCTACCATTTATATTTTGTTCCAAGCATGTCTTCACTTTCTTCAGGTACCCATCCCATTACTACTTCAACCCCATCAAGCAGTGTGCCTTTCTGTGATAGATATGGTTGCTTTCTGATCTTGGTACAGGCATATCTTGTTTTACTGAACTTTGCAGGAATTGCATTTTTATAAATTGAAGATTTATGGCAACCCTGCATCGAGCAAATCTATCAATGCCATTTTTCCAAAAGCATATGTTCACTTTGTGTCTCTGTGTCATATTCTGGTAATTCTCACAGTATTTTTAACTTCATTATTATTATATCTGTCATGGTCATCTGTGATCAGTGAACTTTGATGTTACTATTGTAATTCTTTCAGGGTGCCATGAATGGCCTCTATATAAGACAGTGAATTTAATTTATAAATGTTTTTTGTGTTCTGACTGCTGCACCGGCTGGTCCTTCCCCATCTCCCTCTCCTTGAGCCTCCCTATTCCCTGAGACACAACAATATTCAAATTAGGTCAATTAGTAACCCTGCAATGGCTCGTAAGTGTTCAAGGGAAAGGAAGAGTTACATGTCTCTCACTTTAAATCAAAAGCTCTAAATGGTTAAGCTTAGTGAAGAAGGCATGTCAAAAGCGGAGGAGGCAGGCGGAAAGCTATGCCTCGTGTGCCAGCATGCTGTATTGTGAGCAAAGTAAAAGTTATTGAAGGAAATTAAAAGTGCTACTCCAGTGAACACACAAATAACAAGAGAGCGAAATAGCCTTATCGCTGATATGGAGAAAGTTTTAGTGTTCTGGATAGAAGATCAAACTAACCACAACATTCCCTTAATCCAAAGCTTAACCCAGAGCAAGGCCTTAACTCTGTTCACTTCCATAAAGGCCAAGAGAGGTGAGGAAGCTGCAGAAGAAAAGTTTGAAGCTCGCAGAAGTTGGTTTTCATGAAGTTTAAGGAAAGAAGCCATCTCCATAACATTGAAGTGCAAGGTCAAGCAACAAGTGCTAATGTAGAAATGGCAGCAAGTTATCCGGAAGATCTAGCTAAGACCATTGATGAAGGTGGTACACTAAACCGCAGATTTTCAGTATAGACGAAACAGCCTTCTCTTGGAAAAAGATGCCATCCAGGACTTTCTTTTTTAAATTTA
>NW_016107339.1:8834852-8877100 GCF_001604975.1 Cebus imitator | reverse complement strand
TGGCATGACCTTAGCACACTATAACTTTAAACTCTGGCTAAAGCAATCCTCCTGCCTTCTGAGTAGCTAGAACTGCACAGGCACACCCACCACACCTGGCTAACTTTTTTTTAAAATTTTCTTTGCAGAAAGGGAGGCTTGGTATGTTGTCCAGGCTGGTCTTGAACTAGTGACTCAAGTGTCCCTCCCATCTTGGCCTCCTGAGTAGTTGGGATTACAAGTACATAGTAGCCACTATGGCCAGCCTGCTATCTAGGACTTAGATAGCTAGAGAGGAATATTAAATGTCTGACTTCAAAGGACAGGCTGACTCTTGCTAGGGGCTAAGGCAGCTGGTGACTTTTAAGTTGATGCTCATGCTCATTTACCATTCTAAAAACCCTAGGGCCCTTAAGAATTATGCAAAATATACTCTGCCTATGCTTTATAAGTGGAAAAACAAAGCTTGGATGATAGGACATCTATTTATAGCATGGCTTACTGATTATTTTAAGGCCACTATTGAGACCTCTTGCTCACAAAAAAAAGATTTCTCTCAAAATATCAGTGTCCATTGACAATAAATGTAGACACCCGAGAGCTCTGATGGAGATCCATAAGGAGATTAATGTTTTCATACCTAACACATCATCTGTTCCACAGCCTATGGATCAAGGAGTCATTTCAACTCCTGAGTCTTATTATTTAAGAAATATATTTAGTAATTTAGTAAAGCTATAGCTGACATACTTTCTTGAGATGGGATCTCCTCCTGGTGAAGATGCTGTGAACATTTGAAATGACAACAAAGGATTTAGAATATTACATAAACTCAATTGTAAAGCAGTGGCAGGGTTTGAGAAGGTCGACTTTAATTTTTTTTTTTAATGTATTTTTTTTTTTTATATGGAGACAAGGTCTCACTCTGTTGCCCAGGCTGGAATGCAATGGTGTAATCATAGCTCAAACTGTAACGTCAAACTCCTGGGCTCAAGTGATTCTCCTGCCTTAGCCTCCTGAGTAGCTAGGACTACGGGTGTGCACCACCATACCCAGCTAATTTTTCTGTTTTTTGTAGAGATGGGGGTCCCATTGTGTTGCCCAGACTGGTCTTTAATTCCTGGCCTCAAGCAGTCCTTCTGCCTCAGCCTCTCAAAGGAGTGACCCCCACACCCGGCCAGATTGACTTCATTTATTTATTTATTTTTTTAGATAAATAGAAAGTCTGGTTTCATTTTCAGCTTTACATTTTTGTCAAGTGCAAGGTGAGCCAGCTAAGATATAAATATTCCAATAATGACTGAAGTAATAACTTCTGCTGGCATGTCTTCTGAGTCTCCATTTCCTCCATTGATATTCATCCAAATAATAAAAGAAACACATTGTAGTTGAGTTTACTGTTATCAATGGCACTCTCATCAAGGCTCTTACAGATCGAATAAGGTTCATTAGCTGAGATTTTGCAGCTCCTCTCCAAAGCCACTGATTCCCTGGTCTGTTCCCCAGCCAAAGTTCCACATGGCTGGGGAGGCCTCACATTCGTGGCAGAAGACGAATAAGGAGCAAAGTCACATCTTGCATGGTGGCAGACAAGAGACTGACCTCAGTTTTGAAAGAAGTTCTACTGTGGGTACAATGCTGTCAAATAGAATCACACACTACAGAGAAATCTTTTGTGAAAGAAAAAGTCAATCAGTGTGGCCAAGTTCATTACTGTCTTGTTTTTTAGAAATTGTGAAAGGCAGCCCAGCCTTTAGCAATCACCATCCTGATCAGTCAACAGCCATCAACATTGAGGCAAGATCCTCTACCAGCAAAAAGATTATGACTCACTGAAGACTCAGATGATTGTTAGCATTTTTTTAACAATAAAGTATTATTTACTAATTAGTGGGGTATGGTGGCATGTGCCTGTAATCTCAACTACTGGAGAGGCTGAAGCAGGAGAATTGCTTGAACTTGGGAGGCAGAGGTTGCAGTGAGCTGAGGTCATGCCACTGCACTCCTGCCTGGGCAACAGAGGGAGATTCTATCTCAAAAAATAATAATAAATAAAAGATAAAGTATTATTTGTTTGTTGATTGGTTGATTGAGACAGGGTCTCATTCTGTCACCCAGGCTGTAGTGCAGTGGCATGATCATGGCTCACTGTAGCCTCAACCTCCTGGGCTCAAGCCATCCTCTCACCTCAGCGTCCCAGGTAGTTGGAACTACAGGGGCATGCCATCACATTTGGCTATTTTGTATTTTTTGTAGAGATGAGTTTTTGCCATGTTGCCCAGGCTTGTCTTGAACTCCTGAACTCCAGTAATTCTCCCGCCTCAGCCTCCCAAAGTGTTGAGATTACAGGTGTGAGCCACCATGCCTGGTCCCAATTTTGTTTTATCTAAACCTCTATCCATTCTCTACCCCCTCACCACTGTGAATTATTTTGAAGCAAATCTCAGTGTCAAACATCATATAATTTTATGCATAAATATGTGTTCATGTGTGTCTCTGAAAGGTACATTTATGTATACACACACACACACACATGCTCACACACATGTATTATACATACATACATGTATATATAAAAAATACTTTTTTTGTTTGTTTTTTGGACAGAGTCTCACTCTGTCACCCAGAGTGGAGTACAGTGGCATGATCTCAGTTCACTGCAACCTCCATCTCCCAGGCTCAAGCAATCCTCCCACCTCAGCCGCCAGAGTAGTTGGGACTACAGGCTCTCACCACCATGCCTGGCTAATTTTTGTATTTTTTTGTAGAGACAGAGTTTAACCATGTTGCCTAGGCTGGTGCTGAACTCCTGGGTTCAAGTCATTTGGCCTCCCAAAGTTCTGGGATTATAGGCGTGAGCCGCTGCCCCTGGCCAAAGACATATTTTTTAAAACATACATCCATAATGCAAGTTACAAGTACATAGTAGCCACTATGGCCAGCCTGCTATCTAGGACTTTCATAGTAATGCAAATTACAGGTACATAGTAGCCGCAAGCAGTAGCATTATGCTGGTTTTTAAAGTACTTAACTATTTGCAAAGATCTTTGACATACCTGATTTCCTTTAGTAGGGCCCAGTATCTCCTTAAGATAGATGTATCAAGCCTTATTTATTTATTTTTGAGACAGAGTCTTGCTCTGTTGCCCATGCTGGACTGCAATGGTGCGATCTTGGCTCACTGCAACCTCCGCCTACCGGCTTCAAGTGATCTCCTGCCTCAGCCTCCTGAGTAGCTAGGATTATAGGCATGGACCACCACACCCTGGTAATTTTTGTATTTTTAGTAGAGATGGGATTTCACCATGTCGGTCAGGCTGGTCTCGAACTCCTGACCTCATGATCCGCCTACCTTGGCCCCCCAAAGTGCTGGGATTACAAGTGTGGGCCACCATGTCTGGCCTTATCAAGCCATTTTATAAGGTGAAAAATCCAAGACTCAGGGGTTTAATGAGCTTCTCAAACTCAGACCTAGGTATTTTGTCCTTAATACCTGTGCTCTTCATATGACTTGGTGGTATCTCAACTTCAGTCCTTCTCCTTGGACTTCCAATGGCTTCACCTATTATATTTAATGCTCTAAAGCAGGCAGTACCTTTCTTACTGCTCCTCATCTTTTAAAATAAGTTGTAGTAGAAGTATGCTCATTGAAAAAATCAAAACAATATAGAAGTCACACACACACACCCCAAGAAAACTACTGTTGTTAACTTCTTGTTGTGTGTTCTTCCAGACCTTTTCCTATGTATGGATGGAGCTGCATTTATTGTTTTCCTTTACTGTGTTCAGAAAAATGAAATCGGGCTATTCATACTTTCCTATATTTTGCTTGTGTTCATTTAAACATATCATATAGTGAGCTTTCCAAGCCCAAACATATAGATCCACTTCATTATTTTTAGTAATCCCATTATTTCTATAATAAGGCTTAATTATAATTTATTTAACTTTTCTTCTCTAGAAGGACATTTAAGTTGCCTATAGGTTTTAGTTATAATAAATAACATTGCAGTGAATATCCTTGTACATATTTTCTTGTGTACTTGTTAAAATATGTATTTCTCTGAAAGAGTCCTAGAAGTGAGATTACTAATCCTAAAAGCATGCCAAATAGGTACTACTAAATTATAATCCAAAAATGTTTATACCAGTTTGTATTCCAGCCACAAATGTGTGGATGCACTTTTCCTCACATCCTTAGCAAAACATGTATATGAATGATGTCTAGTATATTTCACCTGTCTAGCAGTAAACCATGGTTCATGTTTCAGTTTTTGTTTCCACTTACTGGTCAATGATGTTATGTATCTTTTCTCATCTGTATTATCATGTGTTTCTTTTGTGGTCTGCTTGTTTAATCATTTACCTATTTGATCTAATGGATTATTGATCTGTCTTGTTTTGTAAGAGTTTTTTGTATATTAGATAAATTCATTCTTCATCTGCTATGTGTTAAAAATATTAGGTTGAATCACATGAATTGTTAATATTCAACAATTTTTTACCCCCCAACATGGGAATTTTATATAGTTCAGCCTAATATTTTCCCCAGACCATTATTTATCTCTTAACTTTGCTAATTGTGTCTCTTTATGTAGAACTTACTAATTTGTATACAGTCAGATTTGTCCATTCAACCAGTATTTATTGAGCTGTGTGCCAGGAGATAGATGTGGGCCTGCCCTTGTGACTTTCTGTCTGGTAGGAAGGCTCACAAACATCATCACATAATTGCAGACTGTGATGAAGCCTCTGAAGGAAGCAGCTTCTCCTTTAGGGTTTTTGGATTTGGTATCTTGCTTAGGAGCTCTTTCCTTCCCCACCTCAAGATTATGAAAATACTGGCCAGGCGTGGTGGCTCACACCTGTAATCCCAGCACTTTGGGAGGCTGAGGCAGGTGGATCACCTGAGGTCAGGAGTTCAAGACCAGCCTGGCCAACATGGCAAAACCTCGTCTCTACTAAAAATACAAAAATTTCCCCAGTGTGATGGCAGGTGCCTATAAACCCAGCTACTCAGGAGGCTGAGGTGGGAGAACCACTTGAACCTGGGAGGCAGAGGTTGCAGTGAGGTAAGATCACACCACTGCACTCCAGCCCGGGTGGTGACAGGGCGAGACTCTGCCTCAAAAAAAAAAAAAAAAAAATTACAAAAACTCTCACATGTTTTTTTATAATACTCTTGTGGTTTTAACATTTAACTTTCAAAATTCCATTCGTTACTTATTTTCCGTTATGGTAAGAACTGAGGTTTATAGTTACTATTCCAGTTGCATAGCTAATTATTTTAACACCATTTATAAATAATACACCAACTTTTCACTGATGTGAAATCTCTCTTCATAATATTATATGAATTTCTTTAATTACTTGGTTCTGCTGCTTTGTTCAGTTTAATTTCATTTGTCTCCATTTCTATCCAGTACCACACAGCTTAGATTTTTTGAGTTTGTAAATTTGTTAAATTATTTATTACTAATATTTATTTTTATTTTATTTATTTATTTATTTGAGATGGCGTCTCATGCTCTTGTCCAGGCTGGAGTGCAATGGTACAATCTCGGCTCACTGGGTTCAAGTGATCCTCCCACCACAGCCTCTCTAGTAGCTGGGACTACAGGCGTGGGCCACATGCCTGGCTAATTTTTGTATTTTTGAGTAGAGATGGGGTTTTACCATGTTGGCCAGGCTGGTCTGGAACTCCTGGCCTCAAGTGATCCACCCACCTTGACATCCCAAAGTGCTGGGATTACAGGCATGAGCCACCATGCCTGGTCAATTATTTTTTATTAGTGACTTTTTTAATTGCCCCTAGGGCTAGTCTCTTTCATCATCTTTTAAAAAAAATATTGTCTTGTTTTTCCAGTTGAGCTTATATTTAAATTTTATTTATTTTTAATCTTTTCCTTGTAGGGATAACAGCACTTAACATGAGATCTGCCCTCTTAACAAATTTTGAAGTGCACAATACAGTATTGTTAGCTGTGGGCACAATGTTGTATAGCAGATCACTGGAACATACTCATTTTGCGTAAAGTTGTCAAATTTGTACCCTCTGAACATCAACCCTGTGGTTCCCTCCTCCTAGCCCCTGGCAGCCACCATTTTGTCTGTTTCTATGAGTTTTGACCTTTTTAGGTACCTTATATAAGTGGATTCATACAGTATGTATCCAAAGAAGTAAGCCAACTTTTACTTCCAGGTTCATCCAGTTGAGCTTGAGAATCAACTTGTCACATTTAGGAGTGAGAAAGCTTTGCCTAATACAATTTTTATTGGAGTTGCAATAAATTTATAAATTACATTTTCATGGGTTTTTTGATAACAGCTTTATTTGGCTGTACTTCATATACCAAACAATTCACTCATTTAAAGGGCACAGTGAATAATTCATAGTATATTTGCAGAGTTGCATATCACCACAATCAATTTTAAAACATTTTTATCACCCCAAAAGGAACCCTCATAGTCTTTAGCCGTCACCCCTAAGCCTTCCATCCCTTGTATCCCTGGACAACCACTAATCTTCTGTATCTAGGGATTTCCCTATTTTGAACATTTCATATAAATGAATCACACAGTATGGAGTCTTTTGTGTCTGGCTTATTTTACTTAGCGTCATGTCTTCAAGATTCATTCATGTTGTAGCATGTGTCAGTACTTCATTCTTCTGTATGGCCAAATATTCTATTTTATGGATATACTACATCTTATTTACCTATCAGTTACTAGATATAAATTACATTTCAAAGAAATACAGACTTCTCCCCAGCCTCACGCCTTTCTTGAACAGAGATAGATACAACATTGTGGCCATCAAGCATAATTTTCTTGTCTGGGCAATGATGCTTCTCTACTTCTCTCATGGTGGCATATCTGGATGAGGCAGTTGCTGTCAAAGCTTTTTTGCTCTGGCCCTCCTGGTGTGACTCTCCCTATTGCAGAGGCCTGAACTATCTTTCTTGTGGAACAGGCCAGCAGTTGCCCTCATTATCCTGGACAGGTCTCTCCAGGCAGCCTTACCCCACTACCCGATCTCACTGAATCATAGCATAGGGGATCTGCCCTAGTAGAGCTGTGGAGTCCACATGCTGTTGGGACATTATTTAGCTTCTCTCATATCTCTTCCCCTACCTATTCTCTGCCATCTCTATCACTTTTAAAAATTAGTACCTGAGGGCTGGGTGTGGTGGTTCACACCTGTAATCCCAGCACTTTGGGACACCAAGGCAGGCAGATCACCTGAGGTTGGGAGTTTGAGACCAGCCTGAACAACATAGAGAAACCCCGTCCCTACTAAAAATACAAAATTAGCCAGGAGTGGTGGTGCATGCCGGTAAACCCAGCTACTCGGGAGGCTGAGGCAGGAGAGTTGCTTGAACCTGGGAGGTGAAGGTTGTGGTGAGCCAAGACCTCACCACTGTACTCCAGCCTGGGCAACAAGAGCAAAACTGTGTCTCAAAAAAAAATAATAATAATATCTAAGCCTGCTTCATACTTTATGTCATGTTTGTTGTAAAGTAGTTGGAAATAGCAAGACCAGTGATTCCTCTGTGAGTTGATAGAGAAGTTGTCTATAGCTCTAGCCTTGCCCCCAAGCAGCTTCTTTATCTGCTGAAGCCAGCTGTGTCTGGGTCTAGTGGTGACAGCACTGGGTGTGTGTGGGGGGGTGTCACCCCTGGGGAGATAAAGTCTCTGGAATCTTATCTCGAGACTGTGGTATAATTTTTTTTTTTTTTTTTTTTTTTTTTTTTTTGTGAGACAGAATCTTACTCTGTCGCCCAGGCTGGAGTACAGTGGCACAATCTCGGCTCCTGCAACCTCTGCCCCTAGGTTCAAGCAATTCTCTGCTTCCATCTCCCAAGTAGCTGGGATTGTAGGCACCCACCACCATACACGGCTAATTTTTGTATTTTTAGTAGAGACTGGGTTTTACCATCTTGGCCAGGCTGGTGTTATTTTTTTTTGAGAACGGAGTTTCGCTCTTGTTGCCCAGGCTGGAGTGCAATGGCACAATCTCAGCTCACCACAACCTCCGCCTCCCCAGTTCAAGCAATTCTCCTGCCTCAGCCTCCTGAGTAGCTAGGATTACAGGCATGTGCCACCACGCCTGGCTAATTTTGTATTTTTGGTAGAGATGGGATTTCGCCATGTTGTTCAGGCTAGTCTCAAACTCCTGACCTCAGGTGATCTGCCCACCTTGGCCTCCCAAAGTGCCGGGATTAGAGGCATGAGCCACCGTGCCTGACCCAGGCTGGTTTTGAACTCCTAACCTTATAATCCA
Organism: Cebus imitator; assembly: GCF_001604975.1. Lineage (NCBI taxonomy): Eukaryota > Metazoa > Chordata > Mammalia > Primates > Cebidae > Cebus > Cebus imitator. The sequence goes on along the minus strand of NW_016107339.1, from coordinate 8,868,837 downwards.
CTGGCGTTGGCCTCCCAAAGTGCTGGGATTACAGGCATGAACCACCACACCTGGCCAACTGGTATAATTCTAAACTGTTTCCTCCAAGAGCTTTTAGGCTTAGGCAATATTAATCTAGCCCTGAAAATACTAAGGTCCAGTACAATTGGCTGTGTCGCAGTCATCAAAATAAACTGCTTAACAGGAACTACAGAAGTGATGCGTATAAGGAAATCAAGTAGAAGAGCAGGGCTCATGCTGTTTCCTATTTTCAAAAGAGTGGTATCTGATGATATTTTTAGGTACAAACTGCAACACCAATTATCAAATAACCTTTTCTCTTTTCCTCTGCATGAAACAGCACAGTAGGATTTTCACTGTAGATTTTACCTGGAAACATGACGGCAACGGAAATCTCAGAAAGGAAGTCCTTCCCAGACCTCTGACTTGTGTCCAGTTCCCTACATGACATTTCCACCTGATTATGTCACAGATGATCACTTAGGATTAGCTAGGCTGCACATAACAGGGAACCCAAGTAACATTTCCTTAAGTAAGATAGAAAAGCTTATTTCTCTCACATTAAAAGTCCAGAGGTAAGTGATCTGGGACTTATCTGCTGCTCCAAAATATCAGAGATCTAGGTTCCTCTCTGTTGTTCTGCAGTCTTCAGCATGCTGTTTCTTTCTTATGATCTAAGAGCTGTTTGTGCTCCAGCCATCACATCTATTTCCCAGCCAGTATGGAGAAGGCAAGGAAGCAAGGCATACTTCTTGTGTTTGAGAACATTTCTAAGAGCTGTGCATGACTTGCACAAGGGCTTGATTCTCTTTTGTCTGAGCTTAATCTTGTGGACACACCTAGCAAACAAGTGACGCTGGAAAACAGTCTGTCCCAGGTGGCCAGTATCCTTAGGGGTCCTGCCACCAAGGAGGAAGGAGGGAACAGTTTGTAGGGAATCTTTGCTATTCCTAGGCTCCTCAGACTCAGTGTTCAGCTCTTCTTCTTCACTTACTCAGACACCCTTTTCTCTTAGTTGGCAGCATGTCCTGTCACTTAAATCAGAAATGCTAAGAAGCGTTCATGATTCTGTTTTCTCACTCTTCCATATCCAATCATTTACCAAGCCCTGATGATTTTACATCCTAAATGTTTCTTGATCTGCTTCTTCCTCTTCATTCTCACGATGCGTGCCCTAGGTCAGGCCTGAATTGCTGAACCAGCCAAACATGTTTTCTCACCCCTGGTTTTATCCCCTCACACCCATCTTCCACACCATTCAAACACAGACCTGCCCACACAACTCCTCTGACAAAAATCCTTCCTTAGTGTTCCACCACCTACAGGCTAAATACCCAGGTTTTCTAACTTGGCATGTAAGGCCCTGTGATCTGCTCCCTGCTTCAACCCTTAAACTCCACTATCTGAAATGGACACTGTAAATGTAAAGCTCTTGTTCTGCACCATCTCTTTATCTCCTGGGCTAATCTTTGTGTACTCTTTAAGACTCCCCTTCCTCCGAGAAGCCTTCCCTGGGTCCTCCCCATCCCCGGCATCCAATAGTGCTATTTCTGTCACTGTAGATTTCTCCTGTGGCACTTTACCTCACCAGTTGTTGTGTTTCCCCCCTACTCTCTGCCACCAGACTTTCTGGTTCTTTGAGGCCGTAGACTATTTTAAACATCTTCATATTCCCAGTACCTTCATTCTGGTGCCCAAAATAGGCATTCCACACATGTCTAGATGAATGAGAGAATGAAAGAAAATTCCATGATAACTGCAGAATACTCAGGAATTAGTATAGCTTCACTAGGCTTGGCCACTGGAGGGCAGTGAGTTACACTTTTCTGATGCTGTGGTGAGTTAGCTGAAAGCTCCCTCTCCGCCAAAGCACCATCACTTAGTCAACAAGTCTTGATGAGCACCTGCTCATGCAGGGTACTGCTCTAGGCACTGGGGTTATGACAATAAGCAAAGTAGACAGAAACCCTGCCTGCTACTTCTAGGTATTTATTCAAGGAAAATGAAGGCTTATAGCCCCAAAAGACATATACAAAAATATTCATAGCAACTTTATATAGACAAAAAACTGGAAACAACTCTAATATCAATTAATATGAGAACAGATACCTATACTATGGGACAGTACTCGTACTGCTAAGTACAGCAACATGGCAGAGTCTCAGAAACCATGAAACTGAACAAAAGAAACCAGATGCCAAAAAAAGTATATACTGTATGATTCGCATTATATGGAGTTAAAAATACATAAACATTATCATGGCAATAGAAATGAGAACAGAGTTTGCTTATGGTAGGAGATGGACTGAGAGTGGGTATGAGGAAACATTTCTGGGGTGATGGAAACGTTCTCTATTTGGACAGGGGAATTTTTTTTTTCAAACCATAGACATAAACATGTGTCAAGACTCAGAACTGTGCGCATAGGTGCAGTTTACTATGCATAATTCTACTTTTTAAAAAAATCACTTTTTGAGACGGAGTCTCCCTCTGTCACCAGGCTGGAGTGTAGTGGTACAATCTCGGGTCACTGCAACCTCTGCCTCTCAGATTCAAGCAATTCTCCTGCCTCAGCCTTCCAAGTAGCTGGGATTACAGGCGCACGCCACCATGCTCGGCTTAAAAAAAAAATCGCTTTCTTAGTTTAATTTCTGGTGGGCAGAAACAATCAACTGAAAAAAATAGGTATTTGTTAGATTAAGTGTTATGGATAAAAACAAAGCAAGAAAGAGGGACAGGGATGTGCCACGCTGGCAAGTGTGGGAGCACTTTAAACCCGGTAGTGAGCTACCTTCACACTGAGGAGATGACATCTGGGCAGAGTCCTGAAGGAGGTAAGGGAGTGGGCTGTGCAGTTAATTTTTAATAGTTAACACACATTTTCAAAGAAAAGGTACTATGGATCCCGTTGCCTTGTCTTGCTCCTGGGCTGCTGTGGATTGTGCTCGCCCTCCACACTCAGTCCTGGGAGGCGGCACCCTCCAACTTAGATCTGACTCCTTGCACATGACATCAGCTCTCCAAGGTCTGCTCTTCCCTGTCATGCTAGACCGAATATGAAACTGGACAAACTTCATTATTGTCTCAAGAGGATATTCCTTTACTGCTTTTTATAATTTAACCTTTATATTTAATTATATGTTTAGAAAAGTGCATCTATCATACATGCACAGCTTGATGAATTTCCCCAAAATAACCAACATCCGTATCAAGACATGAAACATTTCTAGGACTTCAGAAGTCCCCTTGTGTTCTTCCTAGTCCCTAACCCATCCTCTCCTCCACAGTCCCTGCAAGGGTAACTACTTTACTGATTTCTAACACCCAGATTAGTTTTGCCTATTTTTAAGTGTTACCTAAATTGAATCATATGGTAAGAAGTTTCTACTCTAATGTTGTTTAATGTTTAGGGAGTGGGCTTGATGCTGAATTTTTAGCTGCCCCCTATTTGGGACTCAAGCTGGCTCCTGGTCCCATCTTCATAAATGAAGCAGCCTCCTATGTGACAGGCCGCTGAGAAATATTGAGGTTCTTCCCAGCAATGTGTGAAGATAGCCCAGCCAGGGTGCTGAGATGCTTTCAGTTACACTTGAAGGCAGTGTGTGCATTTGGTGGGATGTCCAGTGCTGGATTTCTTCTCATTGCAGGAGATGAGTTCTCCAGGGGCAAGTTGTGGCTTATTATTTCTGAGATTATAAGACCTTGCCTGGTCCTCTACCCTGGCAGTGAACTGAGCAGTTTGTGGTGTGCATGTGTTCTTTGTCCCTCATCTGACCCCAGGGATAAGTGAGAAATTGTAACAGAGGAGAAGAAGTTGAGGTAGCCAACATATTCAAGAAATTTTAGCCTACATGAGTAGCCTCTGTGAACAGCTGACATTGGCACTGGGGGCCCTGAGCCTCCCAGGGCCTCTTCACATCCATAGCATCTTAGTAACTTGCTGCCTGTCTCTGTGAGTGGTCTTTGGGCAGGTCCTAGAAGGTTAAGTATGTGCTGGACCTTGCCTCTCCTTTGCCTCCTCTTCCTTTGCCCCATAACTGGAATACTCAAGTTTGGACCCTTATAATCTGGGATCCTATAGCCAATTTTAGGAGGCTGACTTAACCAGCAGCAACTAATGTTTGCTAAATAAAAGTAAAAGTAATACAGCAACCTAAGGAAAATAGCGAAAACTTGGTAGTATGTTGGTTTTTAAAATTAATTTTAAACAGGACATCATGATAGGATACTGGGCTATCCCACACTTGAGCAGCCAGGGTTCATATATCATTCCGAGTTAATAGTAACCACCTGATTGACAGGCAAAGTGTCAGAATGCCGTATGGTCAGCTAAGCAGCATCTTCAAAACAGCACGTGTGCTCTGACAGCCAGAAACATGAATCGCCTCCCAGTGGGTCTCTTCTCTATGGAAATTTCAGAATAAGCCTTTCCTCCAACCATCTCATTGGAGTGGCCATCTCTCTCAGAGACCAGCTCTGCTGTCTTTGTCAGGTAGTTTGGCTCTCCCAGGTTAGCAAGTGGCCTCTCTGCCCTCTCTAAACTTGCAGGTTTGCAGTGGTGTATTGTCCCGGCTACTGCCATCCCGTACTTGCCTGAAAATGTCAGATGCATAGCACCCAACAATACGTTTATATATAGCACTTGAACCAGTTCAAAATTATTACATATAAGATGAATTCTTGACACTTTTCTTAAAACCATTTTTTTTCTGGATGAAATATTTGTTCCTGTTTTATGAGGTTCTTTAGATGTATGGTTGAAAAGATTTTTTGCTTTTTCTGTTTACTTTTGTTATCAGAAAATATTATGCAAGGTGTTCTTAGGAGTCCAGTTAAAAACAACAGCAAGGACCTGAATCAGGTAACCAAAAGCTTTGGAAAATAGAAAGGCCATCTGCAGCTGAGGCGTTGGAGCCTCTTGGTCTGGCTGGTCAGGGTGAATCATGCTGGCCCACCAGATCACATCTAGAAATTACCCTGAGATCACAGATGATTCCTGGGAAATGCCTAGAGCAGTGAATAGACAAGTTACTCTTGTCATTGTAGGCAAAACCAGTTCTTCCTAAAGCTGTCAGGGAATTTTTGAGGCATATATTAAGCCGATTTTTTAGGACTGGGGCTCAGAGTTCCCGGAAAAATAAACAGTTGACTGGAGCCATCACTCAAGTACGTTTCATCAGCTAATAAATGGGCATGCTCCTTGTCAGGCCCAGAGTGGGCAATTTGATTTTTATAGAGAGCTTTTGGGTTTCCTCCATTTGGATGCCTTGCCTCTTAAAATAGCCATAAAATATCCCTTAAAATATCGCTTCCTCCCATCTGAGTCCTAGCTACCTACTGTATGCTCTGTCATGACAACCAAAGACTCTGCCCTCACTCGAGATTACACTGCTGGCATGGTTTCCCATTTCAGCTTCAATTATATGTTGAATTTCCTCAAGTGGACGCTTAATGATCCTTCTGAACAGATTGTTTATTGCTGAATGAAGCCCTTCGGAGAGCATTTCCTCCTCCCTTTCTCCGTTGCTTTTTGCTGGTGCACTCAGCTCACAGTTTTTGACTAAATGTTTGAAGTTTATCCTCCCAGCAGGCAGAAAAATAGAACTAAACCCTCCCTCCCACTCTCTGCAGTGCAGGGGAACTATCTCACTGGCTGTAAAAACAAAGGGCTAGTGGGCAGACAACAGCCCCCAATTCAGGGCCCCAAAATAGGGTTTAGCACCTTGTTTGTTGTTCCTTTGCTCCCTAGATGGCTACAGGTTTGGAGTTGCTACGGTTACTGAGCATGGCACCTTACCAACTTATGACCTCATGTTGTTAATCAGGTTTTCCTCCTTAAGATGAAAGGCAAAAGTAGAGAACTTTGAAAATTAACTTATTTTTAAGGTGTGTTTTGGGATGGTAGGTGTATCAGTTCGGATTAAGTTTGGCTGTGAGTAACAGAGATCCAGAGTATCAGTGCTGGCTGGGTACGGTGGCTCACGCCTGTAATTTTAGCACTTTAGGAGGCTTAGGTGGGAGGATAACTTAAGCCCAGGAGTTCAAGACCAGCCTGGGCAATATAGTAAGATCTTGTCTCTTAAGAGAAAAAAAAAAAAAAAGACAGTGCTAGTGGCTTACATAAGATAGAATTGTATTTGTCCCTTTGATAACAATATAATTATGCCAGCTAACTTTTATGTAGTGCTTATTTTATGCCAGGCACTGTTGTTAGCACTTTTCATATATTAACTAACATATTTAACCCATAAAATATCCTATGACACTGGGACTGATGTTACCATTTTAACAGATGAGGAATTGAGACACAGAAGGTAAAGTCATTTGTGCAGTCACATAGCTAATGAGTGACAGAGCCAGGACTTGAGCTCTGTAGTCTGGCTCCAGAGTCTGCTCTTAGCAGACAATGTGCTTGCTATTCTGTCTGACAAAAAGCCACAGGTCACCAGGGCTGATATGACAGCAGTGCTCCTGTTGCCCCCAGGAACCGGGGCTCTTGCTCTCTTTATACCCTGCCATGTGTGGTTTCCAATTCTGCTTGTATTTGCATTGTAATACAATGTTCTGGAATCCTAAAATGCCCAAGTTGGAAAAGACCCTTCAATTTATTATGGAGCTCTGGATCTTCCTTTGGGAAATGTGTCTGAGGAATGGGGGTAGTTTTTGTCTCGATCCTTCCTTGTGGGTTTCACTTTTTTTCTTATAACCCTATTATAAAGAAGGAGCTGCTGCCTAGCATGGGTTAGAAGTCATGCTCATTAACAGGGAAGGGGCCCTCCTTCCTTGGGTACTGTTGTGAGGCTGGCCCTGGAGAAGAGTCTGTCTGAGCCTGTGACCCAGAGCAGCTCTCAAAGGAAATAGTTCTTTGGGGCATTGTTTATGGTCATGAGAGTTGGAGCCAAACTGGGTATCCATCCCCAGGGGAATGGATAAAGTATGATGGAGGCACACCATGCAGCAATGAACTAGAGGTATGTACAGGAACTCAGACCTTAGAACATGAAGCAAAAAGTCAAAGGAAGATCCTGAGCTGGGTTTTACAGCCCAATATAATTTAAATTAATTAATATATAATATTAAAATATAATATAAAACATGTAAAATATTAGGTAAAATGATGAAAACTTTTTTTGTTGTTTTTCTTTCTTTCTTTCTTTCTTTCTTTTAATTTGAGACAGTTTTGCTCTTGTTGCCCAGGCTGAAGTGCAGTGGTGAGATCTCAGCTCACTGCAACCTCCGCCTCCCAGGTTCAAGCAATTTTCCTGCCTCAGCTTCCTGAGTAGCTGGGATTACAGGCATGAGCCACCACACCTGGCTAATTTTGTATTTTTAGTAGAGACAGGGTTTCTCCAGGTTGGCCAGGCTGGTCTTGAACTCCCAACCTTAGGTGATCCACCCGCCTTGGCCTCCCAAAGTGCTGGGATTACAGACATGAGCCACCATGCCCAGCCTTTTAACAATAATATATTTTGTTAAAATAATATATAAATATATATTATATTATAAAATATATAAAATTATATTTATATGATTTTTATTTTTATATAATTATAATTATGTTTAAATATAGGTTAAATATAATTTTAGATATAATTATATTTTAATATAGCTTTATATATCTATTTACAAAGATATACAAACATATATTTAAAAATACGTATATATACTTACATATATAAAAAACACTACATAGTAAATATTTAAGTTAGGAATAAAAGAAAAATGGTATCTCCTGGAAGAGTTTTTTCTAATGTGATTTCTCGGCTGGGCACAGTGGCTCACACCTGTAATCCTAGCACTTTGGGGCAGGTGGATCACCTGAGGTCAGGAGGTTGCGAACAGCCTGACCAACAAGGTGAAACCTTGTCTCTACTGAAAATACAAAATTAGCTGGGCCTACTGGCTCACGCCTATAATCCTAGCTACTTGAGAGGCTGAGGCAGGAGAATCACTTGAACTTGGGAGGCAGAAGCTGCAGTGAGCTGAGCTTGCGCCATGGCACTCCAGCCTAGGTGACAAGAGTAAAACTCTGTCTCAAAAATAAAAGTAAAATGTGATTTCTCTGGCCTGGCATGGTGGCTCACGCCTGTATTCCCAGCACTTTGGGAGGCTGAGGTGGGCAGATCACCTGAGGTCAGGAGTTCAAGACCAGCCTGGCCAACATGGTGAAACCCCATCTCTACTAAAAATAGAAAAATTAGCTGGGTATGGTTGCAGGCGTCTGTAATCCCAGCTACTTGGGAGGGTGAGGCAGGAGAATCACTTGAGCCCAGGAGGCAGAAGTTTCAGTGAGCTGAGATCGCGCCTTAGCACTCCAGCCTGGCAGACAAGAGGGAGACTGAGTCTTTAAAAACAAAAAAAAAAGTGATTTCTCCAATTGACCTTTATACGCTATCTAGATTTTTAGTTTCTGCCAGCTTACTGTTTTACAAAATTTTTTTTTTTTTTTTTTTTTTGGTGATAAAAGGCAGATGTAGTCAATTGTGGCTCTTTTTTTTCTAAAATACTGTGCATTTTTTTCCTGACTATAAAAATTACACTTATTATAGAAAATTTGAAAAGTCCAATAAAGCTTTAATAAAATCCTTTATTCATACCACCTGAGGAATACTGTGAAACTTGCGATATTTTGTCTTTCCTCTGTGCTTATATAAACACATAAATATTGTATGTACATTAGTTAAAAGTATGCCATAAGTAATTTTCCCCTCTTTTCTCCTTAGTACTGTGACATGCTTTTTCATGTCATTACAGGTTCGTAATAAACGTCATCTAAGATGGCCATATTGTGCCTACTGTGTGCCAGGCACTGTAGTTAGCATTTTATAAACTGCAGCTGGCCTTCAAGTTGGATTTTTAGGTTATTCCTAGAGTCATGGCTTTCCTGATGAAGCACCCCACCCTTCTCAAGAAAGTCTTTTTTTTTCCAGCCTTTGATGTTCATTTTTAAAATAGCTCTTTAGGCCAGGTGTGGTGGCTCACACCTATAATCGCAGCACTTTGGGAATTTGAGGCGGGTGGATCACCTGAGGTCAGGAATTTGAGACCAGCCTGGCCAACATGATGAAATCCTGTCTCCACTAAAAATACAAAAATTAGCCAGGCGTGATGGCGGGCACCTGTAATCTCAACTACTCGGGAGACTGAGGCAGGAGAATTCCTGGAACTCTGGAGGCAGAGGTTTCAGTGAGCCACCATCACGCCATTGCACTCCAGCCTGGGCGACGACAACAGTGAGACTCCGTCTCAAAAAACCAAAAACAAAAACAGCTCTTTAAACAGGATGAAAATCTGAGAGTTTTTACGTGTTATCTCGAGGAGGTTCAGATGTAATCCCAGCACTTTGTGAAGCTGATGTGTGAGGATCACTTGAGTGTAGGAGTTTGAGACCAGCCTGGGAAACATGGCAAAAAATTAGCTGGGCGTGGTTGTGCACCTGTAGTCCCAGCTACTTGGGAGGCTAAGGTGAGAGGATCATCTGAGCCTGGGAAATCAAGGCTGCAGTGAGCCAAGTTCATGCCACTACACTCCAGCCTGGGCGTCAGAGTGAGACCCTGTCTCAAAGAAAGAAAGAAAAAAAAAGGCTAGATAGATTTTTTTCTGATGCCTGTATCTCTGTAGCACAAGGGGTTGCGGTGAATATCCTGTTTCCAGAATAGGGGTTGTGTGTCTGAGGAGAAAAGTTGTCTGGTGGAGAACTCAAGGGTCTGATTGTTTCAGTGTGTGGCCTCTGACAAGCATACAGGGCCTTTCTTGTTGAGCAAGCATAGCACTTCTTACTACTTCACCTCTTTGTGACAGGAAGGGGGAGCTAAACACAGGCTAGGAAGGACACGTCACATGGCCTTTTTCTTCTTCCGGTTTCTGGAAGGCTGCTTATGTTTTCCTCGTTTGCATCTCAGACGAGACAGATTCTCATTCCTGTTACTCAGTGGGAGATTTCCCTAAGAAGCTAACAGACAGTCCTTTCCAAAGAGGTCTCATGGCTAGATAAGCTTGGGAAATGCTGGATAAACAAAGTTGAGCAGATTTACTTAATGCAAAATTTCTGATAACTTCTCAGACCCTTTTGTGTGCTGTGATCTTTGCCAGTCTCCAAGATGGGAATATCTGATGCAACATTTCTCAGCCATATGTGTCTGTGGAACCTCCTTTTCTTTTTGAGTATCCTGTAGGATTGATATTTTGTAGAAACCATCTTGAGAAATACCATCTTGTTGGAATTAAGTCCCAGAAGCACTCACAGGCTTGACTCATCTTCCTTCACATGCATAACTTCTCTTCTGAGTGGCAAGACTGTGGGTCTGCCTTATCAGAACTTGGGAATTCCATCTTTCAAATGAACTGTGGGGGCTTTCTGATCCCAGCTGTTCTCTCTACATATGAGTATGAGTGTGCTAGACAGCTCACTAAGCTGAAATCAAAGAAATTTTCCAGGCCATCTCCAGGGAGCTGAGTATAATTTATTGAACATGAGACCTGAAGTATCATTTTCTAAAACTGAAAGAACAAATGCCAAGGAAGAGAAAGATATGTTGGACATGATGGGACTAGCATGAGAAATGGCCTGTGCAGTGTTGTGACGAGATCCTCAAGAACTTCTCTGGGACACATTTGTCCATCTGACACAGGGAGTAGAGGGGCAAACCCTCATTCCTTGACATCAGGTTAGCCTGGTCCTCACTTGGCCTTAAAGACCCCGTTGAAGACACTAGAATCTATCTCTCTCTCTCCATTTTTAGATAAGACCTCTGGACTCTCTTCACCTTTTGTTTTACAGAAGAGGATGTGGAGAACTTTGATGTGACCAACTTGTCTCAAGATATGCTGCGAAGCATTGAGGCTGACAGCTTTTGGTGCATGAGCAAGCTGCTAGATGGAATCCAGGTGAGCTGCTTCTGCCCTTGTGGGGACGTCTAGGTCCAGGGGCTCCCAGGACCTAGACGTTTGGTCCAAACCTCCTTTGGTTTCCTTATTGCTCTTCTGTATCAGGCAGGCCCACCCACCATGTCTCCTCCTTCTTTTGGTCCATCTCAGTCCTTCTTCATTAGCTTTACAGCTTTCAAAACAGCAGTGGGAGTCAGGCACGGTGACTCATGCCTATAATCGCAACACTTTGAGAGGCCAAGACTGGAGGATCGCTTGAGCTCAGGAGTTCAAGAGCAGCCTGGACAACACAGAGAGACCCCATCTCTACAAAAAATTTAAAAATTAGCCAGGCGTGGTAGTGTGGGCCTACAGTACCAGGTCCTCAGTGGGCTAAGGTGGTAGGATTGCTTGAGCCTAGGAGGAAAGCTGTAGTGGGCAATAGATTAAGAACCTATCTCAAAAAAAAAAAACAGTGATGGTGTAGTGTCCCTTGGAGTCTGAAGAAATCTCCATGTTGCCTTGGCTTTGTCATTGGAGGAGGCTGCTCCTTTCTGCCGCACACCTCAAGGATGTGGGTTTGCTTCCACAATGCAGGGCTCCCTTGGGCTTTCCCCGCTTTCTGTTGTTCTGTACATTCCCTTGTTTCCCAGAACACTGTCACTGGCCATTGGTAGTAGCTTTGGAAAACATACTAAACTTTTAAACATGTTTCAGTGAACATCAGTTGTTAGCACAGCTGTTTAGAGTCCGTGTTCATCCCTGGCTGTATGTCATTCACAGGATAACTACACCTTTGCACAACCAGGGATCCAGAAGAAGGTGAAGGCGCTGGAAGAGCTTGTCAGCCGGATTGATGGTAGGTTCAGAGGGAGAAGAGTTCTCTGGCAATAGTACAGTTGATTCTGATATGAGCCGATTGTACTTGTGGGTCCTCTCCTCAGCTGTCTTCCTAGCGATGATCCTTTCCCGTGCACTCAGTGCTGCTGGCAGCACCAGCATCCTTCACACATCTCAGCAGGAAGGCGAGGTGAGAACTCTGCTGTTATCTGAAGTTCTTCTTTCCCCTTGGTTTCCTATCGCCAAGCTCTATCCGTTCTCCTTCAGCAGCTCTCCTCAGTTCCCCCCTCCCCATTTCCCCAGCCACAGCTCTAGTCCAGCTTCCTTCTCGAAAGACTTGCCTCCTCCATACTGATCTCTCCTAAACTATCTATCACACAACTGCATCTTTCTGCAGCCCTGTTCTTGCCACATCCCTCATCTGTTCTGAAGCCTCCCATGGCTTCCTGTTGCCTTCAGCTTCCAGCCTTTGGTCTGGCCTTGTCCTTCATGTTGTGATGTAACTCAGAACTCTGGGCTTGACATGGGGTCCTCAGGCCTGGCCAGCAGGACTTTCCACAGCTTCCTAGGTCTCGTGTAGGGTGAGGAAATTGAGATATGGCTCTGGCTAAGGCAGATGTCTTTGAGGAACAACAGCCTTACAGGAATTCCTCAGCTTTCGCCTGGAGTCGTAGAATGTTAGAACTAAAGGACAACTCAGGAAGCTCTGCTGTTGACTGATGAAGAAACTGAGGTCTAGGGAGAGAAGTCACTGGGATCTCTAACACTAGTTAAATTGTAGTAGTCCCATAGGACTCTACCTGCCCTAATGCTAGCTAACAAATGTTATTCCCAGGCTTTCCTTTGGATTTTCTGCTTCACCCAAGCAAAGCCTTTCTCCCCTACCTGCTGCCCACCCCCGCCCCCCAACATTGTATATCTTTCTTCTTTCCCAGGTTCTCTTTTCATGAAAGCGTTCCTTGAGTTGTTCCACTCACTCTATTTTATGACTTAACATTCAATCTTCTGAGCCCATTTGTTTTTTCAGTTATTTCCCGTATGTCACATGTGGAATGTTTTTTTCCGCTGTGCCTTATCACCCTGGCCCAGCTGTTAGCCCTCATGGTGGGGCCCTCGTGCAGGTCTCTGGCATCCCTCACCCGGAGCCTAGCACAGGGTATATACTGCCCTCTTCTGGGGGATAAGCTGGCTGCCAGAGGCTGGTCATCAATCAGATTCCAAAGGGCAGATGCTGTGGTTTCTGCTACTGTCTGCCCATCCTTATTTTTTCCGCCCTTACAAATACACGATACATAAAGGCATAGTACTTTGGAACAGTGGATTTTAATATATATATATATATATATATATATATATATATATATGGTGTTTCTTTGCATTGTAGAAGTAATACTTCCTCATTACAAAAATTTAAACAGGCTGGGTATGGTGGTGACTCATACCTATAATCCCAGCACTTTGGGAGGCTGAGGCAGGAGGATTGCTTGAGCCCAGGAGTTCAAGACCAGCCTGGGCAACATGGTGAGAGCCCATCTCTACAAAAAATTTAAAAAGTAGCTGGGCATGGTGGCACACTCCTGTAGTCCCAGCTACTCAGGAGGCTGAGTAGCTGAGATGGAAGGATCACTCGAGCCCAGGAGGTCAAGGCTACAGTAAGCCAAGATCACACCACTGTACGCCAGCCAGGGTGATAAGGTAGGAATCCTCCCTCTCCTTAAATTCTTCTCCCCAGAAATAACTGTTGTTTTTTGAGGTGGAGTCTTGCTCTGTCACCCAGGCTGGAATGCAGTGGTGCCATCTTGGCTCACTACAGCCTTGACCTCTCCTGGCTCAAAGGCTCTTCCCACCTCAGCCTCCTGAGTTGCTGGAACCATAGGTGTAGCTTGGATCACAGATGTGCACCACCATGCCTGGCTAATTTTTGTATTGTTAGTAGAGATGGGGTTTTGCTGTGTTGTCCAGACTGGTCTTGAGCTCCTGGGTTCAACAATCCGCCCACCTCAGCCTCCCAAAGTGCTGGGATTATAGGTGTGAGCCATGGCACCTGGCCACAATCCTTGTTAGTGGTTCTTCTTTAAGAATTGTTTGAAATATTTACCGCATGCCAGGTGCCACTGTAAGCACTTTACTTGTGTTTTCTCATTTATCTTCTCTAAAACCCTCTGAGGTGTGAATGATTGTCCCCATTGTATAGGTTAGGAAACGGAAGACAGTGATTTTAGAAAACAATCCCATTAAGCATTATTTGGAGAGTTGTCATGTGGAACAGCAGTAAGGTTTGTTTGGTCTTGCCGGAGAATACCACACGAACACCAAGGGGTGGGAGTGAGGAGGCAGCTGGTTTTGCTGAATATGGTGAAGCGCTTTCTGGCGAATCACTTCATACATCAGTGGAAGAGGCTACCCTTGAGTGGAGTTTGTGAGCCCGTCTCCCTGGCAGTGTTCGTGTCCCTGCTGGTTGGCCATCTGTCGGGGATGCTGAAGAGGAGTTCCTCGCCAAGGTGGCCAAGGTGACTTCCAAGGCCCTTTTCCATCCTGTCTCCTTCTCTGCTGAGTACTAAGGTCGAGCAGCCAAGTAAACCTCATAACCTCTGCTTTGTGGCCAGAGCGGCCCGCGAAGGAGGCGGGGCTCCTAGAACATCACTGTCGGATATTAAAATAGTTCTGTCTGCTGGGCTGAGTTAACAGTTAACCATGCAGAGTTGCTGTGAGATGATGGAATCAAACACAAAGATGCCGATGTGCCCCCTCTGTGCCTGCTTACCCATGGGGAGGCGGCAGTAGAAGTGAGAGCTGCTGTTTTGGCTCCTGTGGCCCTTTCAGGGTCCACTCCCCTAGGCTGATGATCCCCAATGATGCTTTGTGTTTCAGAACAGGTACATAATCACTTCAGGAGGTACGAGGTGGAATACCTGCAGTTTGCCTTCCGCTGGATGAACAACCTGCTTATGCGGGAGCTTCCTCTTCGCTGCACCATCCGCCTGTGGGACACATATCAGGTAGGAGGGATTCCCCGGCATCTCCATGCCAGGCTGTCCCTGAGCTGCCCAGCTCCCTGCCCTGTTGTAGAGCATAGCTGTTTAGAAGTTCCCCTTTTCCCCTTTTCTACTTCCATGTCTGCCTTAGCCTCAGGGCAGAGCTTTTGCTGAGTCTCTTCAGAACTCTATATGCCCAACCTTGAAAGAGTTTCCCTCCTCCCGGAAGGAATGGAACTGAGAGGGGCAGAGCTGAATACTTGTCAGGACTGGGAGACCTAACTCTAGTTTTTTTTGCTTCCCAGTCTGAACCTGAAGGGTTCTCCCACTTTCATCTCTACGTATGTGCAGCCTTCTTGATCAAATGGAGGAAAGAGATCTTAGATGAGGAAGACTTTCAGGTGAGTGGTCAACTGCTCAGTGTGGGCAGGGAATGAACATTAGAATGGGTGTTTGCACCTAAGTGGGCAGCACAGACAGAAAGTGCCACAGCAGGTACCTGGCTGGGAGTAGGAAGGGAGAAGGGGTCCTGGGAAGTCATCCCTCTTGGCCGGCAGGAAGTCACTGGAGCCCAGAGTTCTTCACTGTAAGAAGGGTCTTTGTGCCAGAATGGCTGCAGAGTGACTGGGCAGGCCTAAGAGATCTTTCAGTCACTTATTGACAAGCATTTATTGAATGCTTGCCACATGCCAGGCACTGTCAAAGACAAAGGCTGTATCAGGAAGTGAAACAGAGAGAGGTCTCTGTTCTCACAAAGCTTACCTACTCTGATAGTTGTGGGGAGACAGACAGTAAACAACATCGTAGTAAATAGTAAACGAATGTGAAGGTGCTAAGAAATACCTTTTTTTTTGAAAGTAGAGCAGGGTAAAGTTTTTATTAGGTGGTAGAGCAGGGGCAGGTTGCAATTTTGAATAAAGTAGTCAGGATAGGTTCACTGACCTCTGAGCAAAGACCTGGGGAAGGTGAAGGAGTGAGCCACGTGGACATCTGCAGGAAGGGTGTCTAAGCAGAAGAAACAGCCAGTGCGAGGGCCTCAGGCAGCAGCATACCTGAGCTGTTGAAGGAATCATGATGGTCACCAGTGTGGCCTGGAGCAGAGTGATCTGGGGAAGAGTAGGAAGAGGTGAGGTCAGAGGAGTCACAGGGACCCAGATCACAGAGGACTTTGTAGCCACTGTTAAGAACTTTGGCTTGTACTCTGAGTGGAAGAGGAGCTCTAAGAGAGTCATGAGCAGAGGGGAATGGCACAATCTGACTTATGTTTCAATAGGGGCACCTGGCTTCTATGTAGACTGTAGGTGTGAGCAAAAGTGGAAGCAGAGAGACTGCCCAGGATGCTACTGTAGTCCTTCAGATGAGACATGAAGGTGGTGGGACCTGGATGGTGACAGTGGAGGTGTGAGTGGCCAGAATTTGGATCTATTTAGTAAGTAGAGCCAACAAGATTTCCTGTTTAATTGGGTGTAGAGTACAACAGAAAGGGTGAGTCTGGATGACTTTACAGTTTATGGCGAAGGCTACAGGGGGATAGCCAGAGCCCAGTTTCAGGCATACTAGATTTAAAGTGCCATTAGATGTCTAAATGGAGATGCAGACTAGGCAAATACACCTTGAGTCTGCTGTTTGAAAAACGGATCTGGACAGGACCTATAATAAATTTAGGAGCTTTTGCCTAGACGCCACTTAAAGCCAGCACACTGGATGAGATCCCTAAGGAAGTAAGGATGGACAGAGAAGGCAACCAGGGCCCCAGCCCTGATGTACTCTTACATGACTACATGAAGAGGTTAGGGAGCAGAGGAGGCTGAGAGGGGATGACCAGCGAGAGTCCAGCCTCCGGGAACCCCTGGGTGGGGATGCTTCAAAATCCCTATATAGAAAACACAAGAAGGGCCTATCTTAGGTGGTGGATGGGCTAGGAGCTGTTCCAGGGTCGGGGAAATAAGGATTGAGGGGAGAGATTGTCAGGCTCTGCAGAGGGAATCATTGGGGTAAGGGGAGAGGTGGTATTGTTTATATGCTTTGCACATTTCTGAACTAAGGGTTTTTTTGGTTTGTTTTTAATAGATATATACTTATTTTAAAAACAGAGGGAAAAACCAGACAAAGTTGTATGCTTTTCTCAGTTCTGACTCATAACATAGATGCTCTCAAAAGTGGCAGCATCTCATGTGATCCCTGAGCATTACCACTCTGAGATTGGTGTTAGGTGGCAAGAAAAAAGAAAACAGAAGCATATTCAGCAGATAGATGGAAAGACAGGACCCAGCTCACCCAAGTAAGGGCTTTGGAAGACAAAGGAGAGCGGATGTGTTGACCTCTGTGAGATCATGGTGCCAAGGCTGCAGGCCACTGATTAAGAACCGTGGCTTCTGCCAGTGAGCAGCATGTGTGGCATCCTAGGATAAATGAGGACAAGGGGCTGGAATGGCTGTGTGCTGGGATGAGCTATCCATTTTGTTAATGTGGTTGAGGTGGAGCAGGATAGCAAGAGCATGAAGTTTAATTTAGTAATGAGCGAGGCTCAGAGCTTTGCCAGATGTGATAAAAGTGCTTCCCAGATCAGCTCAGGGAGGTGGGGACAATTCCTGGAATGGCTTTTTGCAGTTCACAGTATCGACAGAACAGAGGACAATACTCTGTGACTTTACAGCTACATTAATCTTAGAGATGTCCTTTCCTGGGTAGCATTTTCAGTTATCTGGGAAGTCTGAGGTCTTTGGCAATACCCAACAGAACAGCATTGGGGCTATCTGCTGCCGTATTAACACCTCGATTAATCCTGTTCATGGAGGAATCTCGTGTCTTTCTTTTAGACAAAATAGGCGATTAAACTGGATTAGGTGAAAAGTTCCTCCCACCCCCACAGTTCTGAAATTCTATGAATGATAAAAGAAGAAAATGCACCTGGCTGTTAGGCTAGACAGGCAGTGCCCTTTAGAAGACAGAATCATAGCAGAGGTGTGAGGAACAAGAGTACAAAGCACTGTGTAAGGTTGTGAACTATGGGTATGACTTTTGCAGAGAAAGTAGGCACCTGTATCCTAATTGCTGAAGGGGGGCTTATAGTGAAATCACTGTGAAGGAAGCTCTGTAGATGAATACAGGTATTATAAAAAACCAAATATGCCTAGCCTGGCAGAGAAGTTTTAGGGCTAAAAGCCACACTAAGTGACTCAAAGAAAACCCAGGTATAGTGGTTACAGAAATAAAAGTGGTAGTTGCAGCAGTTTTAGCAGACCAGCCAACTGGTTACACTTCAAGAAGAGGGAAAAAGAACCAGATATAAGGGGAGCCAGTAAGGGGTTCAGAGAGGAAGCAGATCTCTTCCTGTCAAGGTTGGAGACTGTGCAAAATAGTACAGTGGTTAAACCATGGTCTTTGGAGCCAGACTGCCTGGGGTCAGATACCAGCTCTCCCACTTCCCTAAACATGCAGCTATAAGTAACTTGTCTCTCTGTGCTTCCGTTTTCTTATCTATAAATGGGGCAATAGTAGCTACCTCCTTGGGCTATGATGAGATTAAAGAAACAAATACATGTGAGGCAGTTAGAATGATGTACTTGACGTACAGTCCTCAAAACAGTGACTTCATTATCACTAATATGAATACTACCTTTAGTGTATTCATGAGTCCTGGAAGCAATGAGGCAAGTTTAGAAACCCACCTTTCTAATTAAGTGGTTTTAACATAATGAGTAAACCATACTAAGTTCATAGTGGGGGAAACTGCTGAGCTGGATGAGGAAACTGGGATGGAGAGCAGGCATCAGAGTACTCAGGCGCAAAGGGCAGGGTCCCAGTGTGGCGAAAGCCCCCAGCAGGAAGGATGCATGCATGCTTCTCCCTGGGCAAGCAGTTGTCTAGGGCCACTGCCTGGCAGAGGGGACCAAAAACTGACACAGGAGGATCACACTGAGAGGTTTCCTTCCTGAGACCGCTGGCAAAGGAACCTGAGGCACATTTGCACATAGTATACTGGGAGCAGAATGGCTGGATCTTCCGGAGCCATGGGCTGCTTGAATTGAGAGCTGCTGGCAGAGCTGGGCCAAAGCCTCTTTGTGTGGTAGGAGGGGACTCTCGACAATTCCTGCCCTCAGCCTTGGCTAGTGTAATAGAATTGTAATAATAATGTTAGGTTGGCCAGGTACAGTGGCTCATGCCTGTAATCCCAGCACTTTGGGAGGCCAGGGTGGGGGGATCATGAGGTCAGGAGATTGAGACCATCAATCTCCTAGCTAACACAGTAAAACCCTATCTCTATTATAAATACAAAAAATTAGCTGGGTGTGGTGGCACACACCTGTGGTCCCAGCTACTTGGGAGGCTGAGACAGGAGAATTGCTTGAACCAAGGAGGCAGAGGTTGCAGTGAGCTGAGACTACGCCACTGTACTCCAGCCTGTGCAACAGAGCGAGACTCCGTCTCAAAAAAAAAAAAAAAAAGATGTTAAGTTGAATCACATGCGTTTATTTTTGTAGATCAAAATGGTTGAATACTGGCAATTTCTTAAGGCTCAATCTAATAGCAGCTAATTCTTAGCACTTTTAATATACGGGCACTATTCTAAATGTTTGCCTGTGTTAATTCATTTCATCCTTGCCACAGTCCTACAAGGTAGGCTATAATACCACCGTTTTACAAATGGGGAAACTGAGTCACAGCAAGATTAAGTAACTAGGCCAAGCTCACCCGAGTGAGTAGTAGAGGCCTGAAATCCACTCTCTGAACCACTGTGTTTTGCTGCCTGTCAGAGCCAGGCCTGCCAGGTGCTTCCTGGAGCTCTTGAGATAAACTCACTTGGTGGCTGTTCCCAGGCAAGGATCTGCTTATGTTTCCACCTCCCCTCAAGATTTATTCTTCCCCATCTCTCCCCCTGCATTGGAGGTTGCTAGCAGGCTTTCTCCTCACAAAGAAACATTTAGCAACAACAACAAAAAATTGTTGTTTTAAAACTGAAAAAGAATTCCTCCCAGGGTCTGCCTTGTGACCTCCTCCTATTCTGCCTCCTGGGTTTTTCTCCTTCCACTGCCAGAAAGATCTATGACCTCCTGCTGCCCTTTCATGCTCTCCCCCCAAGTGGCCTGAAATCAGCTCCCACACATCCCTGGGGGAAGCAGAGGCTCTAATGCTCCAGGGCGGACTGCAGCAGGGAGTCCCTGGGGCTGGTGTAGGTTATGGGTGAAGAGTAGCTCTGGGCCTGTCCATGGAGCCCTAGAACCCCGCCTGGACCCTGGTGGAGCTCTCAAGCTTCGGTTAGATCAGTGGCTGGGGAGGCCATGTTGACTGGGAAGGAACATGAGTCTTCGGAGACACAGGACGTGTTCTCTGTTTTCATCTGGGTGGTGATTACTTGGGTGGGTACTTATGTAAAAAGTCATCATGGCGCATGCTTAAGATTTATGTCATGAGTCCATTGTCAAAAGGTTGGGAGGAAAGTAAATGGCGGAGACAATGTAAAAGCGTGCAAATCTACCTACCAAATAGACAATCGGTTATATAAAAATGACCTACATCAAAATGGGTAGAAGACATCCACCCATTTTGATGTGGGTCTTTTTTTGTGTGTGTGTGATGGAGTCTCACCCAGGCTGGAGGCAGTGGCGTGATCTTGGCTCACTACAACTTCCGCCTCCCTGGTTCAAGCGATTCCCCTACCTCCTCCTCCTGAGTAGCTGGAATTACAGGTGTGCACCACAACATCCAGCTAATTTCTGTATTTTTAGTAGAGACAGAGTTTCACCATGTTGGTCAAGCTGGTCTCGAACTCCTGACCTCGTGATCTACCCGCCTTGGCCTCCCAAAGTGCTGGGATTACAGGTGTGAGCCACTGCACCCAGCCTGCTGATGTAGGTCATTTTTACATAGTCACAATTCATTACCACCATGTACAGTTATGTACTACCAAGGAAGTAAATGGAGCTTCTGTTACTCAACTGTGAGCCTGAAGAGGACTATATCTGCCCAGAGGACAGGGCCATCTATCAGTTCCCACTGTGATCCTAGAAAACGGAAGTAAGAGGCACGGTGGCTCATGCCTGTAATCCCAGTACTTTGGGAGGCTAAGGCGGGCAGATCACCTGAGATCAGGATTTCAAGACCTGATCCACAGCCTGGCCAACATGGTGAAACCTCGGCTCTACTAAAAACACAAAATTAGCCAGGTGTGATGGCATGCGCCTGTAATCCTAGCTACTCAGGAGGCTGAGGCAGGAGAATTGCTTGAACCTGGGAGGCGGAGATTGCAGTGAGCTGAGATTGCACTACTGCACTCCAGCTAGGGCAGCAAAGTGAGACTCTGTCTCAGAAAAAGAAAAAGGAAGTAAGCAAAGGGAACTTTTGGGGGAACAAGGCTGGAGCCTGTGAGTGCTGAGAGGCCTGCCCTCCCCACAGGTGTTTGTAATAAAAACGTTTTTATTCCCAACACCCATTGGCAGAATATGCCATCAAGGCAGGGTGCAGACTTCAGACTTGGGGAAGACTTCCCAAAGCAGGTTAATGTCAAACCTGGGGATAGTTTGACTGGTTGGGTGAGCTCTGTGAGTGAGGAAAGCCATGACGAGCCCTCTGTGGTCAGTGCAACACCACTCAATTACAACGCAAAACCAAGAGGTTAACAACGGGGAGCAGGGGAACACCTCCAAAAATCAAAAATTCACTGTGCATGTAGATGAGCATGAGCTGTGCCCAATTATGGGCACTTAGATGAGCAGCAGGCAGAAAACCTGTACAGAATAAAGCAACCCATAGGAGGCCTGGAAACTGACTCTAGGATAATATTTCTATGAAGAGTCTGTGCCTGAGTCAGAGGGGACAGACGCCTGAGCAAATGCCTGGTCACTCTATTCTAAAAAGTCATCTTGGGAAAAACAGCAGTAGTGAAGCCCAGAAGAACATGGGAGTCCAGGAAGATGTCGGCAGGCGCCAGCGAGGCCTCAGAGGGCTCAGAACAGAATTTGAGAAGCACCATGCAAGGCACTCTAAGGACTAATAATCCATTTCTTTAAATACATAAAAAGAGGCAAGGCGCAGCAGCTCACGCTTGTAGTCCCAGCACTTTGGGAGACCGAGGCAGGAGGATCGCTTGAGCCCAAGAGTTTGAGACCACACTGGGCAACATAGGGAGACCCTGTCTCTAAAGAAATAATTAAAAATTAGCTAGGCATGGTGGTGCACACCTGTAGTCCCAGGTACTTGGGAAGGTTGTGTGGGAAGATCACTGGAGCTAGGGAAGTCGAGGCTGCAGTGAGCCATGAGTAGACAGCAGAGTGAGTCTCAAGTAAGTGAGTGAGTGAGTGAGTGAGTGAGTGAGTGAAATGACAAAGGGATCAGCTGGAAGAAAACCTGGGAGAGATTCCCACTCTGAAGTTTCCTTTTGTAGGAGACAGGTCAGGGTTATTAAATAGTGCTAAGCCCATGCAATGTTCCAGACCTAAATTATAAACTAAATGTAAATAAATCCCCTGAAGCAGATGGCATCCACCCACCACTTCTGCAGGAACTCAAGGGTGCGACTGTGCATCATTGCCCAAATGGGGGCCCTGTCTTTACAGACATTTGGTGGAGTGCCAGTTAGAGTCCTGCACACAAAGGTTCAGAGGGAACCCTGAGAACTGAAGATCTCTCTGCCCAAAACAAGCTGTTGTGAGAAAGGGCAGGATTCCTAGACATGCGAACAAAAACAAGCCATTGAGGGAAACTCTGCACAGCTTTCTTTGAGAGGAAAGTCTGCCAAATGCCTAGATTCAGGAAAAGCCAGTGAATAAAAGTTTGACTCTCAACAAGCTTCTATTGCAGGGACAGGTTTTTGAAAAGTTGTATTGGGACCAGGGGAAATGCTTTGCTACCTCACTGATTCTCAAAATAGAAGAGGTTTGTTTTAAAGTACTTATTCGATTAGGAAAGTATTTTTGCATGCTTGAATACACTTTACATTTGCAAGGAATGTTCCAGTACTGCAAAGTGATTCTGCATACAGTTTCTTATTTAGTAGCATATATTTAATGTTCTCTTGTTGCTCATCATTATACATCCTGTCTTTGGTCGTGCCAGCCCTTATTGCAGAGTAAAATTAATCAACTCGTAGTCACCAGCTGGGTCGCACTAGTGCCTGGGAAAGACCAGGAGGAGGCAGAGGAAGAGGTGGCAGTGATGATAAAAATCTGTTCAAGAATTTAGATGTGACATCTGCAGCAAGTTCACATCTCTCAGCTGTAAGACAAACT
This sequence comes from Cebus imitator, assembly GCF_001604975.1. Classification (NCBI taxonomy): domain Eukaryota; kingdom Metazoa; phylum Chordata; class Mammalia; order Primates; family Cebidae; genus Cebus; species Cebus imitator. Next base: position 8,845,928 of record NW_016107339.1, on the reverse strand, counting down.
GGCTACTTTGTAAGGACTGTGGCCTATTATGCATCAAAATCCCTTACTGAGATTGTCTGGGTGAGCTGCCTGCTGGGTCCAGTGATACATTAGTAAACCAAGAAGCTTAAATAGAAGGTTGACATATCCTTTGGATTGCTTGGCAGTGTGACAGCAATATGGCATCAAGCCTTACTACAAGTCCAGGGACTTAGTGACTAAATAGAAATAAAAATGAACAGCAACAACAAAAATGAATGTTTCTAGATATCCTTCAAACAGCTTCTTTTATGACTTCTTTTTGTTCCTTCTACTTTATGCCTCGCTTTCTTCTAATGCCAGGGTTGGCAGCATGTAGCCTAGTGGTTATGAGCACATGCTCTTGAGCCAGATTGTTTGGGCTCAAATCCCTGCCCAGCACTACCCTGAGACCTTAGGCAAATTCCTTAACCCCTGTGCCTCAATTTCCTCATCTGTAAAATGGAGGTAATATGTATCTCATAGAGTAGATGTAGGATTAAGTGAACTAATACAAAGTACATGTGAAACATTTAGAGCCGTATCTGGTATGTAATAAGTGCTCGATAAATAATAACTGCCATCATACTGATTTTCTTTGGTGTTCTTTCTCTTCCTCCTCAATTCTTCTCCCACCTTTATTGGACAGTCGCTAGTGGGATTTTTCTGTACCTTCCCCTTTTCAAAGTCTCTGCTTATTACCTACTATCCCTTCACCTTTGGCCTCTTTATCTAATTTTTTTTCCCCCGCCTGTCACATGTGGCTCAAAGTCTTTCTCTGCCATATTGCCTTTTCCTTTGTGAATTTTCAGCAGGTAACTATGCCGGGCCCTTTTCTGCTATTTCAGCCATTTCCAGCAGTCTTCTACAAAAGGAGTTTGCTCCCTGTCTGTAGTTGGGAATCTCTTTCTGATGCTCGTCCTACAAGCTTTCTCCTCCTCCTGACTGTAGCATCTCATCTGACTGCATGTCATACTTAAATGCTCCTATGAACTGGCTTTGTAACAAACCTTCAGTTGTTCCCTGCCCCGGTAGTGTCTGTTCTTTGCCCCTAAATAAAAGCTCCTGATTTGTGATTAACACCTTCATCCCCCAGCCATGATTATTTTTTCTATTTTCTTTTGTGTGTGTGTGTGTGTGTGTGAGAGAGAGAGAGAGAGATGGAATCTTGCTCTGTCTCCCAGGCTGGAGTGCAGTGGCATGATCTTGACTCACTGAAACCTCTGCCTCCCAAGTTCAAGCAATTCTCCTGCCTCAGCCTCCCGAGTAGCTGGGATTGCAGGCACACGCCGCCACTCCCGGCTAATTTTTTGTATTTTAGTAGAGACGTGTTTCACCGTGTTGCCCAGGCTGGTCCGGAACTCCTGAGCTCAGGCAATCCACCCTCCTCTGTCTCTCAAAGTGAGTTTCTACTTTTTAATCCATTAGGCAGGATTTCCCATTGCTGCCGCATGAGGACACCAGGTGGTAGAAGTGTGTCCAGGCTGGAGGTGGGGATGTTGCAGTTCTAGGCCTAGCCACCAGGTGGCAGAGTGGCTCCTTACTGCTAAGTGTCACTTCCCTTGGGGCAAGTGGTGACGTTCACTTGTCCAGGGGTGGAATTATTTGGAAGCTTCTGAGAGGTTTCTATTAAGGCTGGAAGAAATGGAAATTATAGGTTGATCTCAACAGAGTATTCTCTTCTAGAGAGCTCAGTCCTTTGTTGGCTGTTCTTGTTTGTGTCAATTATGCAAGTCTATGTAACCATCATAGAAAAATTAGAAAATTCCAGTAAGAAATCTTAGGCTGGGCATGGTGGCTCACGCCTGTAATCCCAGCAGTTTGGGATGCCAAGGCGGGTGAATCACCTGAGGTCAGAATTTCAAGACCAGCCTGGCCGACATAGTGAAACCCCATTTCTACTAAAAATACAAAAATTATCCAGGCTTGGTGGTCGGTGCCTATAATCCCAGCTACTCGGGAGGCTGAAGCAGGAGAATCGCTTGAACCTGGGAGGCAAAGGTTGCCATGAGAAGAGGTCATGCCACTGTACTACAGCCTGGGCAACAGAGTGAGACTACGTCTCAAAAAAAAGAAAAATCTTACCACACAGAGGTGAATATCATAAATTTTAAAAAATATTTTGATTAATATGCATTTTATTTTATGTATTAATATTTAAAAAACATTATTCTGAGGAGATCAAGGGGCTTCACCAGACAGCCCAAGAGTATAAGGTACAGAAAAGGCTGAGACCATTGTAAAGAGAGCCTGCCCTAACTTAGGATAAAAGTTGCCTACCTGAGGAGAATGTTAGCAGAAAGAGGCAATGCCTTTTCCAGTTTTTGTGGGACAGGGGCATGTTGGGGGAAGGAGGTAGGAAGCAGGAGAGATGAGTCAAAGGGGCCAGAGGCCAGGGAGTTCATGCTGGGGCGGGAGTGGGGGTGTGTATTATAGTGCAAGGTCAACATTTTTCAAAATAAGTTGATATAGAAATGATGGTTCTCTTTCAAAACGAAAAAAGCTTTGAGGCAGACAGGACTGAGGCCAAGACAGAACCAAGAAAGAATTACTCCCATGAGAGGGGAGTATTCCAGAGATGTTCAGATTAGCTAAAGGCAGAGTTTTAAAAGCAGAGCATCTGCTGGGTTGAGTGAATATCAATAACTGGTTGAATAACTGGTCTGGTTGAGTGAATTACCGTAACCATGTGATTGGAGGGGTTTACCTGGAGGGTTAGGGAAAGCAGATGCCAGCAACCATGGAGGGGAGACTGGGGACTTTGGGATGTGCGCTCTTCCAGAGGTTCACCACCATCGTGACTTAAAGCTTTGAGTTCTGTTCTAAGGCTTAGGGATCAAAGGGAAGACATTAGCATTAACAAAGTTTGTTTTTTAATAAGAGTATTTCGTGCTGGTAGAGATCTAGGGAAATAGGCATTTTTCTGGAATGTATTTTCTGTTTGAATGTTAAAGACCTTTAAAATGTTTCTGCCAGGCCAGGTACAGTGGCTCACACTTGTAATCCCAGCACTTTGGGAGACCGAAGCGGGCGGATCACCTGAGGTCAGGAGTTCCAGACCAGCCTGGCCAACATGGTGAAACCCTGCCTCTACTAAAAATACAAAAATTAGTCAGGCATGGTGGCACATGCATGTAATCCCAGCTACTCGGGAGGGGGGCTGAGGCAGGAGAACCGCTTGAACCTGGGAAGCGGAGGTTGCAGCAAACCAAGATTGTGCCACTACACTCCAACCTGGGCAACAGAGCAAGACGCTGTCCCAAAATAAATAAATAAATAAAGTGTTTGTGAATAAATAAATTAAATAAAATATGCCCTTTGAAATAGTAATTTCATTTCTAGGAATTTGGCCCAGGGAAATAATCCAAGATAGGACTTTGTGCATAAAGATGTTCATTGTAATTTTTTTATAGTGAAAAACCAGAAATAATTAAATGCTCAAAACAGGAGGATGTAAGTTATGGTACATCTTACATCATGGAAAATTCTTTGGTTATTGAAAATATCTACAAGAAATTTTTAATATTAGAGGAAATGCTTATGGTAAATGCTTAATAAATTCAAAATTACCTGGAGAAAATATTTCAAGTATGTAAAATACGCAGGAAAAGGACTGGAAGGAAATATGCCAAAATATTTTAAAATGGCTTCCTCTTGATCATGAAGTTATGGGTAATTTATTTTCTGGCTTTTTTGTTTTGTTTTGTTTTGTTTTTCGGTTTTTGGTTTTTGAGACAGGGTCTCACTTCACCCAGGCTGGAATGCAGTGACACGATCTCTGCTCACTGCAACCTCAGCCTCCTGGGTTCAAGCAGTTCTCTGCCTCAGCTGAGTAGCTGTGTCTGCCAGCACACCCAGGTTAATTTTTGTATTTTTAGTAGAGATGGGGTTTCACCATCTTGACCAGGCTGGTCTTGAACTCCTGATCTTGTAATTCACCCACCTCGGCCTCCCAAAGTGCTGGGATTATAGGCGTGAGCCACTGTACCTGACCATTTTCTGTTTTTTTTTACTTTTTACTAAACAAAATTTCCATAGAGTAGCTTTTTTTTAAAAAAAAAAAAAAAAAAAAAAAAAAAAAAAAAAAAAAAAAAAGACAGAGTCTTGGTTTTTGAGACAGAGTCTCACTTTGCCCAGGCTGGAGTGCAGTAGTGCAATCTCTGCCCACTACAACCTCTGCCTCCCAGGTTCAAGCGATTCTCCTGCCTCCGCCTCCTGAGTAGCTGGGATTACAGGCCCCTACCACAACGCCTGGCTAATTTTTGTATTTTTAGTAGAGATGGGGCTTCACCATGTTGGTCAAGCTGGTCTCAAACTCCTGACCTCCCAAAAGTGGTGGGACCAGGCATGAGCCACTGCGCCCAGCCCAGAGTAGCTATTACTCAAAAAAAATTTTATTTCATAATTTAATAATACACAAAGATTTTATTTTATAAGATACATAAGTATAATGAGAGAAAAGCGAAAGGCGTCCCTCCCAAAAGGTAACCAGTGTGGCCAGTTTCCCACTTCTCTATCTACAATGTTTACATGTACATGTACATATGCAAATATATTATTGCGATTTTTCCTTTCTTTTTTTGTTGTTCCTTTTTTAAATTTATTTTTAATTTATTATTTTTTTAATCTTTATTTTTGTGTGATTTTTCTTTTACCTAAGTGGGATCATGCTGTAAATATTATTCTGCAACCGCCTTATTTATCCCTTCCAAAATGTCTTCTGTGCCCTCCCCTGTTGGTACAGGTAGACCTGCTTCACTGTTTCAAGTGCTGCTTTGCATCTCACGATGTGAATAACCCGTGGTTTATCTCGCCATTCCCATACTCCCGCGTGCTTTTCAAGTGTTTTTCCCCCCACTGTTTGAAGCAATAGTGCAGTGAATACCTTTTTAAACACAATAGTGTGACTATTTCCCTAGGATAGAGCCTTAGAAGCAAAGCCGCTGGATGAAAGACCGTGTGTGTTTCTTATTTTGATAGATATGGTGTTTGTTAAGATGATATAAACTTTTCCACTGTAACCAAGACCCTAAAATAACCATGGCTTAAAAAAAGACAGCTGTTTATTTCCCTTCAACTAGCAGTCTAAGTGTAAGCAGTCCAGGACTAACATGATGGTTTCAGAATGTTAGGGACTCTGATTTCTTTAGTCTTATTACTCTGCCATCTTCAACACATGCTTTAATTTTATGGCCTGAGATGAACACGTCTACTCCTCCCTTCATATGCATTTTCTAGGAAAGAGAGAAATGTAGAGCAAAACCTAGAAGTTACACCTATCATTTGTGTTCACATCTAGAATTGGCCAGACCTTAATTGTATTGGCCACACATAGCAGTGATGTGCCTTGGGCAGCTTTGTGCCAGCTACACTTCTAGTACTAAAGGAAGAAATCTCACAAAGGACACGCAAGACCTTTACACTGAGAACTGCAGGATGCTGCTGGAGTATTTGGATCAGCTAAGAGCAGGGTTTGTAAGTCATCATAGTGTGAGTGGCCCCTGGCATTAGTGCATTAGCTATTCACATCGCTTCTCTGTTTTCCCATTTGGCTGCTTATTTTCTTTCTTACTGATTTGTAGGCAGTCCTTATGGATTACGTATATTAACCTTTTGCCTTTTATAGATGTTATAAATATCCTGTCTGTTTCTTATGTTTTTAACTTTGTCAAAGGATCACTTGAGCCCAGGAGTTAGAGACTGCAGTGAGCTATGATTGCGCCACTGCACTCCAGCTTGGGTGACAGAGCAACACCCTGTCTCAAAAAAATGTCATAGTTATTGCTACAACTACTTAAAGAAATATGCAGGTGAAGAAAGGCTAAGAATGAATACTTTCAGAGAGGTATATTTGGATAAGTGATTATTTTTCTCTCTTAAAAATCTTTATTGTTGTCATTACCTATTTATGTTTTTAAAGAGGCAGGTATTAGTAGATCAGAGAATCACCAGAGGCTTTCAAGGCTTCCTGAGGTGAACTAGGACTGAAAGCTGTGTGCTGTTTGGGAGGAAGGAGGCTGGACTCTTTGGGGTATGTGAGCCAGGAGGAAGGGGCCCCATTCTAGGCCTTGGTCTCTAAGAATGGGGTCGGTGGTCAGGTGGTCTACAGTCTGGAATGATATAAAAGCCCTTTCTTGCATCCCAGGGTCTCCTCATGCTGCTGCAGAACCTACCTACGATACACTGGGGCAACGAAGAGATTGGGCTGCTTCTCGCCGAGGCGTACAGACTCAAGTACATGTTCGCCGATGCCCCGAATCACTACCGCCGATAGGTGCTGTCTCCCCCGGGGACCCAGACTGCCCCCATCTCTAATGGCAATCTGATCACTGTGGCCACTGTGCAAGCCGTGGACCCCGGCCAGGAACCACTCCTACTGTACAAAGCTCACACCCGCCGCCCAGGTCTTAACTTTCTGGTGTCCACCACTCCATGTCTCTGGATGTGTCACTTGGACCACTGTCAGTATTCCATGCCGCACGGATGGGCCCAGTTCTGGGATAGAACAGTAATGGTGGTACAGGGTTGTCTGCCCCTTTAAAAGAAACTGGACAAAAAAAGGGGAAGGCTCAGGGTCTCAACTCACATTGTCCCTACAAGGACAGGCCCCAACTGATATGGTTGCTTTTTTTGTGAACATAGTTTGATTTGATCACAGGTCAAAAACGCCTTATGTTTTCAAAAGACTCCTGGCCCCTCTTCCCTCTCCCTGGCTTCCTAGCCCTTCCCCTTCTGCCCCAGTCTGAGCCACTGAGGGGTAGCTTTTTAAAACCATTATTCTAGATGGAGGAGGCACTGATACTTGTAACTCTGGGAAGAGGCCTATGCCCAAGGGCTAGGAATTTTATTTTTCCTTCTCTCACCAGGTGTCTGCATGTGTGTGGGGGTGTGAATGTGTATATACGCCCATCAGCATTTAGTGACATGTCTGAATTTCTGTGTCCAGACGAGCCCCATCAGACTAGTTGGGAAGGGCCCCAGTGACCAAGTATATAAGCATCCCTTGAAGAGGGATCAGGGCAAGGGAGGCAGAAGGGGTTGTTTACCCCTCCAAACCCCTTTTCCATGATGACCCACTCCAAGATATTATGTGTAAATTGTGTTATTATGTATATGGGTAAAGATGTACAAATATATGTCCTCTTTGTAGCAGATATGATTTTATATTTATAATGTGCATCAACATGTGAAAGCAATCTAGGTCACTAGCACAGAGGAAGTTGCCAGGAAGGTGGCTTCAGCGCCTCCAGATTGGTTCTGGGTGCCTTGCTGTGAGGGGTAGAACGGGAGGCTGCTGGAGTGAGTGGCTGAGCAGGTTGAGCCATCCCAAGCATCAGTGTCTCAGAGTCCTCCTTGCCCCTTTCTCCCCCAGCCCCAGGCCTTCCTGGAGCATCTGCCCTTTGCTCCTAGCAGCCTCCCTGAGAAGAGACTGCAGAGGCAGGTCAGCCCTGTCTATGTGTTTTTATCCCCACCCTCCCCAGAATCTGGGGAGAGCTTTTGTTTTTACATTTTCAAGTTCAGTGTTGTATTCAGGACAGAAGCTGTGACAGACGACTCAGTGCCAAGGAAAGGGGCTTCCTATGTGTCCCTTGGGTTTTGGGCTCTTCTCAGAGAGCAGCAGCACTCCTTATCCCCCACTGTCACCATCACTCCCCATACAGCTCATGAGATGTGTGACCCCTGTTCGAGTTTTGGTATTTGGTAGTAGACAGCGGGGGTGGGGTGGGGGCCAGCAGCTGCCATCCTCCTGGGAAGCCAAGCAGTGTCCCGGGCGGGTGACACCCTTGAGTCTCTTTGCCAGTGAGGCCCCACCACACCGGTGTGAGTTAGGTTTCTCATCTGGAGCTGATTCTCAGGCATTCTTCCCAACCCTCTTCCTTTTCCCCTTCAGTGTGCCTCAGTGGTCCCCTTCATAGAGGGAGAGGGCTTACAACCCTCCCTCAACTGGACTAATTAAAGAAAGACACTTGTGTTCCCAAGTGGTGGTTTTATTTTTTTAGTTTTTATGTTTGTATGGGAAATTGTGGATAAAGTGAAACGAATTGTAAATAAATGGTGTATTTCCTCCTCCATCTTCTGGTTTTTCTCCTGTGTGTTCAAGGAGCCTAAAGAGTCTCCTCTTCCTGAGGTTTTCTTGCTGATACTAGTAGGTATGTGGTCAGGCCTTCTGTGAGGCGAGCAGAGGATCAGCAGAGGACCAAAAGGCTTTCTTAGAGGACAGTCAGCAAATGCTTACCCGACAGCCATCTGCGAAACGTATTGTGGAAACTACAAAAATGAGTCCCGTGGTAAACGAAACTACTAAAAAGAGTAACTTGCGAAGCACTTTGATAAGCACTTCACATGGATTATTTCATTCATCCGAAAGAAGTATGTCATCTGATGGAGGGTAGAAAACAGACTGGAATTTCAGTGCTGGGTGCAAGCCTGGAGATATCTAGTTTAACCCCCTCATTCACAGAGGAAAATCCAAGCCAAGGCCGTGGAAGACAGCATCCGAGTCAGACCAGAGGGCCGGTCTCCTGGCTTGCCTGTTCAGTGTGTTTTCCCCCAAACCATGAAGAACTAAGACTGGCTGCCATTTAGGGTTGTCTCTCAGTCTTTATTGGTTGTCAGCTGTTGGGTTTTTTCTTGTGAAATATCTCAAGAAAGGTAGTTGACTACATTTTTCATCTACAAAGGACAGGTTGGAATGGTTTCTTCACCCAGAACTCCTTCCTAGGATTTATTTGAGAGTGTTCCTTGGTTTCAGTCATTAGGAACTATATAGAAATTAAATTCAGCTATGTATAACAAAAACCAAAAATTACAGTGACTTACACAGGATGAGACTTTACTTCTCCCTCACATAAATGCCCAAAAGTAAGGCAACCCAAGGCTAGTAAGATGACTCTGTTTCCTGAAGTGCTTAGGAATCTGGACTCCCTCCCTAGGTCTCAGTGGTCAGGATGGTAGCCAGCTCTCCAGCTATTTTTACACTAACTTTCCAAGCTGCAGGATGGATTAAAGAGGTGACAAAGAAGAAAAAGGAAGTGAGCCAGCAGCGTTGTAAGGAAGCCTCCAGGAAGGTGCCCCATCACATCTCGTCCTACAACTCAAAGCAGAACATAGTCCATGGTAGGTTGTACCTAGTTCCAGGGGAGGTTCGGGGGATGAGTCCGTTCCAGACAGCCATATGCCTGGCTAAAAGGATTCTGGTACTATGAAGGAAGGGGAACACAGACATTAGGATTCAGGTAACAGCCTCTACAATAAGAACTTATAAAAATAAGCTGACAACAGAGACAGACTTTCCCATAAGCATGCAGAGAGGGAATGTGTGTTCAAAATCCAAGTCACGCTCCACAATTAACTTTGGAATTTAACCTTGGTCATAAAACATGAATACTTTCTACTTGATATTATTTGGACTGAAGCCATTAATTGTTTCTGAGGCTAAAAATAACTAACCTGAATTAGTCTTCATTCAAAAATTCTATTTTTCATTACGCAGGAAGTCAAGCATTTTCTGAGACAGGTATGTTTGATCATGACTAGAAAATTGATGAAATCTTCCAAACTAATCCTGACATACTCTAACCTACAGTTTATCCAATGTTTCTACAATTTAAATCTCTACAAGGTTCTACATAAAATAGGCTCTGCCTCTGTTTGTATTGATCTGCAAAGGGATAGTGGCGCAGATTCCTCAGTGACCTTATTTGCTTCTAGAGGCAAGAGCCTCTTGTTGACAACATTCAGCTTGCCTTGGACTGGACTTTGCCTTTCAAAACAGCTATGTAAAGCTTTGAGGATTGGAGGCAAAATCGAAGCCCCAGTAACCAAGCCCTTCATTCCTCTCTCAGGACATCCAACACTCAATTCCTCATTGGAGGCAGTTTAGGAAGCTGTCATAGACACCAAGGTAATGATTTTAGATTCATGATGAAAAAGATGAGATTCCCACAGAATCAGCCTGAAATGCCTTGCCACAAGACCAGGGTCTTCTGAGCCTGGGCCAGCTTGCCAGGATAGGTGCCACATGCCCACAACCGTGGCCAACCAAGGCATCTCCCAAGGAAAGGCATCCCCTTGCTTTGGCAAAGGCTGAATGAGAATTCTTGGAAGCAAGGAGAATCCCTGTTCAGTTTGGTTCTGCAGGTGGCGTGTCTTCTGTGAGGTGCGTGTGACAGTCCCTGCCTGAAGTGAGAACCATTGTGAGGAATCTGGGAGCCAGACCCTGGGCTACTTTTGCTTGTAGGGACACTAAACTTGTCCCAATAGTGACCCCACTACACCTGTCCCACCCAACCCAGCTATCTGAAAGCAAAGCCCAAACCTCTTCAAACCACTGGTCTGCAAACTTATTTTCTTTCCTTTACTTTTAACCCATCTATGTCTTTATGTCAATATGGATGTCTTATTTTTAATTTTTTTGAGACTGAGTCTTGCTCTGTCACCCAGGCTGGAGTGCAGTGGTGCGATGTCGGCTCACTGCAACCTCTGCCCCCTGGGTTGAAGCGATTCTCCTGCCTCAGCCTCCTGAGTAGCCTGGATTACAGGTGCGCGCCACCACATCCAGCTAATTTTTGTATTTTTAGTAGAGACAAGGTTTCACCACGTTAACCAGGCTGGTCTCAAACTCCTACCTGAGGTGATCCACCTGCCTCGGCCTCCCAAAGTGCTAGGATTATAGGCATGAACCACGGTGTCCAGCCTCAATGTGGATTTCTCAAAGACAGTGTAGCTGAGTCTTGTCCTCCAATCGAGCCTGACAATCTCTTGTTTTTAATTGGTGCATTTAAACCATTTGCAGTTAATATTATTAATATGGTTGGATTTAGTCTACCATTTTATTTGTTTTTTTGTTTGTTCCCTTTTATGTTTATCTCTTCTCCCCACCCTTTCCTGTCACCTTTTGAATTATCTGAATACTTTAAGATATGTATTGGCTTTTGGCTATATCTCCATGTTTTTTAAGAGATTGCTCTAAATATTACAATATACATACCTGTTCACAGTCTATTTAGAATTTATATTTTATCAGGCCGGGCGCGGTGGCTCAAGCCTGTAATCCCAGCACTGTGGGAGGCCGAGGCG
>NW_016107339.1:8825663-8834017 GCF_001604975.1 Cebus imitator | reverse complement strand
TCTGTTGCCAGGCTGGAGTGCAGTGACATGATCTCGGCTCACTGCAGCCTCCGCCTCCATGGTGTTCAAGTGATTCTCTTGCCTCAGCCTCCTGGGCAGCTGGGACTACAGGTGCATGCCACCACACCCAGCTAATTTTTGTATTTTTAGTAGAGATGGGGTTTCACCATATTGGCTAGGATGGTCTCGATCTCTTGACCTCATGATCTGCCCACCTTGACCTCCCAAAGCTCTGTGATTACAGTCGTGAGCCACCACGCCTGGCCCATCTTAATCATTTTTAAGTGTACAATAGTGTTAGGCACATTCACATTGTTGTGCAGTCAATCTCCAAAACTCTCATCTTGCAGAACTGACACTCTATACCCATTAAACAATAGCTCCCATTCTCTTCTGCCCCCAGCCCCTTGCAATCACCATTCTACTTTCTGTCTCTGTGAATCTGAATTTTCTAGGTACCTCATATAAGTGGAAGTATACAGTATTTGCCTTTTTGTTACTGGCTTCTTCCACTAAGCATAATGTCCTCAAGGTTCATCTGCGTTTTAGCATGGGTCAGAATTTCTCTCCTTTTTTGAGGTTAAATTTTGATTATGTATATGCCACATTTTGTTTATCCATTCATCTGTTGATGGGCACTTGTGTTGCTTCTACCTTTTGACTATCGTGAATAATGCTGCTACGAACATGAGTGTGCAAACACGTCTTCAAGACCCAGCTTCCAGTTCTTTGGATATATACTCAGAAGTGGAATTGCTGGCAATTCTATTTTTTAATTTTCTCAGGAACTTCCACATTGTTTCTCAGACTGCTTTTGAGTTTTTTTTTTTAAGTTTCTGAAGTTTAATTATTTGTCTATTCATAATGTTACTTACATTAACATTACACAAACAACTTACAATGTAAGTTGTTAGTGTTTGCTTTCTGGAGTTTGTTGATTTTTTGCATTCATCCTGTTTGGGGTCCACTAACTTTCTTGAATCTGTAATTTTATATCTTTCATCAAATTTTAGAAGATTTCCTCAAGTGCTTTTTTTTTCTGCACCAATCTCTTATTCTTCCCCTGCAACTCATTAGACCCTGAGACTCTGTTTATTATTGTTCCAATATTTTTTTCTTTCTGTTCTTCAGATCAGATGATTCCTCTTCATGTATCTTCAAGTTCATTGACTTCCTCTTCTGTTGTCTCCATTTTGCTATTGAGCCCATCTAGTTAATTTTTATTTCAGATACTGTTTTTTGGTTCTGAAATTCCCATTTGGTTCTTTTCATAGTTTCTATTTTTCTGCTGAGAACTTATGTCTTTCCCTTTATTTCAAGTGCATTTACCATTATTTCATCCAGCATACTTATAACAGGTGTTTTAAGCATTTATCTGATAATTCTAACCTCCGGCATATTGGTGCTGGCAACTTTTGATCATCTTTTCTCATAAAAATTGATAACATTTTCTAGGTCTTTGTTGAGTAATTCTGGATTGTATCTTGGATATTTTGAATAGTATTAATATGTTGTGAGACTCCGGATGTTGTTAAAATTCTTCCACAGCAGGAGTCAGCAAACCATGACCTTCAGGCCAAATCCAGCCTTCCTGCTGTTTTGTTTTTCCCTTTCTTCTCCTTCCTCCTGTGCCCAATACTCCAACCTAGACTCTTCCTATTCCTGCCCCTTACCTACTTTGCTGCCCTACTGACTAACGCCCTAACCCTATACCTGACCCACGGCCTTACCTGGGATTCAAACCTATGCCCTAGTGGCTCCTAGACCTAGGCCTAAACCGCTGCACTAACAGGCTGCCTCCCCTTGTCTTTGTATGTAACGTTTTACTGGAACGCAGCCCGGCTGATTCATTTCATCCTGCACTGCTTTGGCACTACAGTGGCAGGGTTGGGTAGTCGTGATAGAAGACTGTGTGGCACAAAGCCTAAAATATTTATTATCTGACCCTTTGTGGAAAAAATTTGCTCACCTTGGCTTTAGAAAGAGTTGACTTTGTTTTTGTTTTGTTTGCTTTAGCAGGCAATCCATCTAATGAGGTTCAAACTGCAAATTCTGTCTCAACATCTTGGGGACAGATCTAGGAAGGAGAAAATGAAATTGTTTTTATGGGGATTTTACTCTATACTCTCTGGCTCACAGGGACCCTTTTCCTAAGTTTTCTGGTCAGAGAGATGGGGTTTCCCTCAGGGTTTCTGCCGTCTGTTATGGTGCAGCTCCCCACTGGACCTATTGTCAGGTCAAAGCTGTGATAGAAAAGAAGAAAAATTGGAGGACTCTCACCATATACAGATAGCTTCTTTAAGCTTTGATTCCCTTCCCTAATTTGGCTGCTTGTTTACTTTTCAGAGTCCTTAGCTGCATTTTGTCCAGAATTTTTAGTTGTGATCAGTGGCAGTGGCTGCAGTGGCCTTACTCCATTTTGTCTGGCACTGGAAACCTCCCAACTTCTTTCTGACCACAACCTGTAGTAAAAAAGCACATTTTACACTGAGACTCAGTATACACACACACACACACACGCGCGCGCGCGCGCACGCGCACACGCACACACACGATCAATGTTTCACAAACAATGCTTACTGTTACTGTGTGTGATGGCCTCTTACTTATTCTATTGTATTCCTTTTCTGCTTTTTTTTTTTTTTAATGGTGCTAAGAGACCAGTGTGATGGCTCATGTCTGTAATCCCAACACTTTGGGAGGCTGAGGTGGGAGGATCACTTGAGGCCAGGAGTTTGAGACCAGCCTGGGCAACATAGTGAGACCTTGTCTATACAAAAACCAAAATTAGCCCAGCAGGGTGGCACACATCTGTAGTCCTACTACTTGGGATGCTGAGATGGGAGGATCATCGCTTGAGCCCAGAGGTTCAAGGTTACCGTGAGCTATGATCATGCCATTGCACTCCAGCCTGGGTGAGAGAGTGAGACCTTGTCAATAAATAAATAAATAAATAAATAGTGCTAATACTTGTTACTCGGCATTAACCAAAGTTTGAAAAACACAACTCTAAATGCTGTCACTGAAACAGGAGAAGCAAGGCTGCTACTAGCTGAAGGTTTCAACAAGTCCTACATAATTCTACATCTCAACAAGTCCTGAATAATATAATACCACAACTGATGGTACAATAAACTTGCGAGTCAAAAAATGTGACAAGAGGCCCGGCTCAGTGGCTCATGCCTGTAATCCCAGCACTTTGGGAGGCCAAGGCCGGTGGATCAAGAGGTCAGGAGTTTGAGACCAGCCTGGCCAATATGATGAAACCCCGTCTCTACTAAAAATACAAAAAAATTAGATGCATATGGTGGCTTACACCTGTAGTCCCAGCTACTCAGGAGACTGAGGCAGGAGAATCACTTGAACCTGGGAGGCGGAGGTTGCAGTGAGCTGAGATCATACCACTACACTCCGGCCTGGGCAACAGAGTGAGACTGTCTCAAAAAAAAAAAAAAGTGATGAGAATTGTATTAGAACCTTGAATTGTAGGCCGGGCGCGGTGGCTCACGCCTGTAATCCCAGCACTTTGGGAGGCCGAGGCGGGTGGATCACGAGGTCAAGAGATCGAGACCATCCTGGTCAACATGGTGAAACCCCGTCTCTACTAAAAATACAAAACATTAGCTGGGCATGGTGGCGCGTGCCTGTAGTCCCAGCTACTCAGGAGGCTGAGGCAGGAGAATTGCCTGAACCCAGGAGGCGGAGGTTGCGGTGAGCCGAGATCGCACCATTGCACTCCAGCCTGGGTAACATGAGTGAAACTCCATCTCAAAAAAAAAAAAGTAAAAAAAAATGTAAAATGTAAAAAGAACCTTGAATTGTAGAACTCCAGGTTCTCCATGTGAGAACCCGACTCTCTGCTCCCCTTCCTCAACCCTGGACAAAGGTGAACAGAGTTAGGGATCTTGGTGATCTTTTGTATTCCAAAAATAGCCAACTCAAACTGTTACAACTCAATTGTAAGTTGTTGAAAATCTACATTTTATATTAGGTGCCTGATACCACGTGTTACTTGCAAAATAAACTGAAGCCAACTCAGTGAGAGGAAAAGAAGGTGGTCATTATTGATGCCTGATTCCCACTGCCCTTTTCTGCTGCTCCTGTTAGCTTCCCTCCCTTCTCTCCTCCCTCCCCATCTTCATCCTTAATAAAATCAGCTGGGTAATACATAGTTGATCTGGGT
Organism: Cebus imitator; assembly: GCF_001604975.1. Lineage (NCBI taxonomy): Eukaryota > Metazoa > Chordata > Mammalia > Primates > Cebidae > Cebus > Cebus imitator. The sequence goes on along the minus strand of NW_016107339.1, from coordinate 8,829,834 downwards.
ACTCATCCTTGGTAAGTTAAAGAATGCAGATGCTTAAACAGTCAGGGCCCGAACCGAAAAGGGAGGAGGTGGTTACTAATTTTAAGTACCTCCAAAATATCCACCTTGATTACTGATTACAGATACCTCCAGAACATTATACATTTGATTACCTATTACAAGCACTTCTGAACCATAATAAAATTGATCAAAGGTATCAGAAACATCTTACTACTCTATACTTGAAACCCCATATTTACATAAAATAGCGCTGAACACACAAGCCAGCCAAAGCAGTGGTAGTGGCTACTTTTCCCCTTCTCGTCTTCTGGTTTTCTAAAACATCTCCTTTTCCAAGATGAAAGACATCTTTTCCTGATTCCTTCAGTGTGGAATCTTACATTTGGGGGATGGGCGGAGAAGAGAAGGTGGTAGAATAAAGGAGTAAGAGAAAAAGTAGAATAAATGCGAGCGTGGTTTCCTAAGTCCCACCTCCCTGCTTCTCCCCAGCACACACTCAGGCTGCATCATCCCATCTGGGATTGCATCTCCCCCAGTCGCCCTGAATTCCTGCAAGCCTATGGTTCCCATGTGTGCACTCACTGCCCACCCCACCCCCACGATGGCTAAATGCAGCAATCTATTGAAAAGTTGGCCTGTGGTCTCAAGATAGAAAGTTCTTAGAGAAAAACAGGACTTTCCTTGAGATGCTGCATCAATAGGAGAGGGACGGTGGGGGGTGGGGAGCTGGGGAAAGATAGCAAGGGGAGAGATGCCAGAGGTAGGTGATGGGGAGGAAGGCAGCAAATCACACTGCCATGTGTGTACCTATGCAACAATCTTGCATGTTCTTCACATGTACCCCAAAACCTAAAATGCAATAAAATAAATGGGAAAAATATATATATAGTCTAATATGTCCATCTCAAGGAACAAGCAATTGGTTTTTCATCAAGGTGAAATATCTGAGTTTTAACTCTATTTACAGGCTAACAAGTTAGCTGGCTATAGTTCCATGGCAAACTCCTGGCTTAGAAATAGTTTCATGGAAAACTCCTGGCTTAGAGATGCTGCATCAAGACCCTTCTCTTCTTTGCTCAATATTTTGAAAACATGATGAAAAATTCCATCTTGCCTTTATTGAAACCCATACGGGGAAACCACACTTCAGTTGGCAGAGCTATGCCCCCAAAGTGGATCAATCCTTGCTCACAGAGGGAACTGTTTGTTTTAGACATCTTAAAAACCCTTCTTGCTTGGACATGAGTTATTTTTAAAAAGTATAAAATTGATTGAAGAGAATTCTACTTTATAACATCACCAATTAATTTAAAGAGGAGGAAGCTTTTATTTTTATGTCTCTTTGGGGAGAGACTGTAGAAAAGACATGGGGAGATAGTGTTTATACCTGCAGAAACCAACGCTCCTTTCTTCCACAAGTGGCTGACAATTATTGGGTACTTACTATGTATCTTAAAAGAATTGACCCACAAAACAATCCTATGAGTTAGGTGCTATTCTTAGCATCACCTTCATCTTATGAATGGGGTAAATGAGGCTTGGAGTGGTCAAGCTTGCTCAAGGTCTCATATGTAGCAAATAGCAGAGCATATATAATGTGACAGTTGTCAGTTCCACATAGATAACCCCCTACTTACTTTTCCACATCCTGCTGTCTTTTCCCACTTCAGTTTCCCTTTTGGGATGGGTATGAGACAGGGTTTCTCAGCCTCAGCATTGCTGACATTTTGTACAGGATAGCTCTTGTTGTGGGGACTATCTTGTGATTTGTAGATGTTCAGCAGCATCCCTGGCCTCTAGTCATTAGATGCCAGCGGCACCCTTCCCCACATCATGACAACCAAAAATGTTCCCAAACATTGCCTAGAAAGAGCAAAATCACCCCCAGTTAAGAGCCACTATTATAAGGGAATATATGGGGGAGGTAGAGTTGATAAAATCCCCAAGTCTTACAAGTCCGTGGTCTTCAAACTGTTTTGGTCAGGCACCATTAGCAACAGCAAAACAGTGTCTGAGAATAAGCCCAATATGTGCATGTTTGTTTCTTCATATAAAGTCTATACGTATCTTCTATGTTGTTCTTTTATGTAATTATAAAATAATCACAAAAGTGGGTATTTTATTTTATTTATTTATTTATTTTTTGAGACGGAGTCTCACTCTGTCGCCAGGCTGGAGTGCAGTGGCACAATCTCAGCTCACTGCATCCTCCGCCTCCGGGTTCAAGCGATTCTCCTGCCTCAGCCTCCCGAGCAGCTGGGACTACAGGCGTGCGCCACCACGCCTGGCTAATTTTTGTATTTTTAGTAGAGACAGGTTTCACCACCTTGGCCAGGATTGTCTCGATCTCCTGACCTCGTGATCTACCCGCCTTGGCCTCCCAAAGTGGTGGGATTACAGGCATGAGTCACCGTGCCCAGACCAAAAGTGTGCATTTTAAAAAGGATAAGATAAAAACCTAATTAGAGGCCAAGTGTGGTAGCTCACCCCTGTAATCCCAGCACTTTGGGAGGCCAAGGTGGGAGGTTTGCTTTAACCCAGGAGTTCAGTACCAGCTTGGGCAATACAATGAGACTCCATCATATTTTTTAAAAAAAAGAAAGAAAGAAAGAGAGAGAAAGGAAGGAAGGAGAGAGAGAGTGAGAAGAAAGTCCCCTTTGCTGATGTTCCTGGTAAAATAAAAAAGAAGAAAAAAGAAAAGAAAGAAAAGAAAAGAAAAAGAAAGAAAGAGGAAGGAAGGAAGGAGCAAAAAAACACCCCACCAGTCATGGTGGCTCATGCCTGTAATCCTAGCACTTTGCCAGACCCAGGTGGGCAGATCACTTGAGGTCAGGAGTTCAAGACCAGCCAGGTCAACATGGTGAAACCCTGTCTCTACTAAAAATACAAAAATTAGCCAGAAATTCCTTGAACCTGGGAGATGAAGGTTGCAGTGAGCTGAGATCATGCCACTACACTCCAGCCTGGGCAACAGAGCAAGATTCCATCTCAAAAAATACATATATAAAGACAAAAAAAAAACAAACCCTAATTAGATATCCTGTTATATTCTATCCACAAACAAATGAATCATTTGTGCACTCCCTGTGGATGGCCATTTCTACTGCTAGACTACAATGAATGCAACCTCTGGGGCTAGACAGATCTAGTCTTACAGCCCTGGCTTCAGTTCCCTGCACTGCCATTTACTAGTTGAGTTACATTTATTCATTCAGTAAAATGTCAGGAATGCAATGGAAAATAAGACACAACCTTCAAGAAACTCATAGTAATGAGGCTCTGGGCAACCTAGCAGTCTTAGTTTTCTCATAGGTAAAATGAGGAAAACTTGCAGGATGGTAGTGAGGATTAATAAGATGATATACGGTAAGCATGTAATAGGCACTCAAAAGTGGTGCCTGTGAATTCATGGCAGAGCTATTTGTGACTGTAAAAGACTGGGATATCTACTACTGCATATCAATAAGGGACTGGTTGAATAAACAGTGGTGTATCTGTGAAGCAGGTTAGGTACTCAAGGAAGCAACTCAGGACACAACAATAGTGGTGACTGTACAGTCAACACAATAAGCCCCAGCATTCACATTGTAGTCAAGCTCATTCAGGCAAAGCTGTCTCTAGCAGAGAATTTCCCCCACAGACAGCATGCATATTTTGATTTTGCCTGTCCTCAGACTGACCCTTTGCTCATTATAATAGTAAAACCACATGCCTGGGTAGAGATTTAAGGTGCTAATGAGACATGTGGGTATGAATGGGCATGTACAGCTACTGTGCATGTACACCCAGAGGACCGCCCCCTACATGCTTCCTAGTAGCACCTCTTCCCACTCCTTTATGAATAATCATGTAAGTCTCCCATGAAGGGAGTTTCCCGCCAGGCTTGGCTGTCCCGCCCTGAATCCTCTCTCAGGTATATTGTTTCTTCTGCACTTTACTTTCAAAATATTCTTCTTGCTTTGCAATAAATTGCTCTATGATGCATCTCCTTTGCTGTATGTCTCTTGTTTAAATTCCTTTAAACTAAGAAGACAAAAACTGAGGTCTCACAACAGCCATCAACATCTACACAATAGAGTAATACACAGCTGTCAAAAGGAAGGAGGGACTGGGTGCAGTGGTTCACACCAACACTTTGGGAGGCCGAGGAATTTTTCTTTTTTTTTTTTTT
>NW_016107339.1:8801239-8825083 GCF_001604975.1 Cebus imitator | reverse complement strand
AAAAAAAAAAAAAAAACTATTTTCTCTGATGCTGTAATAGTGGATACACGATACTATGCATCTATCAAAACACATAGAACTTTGCAGTAAGAGTGAACCTTAACATATATATTGACCTTAATGTGTGCATTAGTCAATCATTATTAACGTAAAATGTATACAAATTCTAAGCAATCATTTAGCAGGTCAGGGGATCCCAGATAGAACAGACTATGACAAAACAATCTAACTGTATTATAAATGTATGAAACAACCTCTCTGAAGGGGGTTGAGGGAAAGGGGTGCTGACCTCAGCAACTCTGGAAATGAGTGGAGTCTGTAAGACTGAAGGCAAAAGACCTGCATGTCAGTACTGTACTGTAGGTGTTAAGGTTGTCTCCACAAGTATATGGGCTAACAATTCTGAAACCATTATACATGTATACTGGAAATGAAAGATTAAGTCAAGGGATGACAGATGGTGGGATTCTGGGTTCTCACTTTTGAAGTAGAAGTTACAGATAAACAAGGGAAGATAGCCAGATGACTCAGGCAGGAATGGATTAGTCTGGTAAGACATCAGAATGAACTCATGCCTAGCTTACAGATACACACACACATAACACAAATGTGTGTATATATATGCATACATATTTATAAATATGTGTCTGTAGAGGGTTTATATTCACCCATATATTTATTTGCTCTGTCAGCTGAGAAGGCCTAGAAACAATGACATCTCACTAGCAATGACTGCACCTAGTATCAGAGTTTCTTGGTGTCTAATACCATTTTCCAATGAAGAAACCAGAGATCCTTGGAGAAATGGCAGATTCTAGGTCTGGGGCATCTTGTGCCAGAAAGTAAGGAAGTACTCAGCAAAATACAACAATGGGAGTATGTCAAAAGGACACCATAGCCACCTGAAAGAGCTCTCAATGGCCAAAGTAGGAACAATTTGAGACCCAAAATAAATGAAGCAGTATTAGATTATAACCCAAAGTATAAAATAAATATCCATGGGCCCACACCGATATATTTTTTATTTTATTTATTTTATTTTATTTTTGAGACAGGTCTCACTCTGTCACCCAGGCTGGAGTGCAGTGGCTCACCGCAGCCCTGACCTCCTGGGCTCAACTGATCCTCCTGCCTCAGCCTCCCAAGTACCTGGGATGACAGGTGTGTGCCACGACACCCAGCCACATTTTCAATTTATTATTGGTAGAGAGGGAGTCTTGCTATGTTGCCCAGGCCCATCTTGAACCTCCTGGGCTCAAGTGAGCGGTCAACCGTGGCATCCCAAAGTGCTGTGCTGGGAGTACAGGCTTAAGCCACCCTACCTGGCCTGATACAAATAAAAAATTGAATAAATAAATAAACAGGAGAGGAGAGACAAACTCCTATGCAGAATTCCATAGTTTCTGTAGCGACCCTGCACTTAAGGAAGTGGAGCATAATTCCCCATTCCTTAAATGTGGCCTAGGAATAGTGACTTCATTCCAAAGAGTACAGTGTGGAAAGAGAGAAAAAAAAGAATAAGTTTAGGCTGGGTGTCGTGCCTCATGCCTGTAATCCCAGCACTTTGGGAGGCCAAGGTGGGCAGATCACTGAGGTTAGGAGTCCAAGACCGGCCTGGGCAACATAGTGAAACCCCATTTCTACTAAAAATACAAAAGTTAGCTGGGCATAACAGCATGCGCCCGTAGTCCCAGCTACTCAGGAGCCTGAGGCAGGAGAATTGCTTGAACCTGAGAGGTGGAGGTTGCAGTGAGCCGAGATTGCACCATTGCACTCCAGTCTGGGCCACCGAGTGAGACTCTATCTCCAAAAAAAAAAAAAGTAAGTTTACAATGGAGCAGCCTGGCAAACACCACCTAGATTTCCAGAGCAAAATTTCCTAACCATGGTTGCAATCCCACCCTGGAATGTTTTATCTGTGTGGCACTCTCAGATCAAGAAATGAGAAATGCCAGGTGATCAAGATGAACATCAACAGTGATAATTCATGTTGATAGCCTGTGCCCTTGATATGATGCCATGAGAATGACACTTTACCTCTGTGGTCTTCCTCCTCCAAACCCATAACCCCAGTCTCATCACAAGAAAAACATCAGACAAATCCCAACTGAGGGACATTATACAAAATATCTCTCTAGTACCCCTCAAATTGTCGAGGTCATCAAAAACAAGGAAAGACTGAAAAATCTACCACAGCCAAGAGGAGTCTAAGGAGACACACAGACTAAATGTCACAGTGGCTTCAAGGTGTGCTTGCTGTTCCTGGGATAGAATGCTAAGGTGGGGTGGGGCCACCAACAGATACCTATGCACAGCTTAGAGAAGCATTTCCATGAGTGCACCGATCTCTACTAAAAATACAAATCGATCTTCCTGGCCCCCTCCCCTCCCCTTCCCTCCGTTCCTGCCCCTCTCTCCTTCCCTCTCGTTCCCTCCCCTTCCCTTTCCTCCGTTCCTGCCCCTCTCCCCTCCCCTCCCCTTCCCTCTGTTCCTGCCCCTCCCCTCCCTTCACCTTCCCTCCGTTCTTGGCCCCCTCCCCTCCCCTTCGCTCCCCTCCCAGACGTTCCTGGTCCCCTCATCTCCCTTCCCTCCTCTCCCCTCCCCCACCTTTTTTTTGAGACGGTGTCTCCCCAAGTTGGCCTGGTTGGTCTGGAACTCCTGAGCTCAAGCGATCCGCCCTGCTCAGCCTCCCAAAGTGCTGGGATTACAGCACTTCCATGACTTTTTAATAAATTTATACAGTTGTGCAACTGTCACCACAATCCACTTTTATTTTTCACAATCCACTTTTAGAACATTTCTGTTACTGCTTTCCTTCAATTTCTCCAAGCCCATCTGCATTGAATCCCCGCTCCCACACCTCGCCCCAAGTAACTGTGCTCTCTGTCTTTGTAGATTTGCCTAGTGTAATTTATTTTTTACTTCGGCAATATGAGGAGGTCGTGCAAAATAGAGGCTATTTAGGAACAGGCTAGGCGGACTTAAAACTGATGGAAAGTTTAAAATTGTTTAAAAGTGTGCTATAGTTTTACATGATTTTTTTAAAAAAGAGGAAAGGTGAGGAGAGGTTCCAGTCTGGGGCGGCCAGGACTGGGTGATGGTTCTGGAGCGGACAAGAGAAGTCACTCGAGAAGGAGAGCCCTCAAACCGCGCCCGCCCCGCACGAGGCGGGATCCACTCCCAGCCAACCCTCTCCGCCCCGGGGCGGCCGCCTTCCTCTCGCGCAGGCGCAGTGCTCCTGCTTCCGGGTCGACGGCGGGCGGGCGGAGCCTGTATTCACATCGATCTGAGCGCTGGCGATTGCTTCTGTCTGTTGTTTAGCTATGGAAGCTGCCGGGATGCAGCGAGGCCGCCGGAACCCCGGTCGGGGTCTAGTTTGGTGCTGACCGCCACCCGGGGTCGAGTAGACGATGGGGGAGCCTGGCTTCTTGGTCACGGGAGACCGCGCCGGTGGTCGGAGCTGGTGCCTGCGGCGGGTGGGGATGAGCGCCGGGTGGCTGCTGCTGGAAGATGGGCGTGAGGTAAGGGGGAAGGGGTCCTGTGGGGCGGAGGGCAGGGGCTGGAGGGAGCGGGGCTCCGGGGAGGGAGGAAGGCGTCTAGCTGGGCGGAATGAATGGCAGAGAGGAGGCGGGCACACGGATGGCGAGCGAGGTGTCTGTATGGGGTGGATCCTGGCGAGAGAAGGGAGGGAGCGGTTCTGGCTCGAGCGGCTGAAGGGTCTAAGGTGGGAGGTATTTGGGGAGAAATAGGACCCGAGTGGGAGAAAGGAAGAGATGAGAGTTCGGCTCTGGAGGGCCACAAGGATTGGGGTGAGGACGAGGCCTGGCCTGTGGGCGGCGGGTCGAGAAGAGGGCCCAGCCCAGAGAGGCCTGGGCCTACGGGGAGTGGGGTCGGGGCCGGGAAGGAGAGGGACGCGCAGAGGTTTTGAGGAGACGCGGGGTTGTCGAGGAGTGGAGGGCGGGGCCTGGCCAGATCCCGTTTAGGGCGCACGGAACCCCGCGGTGGCCTGCCAGGGAACGGTGGGTTGGAGCCTTCGAGCTGCTGGGCAGCCGAGGCGGGGCCTGGAAGGGCTGCCCGGCGCGTGAACTTTCTTGAGTTTGCCTTGAAAACGATTGCGAGTTTTGGGTTTTGTCCCTTAAAGTGATCAAACTCTCACGTAGAAATGTCTTTTTCCTTCCCACCTCTGAGGAACAGGGGCGCCTTAGACTGGGCCACATTTCTCCCGTGAAGCTCGGTACGGCCGAGTGGCACCGCTAGAGGAGGGGTCGGGCAGGGATTCCGAGTTTTCTCCAGAGGATGCCTGTCGCCTTTGTTAATGCAATCCCAAATGAAAAATTTTTAAAGGGGAAAGATGAGGCACGTTCCTGGCACGGTTCAAGATGCACCACCGTGGTGCATCTTCAAAGGGTGAGGAAAGGGAGGATGGAGTTAGATTGCAATCAGGTTAAGAGGAGAACTGGGTCAGGGACAAGCTGGTGATGACGGGAAACCATTTGGGTTTTGGAAATAATCTGTATGAAAGGTTCACTTTGCAATAAAAGTGGATAGTTGGTCATGATGTTGTAAACTCAAAAAGTCTTTGAGTCTTGCGTATGTTCAGGTAGATTTTTCCTGTAAGTCATACTCCTCAGTTCAGTCTGCCAGGTGTTGACTGAATACTTAACATTGGTGTACAATGAGAACACATAAAATTTGTGCGCTCAAAGAGTTTAAGGCTTGAGGGGGGAGAGAGGATTTATGCAATGAAGCGGTCTAAGAACTGCATATGGGCTGTATGATCAAGTGCCAAGATAAGGATTATTTAGTTCCATCCCAGAGCAGTAGTTCTTCAGGTCAGGGGAGGGATTCATGTCCAGGCTCAAATTTAGTTGCTACATTAGAGAGGGTTATAAAGGGTTACTTGTATGTTGTGATTTCGGGAACACTAAGAAAACATCTCTGTCCCCAAATACCTCTTCTATCCAGGTATTAGTGCCTAAAAGTCCACATTAGGCATTCATGCTTTTAGCTTGAGCACTGATCTTTCCCTGTGTGGCCCTTTCCAACAGTATATGTTTGTGAGAAGTTTAACAAATTAAAACATCAACACCTGAATAATAACCTGAACAATACATACAAAAATAAATTATTTTTATGTATAACTGTTACTTAATACATTATTTAATCTGATCCCTACATGCATACACACAACCTTTTAAGTTAACTTAGTGGGCAGGTGTTACTCCTGTAGATTCAATTGTTGTGGATTAATTTATCTTCTGAATAGCTTGGTAGTACTGCAGTCTTGGGCAGGTGGGATGGGGAGGAAGGATTAAATCACCTGTAGGAAGGGCAAGAAGACTATAAAGCACTCTTAGACATATTCTAAACCATTTGATCGTTTTGTGTCAGGGCCACTTCTATGGGGAGAGACCCATACAAACTGAGTGAATGATGAAGACACAGTGTTAAGACTGGCTGGCTTCAAGGACCTGTGTGGAGGAGAGGCCTGCCAGGCTTGGCTGCCTGCAAGGTCAGGTCATGGCATAGCCTGAAAAGAAATCTGAATCAAAGGCAAGAGAAGTTGTAGTTATTGTAATGGCCCCCAAATCATAGCACAAGCTGTTTCACACAAGATTTTAGGAGGTATGCTAATAACATTGTAACAGCAAAGGTAGGTCAGTTCCCTGCCTTTCCCTTTCCTAGTCTCAGATGTTGCAGATAAAATAATAAAACAGTTCCTTTCATTTCATTGATGGGACTAGTGGAGTAAATTGTCTGTCTAAATAAGTGGCTTTAAGCTTGTTAAAGCAATGCATAAAGTTTGGTGGAAAAACAATTAGAGATTTATTGCAAATTAGCTAGTTCTCAGGTACTGTAAAGTATCTTTGCCTTTGAGGAAAACAACAGAACCTTTCTCCCCTTTTCTTCTCTTGTATTTAGTTTTCATGAATTTTTCTGCCCCAAGGGAAAGGATGGTTGTATTCACTGGTTTGGGGCTTTTTGTTTTGTGGGGCTTTTTTTTTTTTTGACAGAATACTCCATCACCCAGGCTGGAGTGCAGTGGTGTGATCACACCTCCACCTCCTGGGTTCAAGGATTCTTCTGCCTCAGTCTCCCAAGTAGCTGGAATTACAAATGCGCACTGCTATCCCTGGCTAATTTTTGTATTTCCAGTAGAGAGGGAGGTTTCGCCATGTTGGCCAGGCTGGTCTCGAACTCCTGGCTTCATGTGATCTGCTCACCTGGGCCTCCCAAAGTGCTGGAATTACAGGTGTGAGCCACCACACCCAGCTGTATTTACTGGTTATTTGGGAAACAGTAGAAATTGTGCCCAGGAGGAAAGGGGTAATAATCATAGTGAAGGTGGACAAGGACAAGATGATCTTTTAGACCAATAATGTGTGTAAGCTCAAAGACTTGCAAATCTATTGTAAATGAAAATGGCCCCTCACATATGTGTCATCAGTCAATTCCCATGGGAAATTTAGTGTTCTGCTGAGTGGTCCTAAGATTTCCAGGTAGCCTCATTGCACTCTTTTATAGTATAGGTGAAACATCAGTAGTACCAAGGTAAATTCTGGGACCGGGCAGCACAGGGAAGGATGTAAAACAATGTTTCCTTTTTCTGGGTTCAGAGTCTGTTGGTGGAAATTTCAGAAGAAGGCACTCTTCTACTTTTTTGGTACCATTTTCCCCAGGCTACTCACAATGGCAGCCTGGCTGTCTCCCTTCAAGTATTAGCCTACAATACAGGACGCTTCCTCTCTTAGAGATAAAGCTACCTGAATGGAAATTTTTACTGAATATGGATGACAGATAAATCCCTAACCATTCCATTTTTAACAGATATATGTATTAATTCAGAGGAACTTCTATAATTAATGTAATTCTGGCAAAGTGTTAAAGAACTGAAAAACTTCATGCTCAGTGTTGGTGGAGTGGCCACCACAGCATTTTAAAGTGAGACCATATGAGTTCCAACTGCTGCTCCACATTCTCCAATGGTAATACAGTCTCCAACTTCTGACCTAAAAATACCCATCCTAAAATCTCCACTCATACGCAAGATCTCTATTCTTCCATTCATTCTCAAATATTAACTGAACACCATGCCAGGTATAGAAACACAATGTTAAACCAGACAGATAAAGTCCCTGCTTGTCTTATTTATATTCTAGCAAGGGAGAGGAGGGGAAAAGTAAAATAAGCAAGATAATTTTGGTTTGTGATAAATGCATGCTAATAACTGAAGAAATATGATGGGAAGCAGACAGCCAACTTTAGACAGTGGTGATCTGAGTAGGCTTATGAGTAGCTGAAACATGAAAGATTAGGAGCTCATGCAAGATATGAGAGAAGAGTGTTCTTAGAGGGGCTAAGGGAAAAGACCCTCAGGTAGGCTGGCACTTGGGGGAGAGGGGCTTAAGGAACGAGGGGCTGGAGCAGCTAGTGTTGGCACTATGGTATAAGACTAAAGAGGAGGTGACTCAGGACATTCAGGGTCTTATAGGCCATGGAAGGAAGTTTGAATGATTAAATGGTTTTAAGGAAAGAGGAGAATTATCTGATTTAAACATTTTTTTTTAATAATTTTTTAAATTTTTATATATTTTTTAAAGATGGGGTTTCACCATGGTGGTCAGCTGGTCTTGAACTCCCGACCTCAGGTGATCCGCCCGCCTTGGCCTCCAAAGTGCTTGGATTACAGGCGTGAGCCACCACACCCGGCTGATTTAAAATTTTAACATTTCTATTCCAGCTAGTGTGTAAAGTTTATGGGGGCTAGAGTGGGAACAGAAACAGTAGGAGGCCCGGTGGTTTGGACTAAGGTTGTGGCTGCAGAGATAGAAATGAACAGACTTCAGACATATTTGGATTATATCCCATAGAATTTACCAATGATTTCAATGTGGGGATGAGGGACAGAGATGAATCAAAGATGGCTTCTGGGATATGGGTTGAGCAGTTGGTTGGATGGTAGCATCGGTACTGAGATGAGAGTTTGTGGGGAGGAGAACAGGCATGATTCTGAAAGATTTTCAAAAGAAAAGGGCAGTTTTTAGCCAACTTTGGTTTCAAGGTTAAGGTTGTAGTAATGGTCATTAAAGAGGTCTTTTATGCACTGAGAAGAATAAGCAGGGAATTCTGTGATCTGGATCTCTGAAGAATTTAGTTTCCTTCCTTCACAGGGTTGTTAGGAACTAGATTTGTCCAACAAGAAAGTATGGTAGTTGTGAATTGGGGCTTCTTTTCAACCTTTCCAAAAGCTCTCAAGCTGTTCTTGTGGATAAGACAGAGAATATGTACTCCAATGCAGAGACTTTTGGTTGAATTATAATTGGCCCAGGGTGTATCCAGACTGTGTGGATTAATGTTTAGTAGACTTTCCTGAAAACTTTGCCTTTGGCTGCATCCCATTCTGTGTCTTGAATGAAGGTATAAAAGGCATCATATCATATTAATTTGGTGGGAGGGATATTAAGTATGTCTGTTCTGATGGCAGATTAAAAATTCAGAAAGGTCTTGACAAGTTGGTGTGATAGGCTGAACTAGCAAGGTGAAATTTAGTAGGAATCAGTCTAAGGTCCTGTGCTTGAACCTAAGGTTTTCCATCTGGTCAAGTATAGAGCGAAAGAGACATGACTTAGCATAGCATTTCTTGGAGGAGGGGGAGACCAAGAAATTTAATCATTCCTGAGTCCGAGGATACACTGGCAGTGTACTAGATCTGCTATGACAGCTAATGCAGTTTATACGGTCCAGTGATAATATCTAGAACTGGGAAAGTAACACTTGCATTTGACTGTGTGATTTATTTTTCTTAATATGGCATCCAGGAATAAAGATAAACCAGCAGTCCTTTCACAGATTCGTAAGAATGGCAAAGAGACTCAAACCCATTCCCTGGAAGTTAAGTTGAAGTAACTGCCACAGAACCAGGAAATGAGAAAACTTAATGTTCACTTTGAAACTTAATGTGACTTTGAAAGGGGATCGGAGATTTCCTGATGGTGCCCAGGGCAAAGCTAGTACCAATGGATGGAATTTATAGGGTGAAAGATGCCAAGTCAAAGACACTAAAAAAATAGGAGAGCCTGCCTTATGTAAAGTACACTTCTGTCTCCGGGGTTCAAATGATTCCTGCCTCAGCCTCCCAAGTAGCTGGGATTACAGGTACCCGCTACCATACCCAGCTAATTTTTGTATTTTTAGTAGAGACAGGGTTTCACCATGTTGGCCAGGCTGGTCTCAAACTCCAGACTTCACGATCCTGCCACCTTGGCCTCCCAAAGTACTGGGATTACAGGCATGAGCAACCGCTCCCGGACCTGCAGTGTTTATGAGTCGATGGGATGTGTAGAAAGAATTCCTCTATCTCATGGTCACTGAACCAGATGACCTTTCAAGATCTTGCCAACCCTGAAGTACATGGATAGCTCTTTTCAGCTTTCTCCTCCTGTCACAACAGTTTGTCTTTTTCTACTTGGTGGCTTTCATGGCAGCTAAAGAGGAGATAGCAGATAGCACTGTTTTGGTTTCACAGGTGTCTGGTCTCTTAAGTCAGGACCTGCATATGCTGCTGGTTGACAAGCTTTGTAAAAACCTCCCTTTTCAGCACAATGACTTCTTACATTGTATTTCTTACAATATATTTCTTATATTGTTTTTGTCTTCCCAGGTGACTGTAGGACGAGGATTTGGTGTCACATACCAACTGGTATCAAAAATCTGCCCTCTGATGATTTCTCGAAACCACTGTGTTTTAAAGCAGAATCCTGAGGGCCAGTGGACAATTACGGACAACAAGGTACAGAATTCATGGAAGCCTAATGAATTTTATTTATTTTTAAATTACTTTGTTTTTTTTTTGCATATGTAATTCATAAAATTCAAAAGTATAACTTCTTTCCTAGCCATCCAGTTTCCTTTTCCAGAAGCAGCCACTTCCATATGCTACCAGAGATTAGATTATGCTAAAATAATTTCTCTTGGTTTAGGGTGAAGTTTGTTACCTTGAAGAGAATACCTGAATTGGGGTAGTAGGTCCTATTCCAAAACTAGACTAAGTTACTGGGCAAGTTAGCCTGTTTGAGACGAAGCTCCAGAGATCCTGGAAATCTGCACAATCTCCTGAAGCTTCTGGAGTACACCGTGGCTCAGTGAACAGGCAGAGAAGGAAGAAACTGATCTGACTGCGCTTAGCTCCTTTCCTTCCTCACTTTTTTTTTTTTTTTTCATTTTTTCCTTCAAAGCTACTGCAAATCACCTCACTCCTTTCAATCTGAGCAACCTTCCTTGGCTTTTAAAACATGTTTTAAATATTGGTGTTCTGAAGATTTCCTTTGAATACCAGGTTTTTCTCTTACTTTAAACAAATTTGAAAACCACTATTGTAGTGGTAAATATATTGAGGGAGGTGTAATGGTACACAGAGCCCAGCAATTAGAAAGTACCTAATGCGCTGGGTGTGGTGGCACATGCCTGTAGTCCCAGCTACTGGGGAGGCTGAGGCCAGAGGATTGTTTGAGACCATGAGTTCTGGGTTATAATGCGCTATGCCATTCTGGTGCCTGCATTAGGTTTGGCATCAATATAGTGTCGTCCTAAGAGCAGGGGACCACCAGGTTGCTTAAGCAGAGGTGAACTGACCCAGGTTGGTAGCAGGGCAGGTCAAAACTGCTGTGCTGGTTAGCAATGGGATTGCACCTGTGAATAGCCACTGCACTCCAGTGTGGCTGACATGGTGAGGCCCTGTCTGTATCAAAAAGAAAAGAAAATGCCTAAAGTGCAGATGTACATGCACCCAGGAATACAGTGAAAACACAGACTATGAGGTGAGAGAAATTCTAATGTAAACAGTTAAGATCTAGGGAGTATAAAATGTCCTTAAGTACCATATCATACTGCTTCACTGCCCTGGTTAGGATTTTAAAGGTACCATTAGAAGGGAGGATATTCCAGATCTGCCCGGCAGCCCCATTTTGCATGCATAAAACTGCTAGATTTAAGCTGCTGGAAAGTATCTTCCTGTTCTAGTATTAAGTTCAGTTGGCACTGTATTGAAGGAGACAGTATATAAATGCCAAGTAAATTGGTTCAGCACTTTTAGCAAGGCACTATGAGCAGGATAAAAATTGGTACTGAGATTATCTAGTTTAACCCCTTATGTAGACAGATGAATCTGAGGCCCAGAGAGATTATAAACTGTCTTGCCCAAGGCCTTCTCTATAATGAGCCAGGACTTAAGTTTCTCTGCCATGCCCTGTGTCAAATACCAGTAAAGTACCTAAGCAATTTGCTATACTGGCTTTATGATGCCACACAAAATTAATTATGCATATTTGAAATATAGCTGCAAGATTTTGAAGCCTCTGTAATAGCGTATATCAGAACAGTTTAGGGAAAGATGTTTTCCTCATCAGAGTAGTCTGTATGATAATTGGGATTACAATATTATAGAGGCGAATTCTCTCCTTTTCTTAATTGTGTGCCATGTAGATGTGATCTCCACTTATGGGATTAGCAGATTTTTATAGGTTGGGAAGCCACTAACTGATCAACTTTAGTGTTATTTGAATGTTGACCACAGGAATACAGAGGCAGCCTGTGCAAGATCAGATCATGACTGCTCTGGGCTCCCTCTCCAGTGTTTGCTTTGTACCCTTCCTTCTAGGGCTGCTGTTACCATGTGATTCTTCTCAGGTCTCAGTCAGGCAGTAGAGAGGAAAGAGAGGTTTCTTAACAGCCTGTTTAAATCTTTTAGCTGTGATCATTTGTGAGGTAACTGATTTTTAAGAGAAGCTAGGACTGGGGTATTTTGATGGAACAATTCTTACAAGTAAATCCCCCCTACCCCTTGCATTTTTCTATTGACTATAGATGCTCCCTTTCTGGCTTCTTTCTGTCATGATGCCATGGCAATCGTCTTCTGCTGATAAGGGACCCTAATTTCAGCTGTAGGATATTATTGCTGTGGTTGTGTTTCAAGTCATTTGCCAAGTCTCTTTTAAGACATAGGTATTTCTAATAAGTTAAAACTCAGAGCTGCCTTCTCTCATCTGCTGGAATGGCCAGAAAGGGAGACTTTAAGTATAGATTTTAAAAATTGCAAGAAATGTGATTTTGGTTTAAAATTGGCTTAAAATATAGAAAAAAAAACCTTGGAGGACAGCTAACTCTGCACACAGTATGAAGATGGTTCTAGTTGTGTAGGTTTTGGTTAATTCATAAGCTCTTCAGATGGCCCGTCCTTTGTGTTGGTATCCAGCTCTTTCAGAAAATTGGTTGTTTTTATAACTCGATCAAAACATTTAAAAAAAAAAAAAATTGGTTGTTTTAAAGTCACAGTATGAAATGCCTTAGAGGTTCGGTCATGTCTTATTTGAGCCTTTCTCATTCTTCCCCTCCTCTCCTGTTGTTTTTCACCTGCTGCCTGGTGATTCCTACCTTTGTTCTTCTGCAGACTCTAGCAGTTGAAGTCTCTGTTGAGTATACTCTTATGTGAACAAACTTTGCTGTTTGGGACAGTTCAGTTTCTGGTCCTCCAGCAACCGGAGCAGTGGTTATCAACCCTGTTTCCAG
Organism: Cebus imitator; assembly: GCF_001604975.1. NCBI lineage: Eukaryota > Metazoa > Chordata > Mammalia > Primates > Cebidae > Cebus > Cebus imitator. The sequence goes on along the minus strand of NW_016107339.1, from coordinate 8,812,519 downwards.
TTTTTACTCTCATCTGGGGTACTTTTTAAAAATACTGATGGTAGTACAGTAAAAATGTTCATTCATCAAAAGACACCATTAAGAGAGTGAAAGGCCAACTCAGAGAGGAAGATGTTTGCTATGCTTTATAGTCGATGAAGGGCTTATACTGAGGTATATACAGAACTGCACATCAATAAAAAGACAGATGTGCCCAATTTAAAAATGAGCAAGAGACGAGCACTTCACAAAAGGTTGTATCCAGTGAAAAGTTGTTCAACCTTATTAATGATCTGGGGAATTTTAATTAAAACCATAATGGAATACCTCTACACATTCACCAGAGTGGCTAAAATTGAAGACTAGTGATGCCAGGTATTGGTAAGGATATGGAGCAATAGAATGCTCTTGCTCTTCTGTTGGGAGTGCAAATTGGTACAACTACTTTGGGAAATTATTTGCCATTATTTATTAAAGTTGAACATATATATATATAGCTCTTGACACACTGTTTTCACTCCCAGGGAAACAGCACAAATGTCCATCAACAGTAGAATGGATAAATTGTGGAATAATCTTATATTGAAACACTATACTGTAGTGAATATTAATGAACTATATCTAATAACATAGATAAATCTCACATAATATTGAGTGAAAGAAGACAGACAGAAAAGAACACATATTATATGATGCCATTTATACAGTGTTTCAAACCAGGCAAAATTAGCATGTGCTGTTAAATCTGGTTGGTAGTCACCTTATTGCCAGAGTGGCCGCTGACCAGAAGGAGGCACAAGGGGGCTTCTGGGATGCTGATAATGTGGGATGGGATTTGTTTTGTTTTTGGCCTCACGGCAGTTAAACTGAGATATTCATTTTGTGGCTGTTGACCTAGTTGGTACATTTATGATTTGTGCACGTTTACGTTTGCATGTTCTGCCTGAGTAAAGAGGTTTTAAAAAGATATTGATGGATACACAATTAATATAACTGCTAAAATAAGACTTGATGATACCAAGTGCTGGCAAGTATGCAGAATAACTGGAACTTCTAAACACTCAAGTGTGAATATAAAATGGCACCTCCACTCTGAAAAACTGGTGGTTTATTTCTTTTTATTTTTTTGAGATGGAGTCTCACTCTGTTGCCCAGGCTGGCATGCAGTCGTGCAATATTGGCTCACTGAAACCTCCACCTCCTGGGTTCAAGCCTTCCGAGTAGATGGGATTACAGGTGCCTGCCACTGTGCCCAGCTAATTTTTGTATTTTTAGTAGAGATGGGGTTTCACCATGTTGGCCAGGCTGGTCTCAAACTCCTGACCTCGTGATCGTCCCACCTCGGCCTCCCAAAGTGCTGGGATTACAGGCATGAGCCACCGTGTCTGGCCAAAACTGGTGGTTTCTAAGAGTCAAATATACACTTGTCCAGTAATTCGTATTCTCTCTCTCTCTATCTCTCTCTCTCTCTCTCTCCCTCTCCCTTTCCCTCTCTCTCATTCTCTCCCTCTCAATCCCTCTCCCTCCTTTCTTTTTCCTTCCTTCCTTCTTTCCTTCCTTCCTTCCTTCCTTCCTTCCTTCCTTCCTTCCTTCCTTCTTCCTTTTCGTTCTTTTCTGCCTTTTCTTTCTTTCCTCTCTTTCTCTTTTTTCTCTCTTTCAAGATGGAGTCTTGCTCTTGCTGCCCAGGCTAGAGTACAATAGCGCGATCTTGGCGCATTGCAACCTCTGCCTCCCAGGTTCAAGCAATTCTGCCTTTGCTTCCCAAGTAGCTGAGATTACAGGTATGCACCACCGCATCCGGCTAATTTCTTTATTTTTAGTAGAGACAGTGTTCCTCCATGTTGGTCAGGCTGGTCTCAAACTCCTGACCTCAAGTGACCTGCCTGCCTCGACCTCCCAAAGTGCTAAGATTACAGGTGTGAGCCACCACAGCCGGCCCAGTGATCCTATTTCTAGGTATTTATCCAAGATTAAGGAAAGTTTATGTTCTCACAGAAACTTGTATGTGAATGTTTGTAGTGGCTTTATTACTAATCACCAAAAGCTGGGAAAAAAGCAACTAGAGAATGGATAAACTGTGCTCCACTGGTACTACCTTCAATATTACTCAGCAATAAAATAAACAGCTGGTAATGCAACAGTGTGGATGAATTTCAGAGGCATTACACTAAGTGAGAGAAGCAAGCCTCAAAAGTGGAGACACTGATTCCATTTGTATTACATTCTGGGAAAGGGTAGAGAACAGATAAGTAGTTGCCTGGGAATGGGGGAAACCTTGACTACCAAGGGGCTTTGTATCCTTTGTATCCTGATACAGTTTGTATATAAAGGTAACTTTTAAAATACTGATAATTAGGTCCTATCTCAGACCAATTAACTCCCTTTGAGGGCCAAACCCAGGCACCCCTCTTTGTTTTAAACTTTCCCAAGTAGTTTTACTGTATATTCAGGGTTGAGAACCACTGAGCTATGTAAATTATCTAAAGCACTCCAAGAAAATACTGCCTTTTGGTTTTGAGTTTCCACTCTCTTCAATAAGTTTAAAAATAGCTGGACAGAAATTGAACATCAGGTGAAGTAGTAATTCCTGTCTACGTGGATGTGGGTCATCCCACCTTTTTCCCATTGGTGGCTGAGAGACATCAGGCAGACTTTTCTGGGTATCATTTTCTGCTGCTAACATTGTTCAAGTGGGTAGTTATGAAAACCAACATCAAGAAAGCCTTGAACAGAGCATGATTATTTAAACCATTGTATTTGAGATCATATCCAGCAGTACTTGATTGTTCTTATCAGCCATGGGATTTTTGTCCATTTCTAGTGTCCTATGAACAGACCTGACTCAGGGCTTTGGTTTAAATTGTGCCACTAGATGTCACTGAGAAGTGATGAATGGGTAAATGCACAAGGGGCCAAGGATAAAATGTGATGGGGAATTTTTGAGTTTATTTTCCAGCTTCTAAAAGGGCTCTGAAGGGGATGGGTTAATGTAGAGGATCTAGTGGAGGGCTGCAACATATCACGAAAGTTTGCCCCAGCTTCTGAGGAATTCTTACTCTCTTTAGCTCTGGGATGCTTCTGTCATCTCATTTATTTATTTATTTAACCTCTTCTTAGCTTTGGAGACTCTTAAAATTTCTGTACCTTGGCATTAGGTGGCCTTCTGTGTCTTATCCCTTTTCCTGAGACGTTTTTCCTGCATGTAACCTAAAATTGACTGTCCTGCTCTAAAATTGTACTCAGCTTCTTCTGGCCTCACCCCTCTCTTTTGTTATTTCTCTTATGTTGTTTCAGAATTCAGCAAAACTGATCACTCCCCATAGTTTCTCAGGCTGAACAGAAAGGATGTGAGGAGGTTTCCTGGATGCGCCAGGTTAGGCCCGATGTGCAGTGGGTTAACACTAGTCTTTCTGTATATATCTATGCAAGTCTTTGCAAACCAAGTTATATAAAGGTGGAAACAAGAGCCTAATGCCAAACCAGAGTTAAGATCTGATCTCTAGTTTCCCTTTACCCTCTGTGCCTTGTGGTCAAGCCCCTGTCCTTCATATTTGAGTTGACTGGGGATTTTTTTCTAGCTGAAAGTAGATAGCTGTAGTTGCCAGTGTAAACGTAAGTCTGAGTCCCAATTCAGAAGTGAGCTTCATCTCTGGCCTATCTCGCAAACTGAAGTCCATGATCTGGGTTAAAATGCCCACCAATGTATTTCACCTCTGAATCTTGAATTTGTTTCATGTCTATTTTAGGACCTATCATCTGCATTTAGCATCCCTTAGCTATCCCAGCTGCACATAATACTCCTTTGCATTTATAGGATATGCCATGTAATCCCACATTTACTTATTTGAGTCCTTGTGTTGTCTTTTCCACAGTCCGCTGCTGAAAGTTTTCTTGTCTTTTGTACTTAATATATTTGCCTTGCATGACATTGAGCATAGAATTGAACTGATTGTTGACGAATCAGTTGAACCAAGGCATAGTAATAGTAGTGAACAGTTATGAAATATGATGCCCAGGTACTGTCTAAATACATGCCGTGTTTTATCTCATTAAATCCACACAGACACCATGAGGGAGGGACTATTATTTTCCTCCATTTTAACCATGCAGCAACTGGGCCATAAAGAGGTCAAGAAACCTGCCCAACATCACCCAGCTGCTAAGTGATAGAGCCACATTACAAACCCAGGCAGCCTGACTCCAGGATGTGTATTCTTAATCTCGATACTATGACTTCATTAAAACCATAAAAGTAAATATTTTATTTATTTTGGAGGCAGAGTCTCATCTCTGTACTCTGTCACCCAGGCTGGAGTACAGTGACACGATCTCAGCTCACAGCAACCTCTGCCTCCCGGATTCAAGCTATTCTCATGCCTTAAACTCCCAGGTAGCTGGGATTACAGGCACCCACCACCATGACCAGCTAATTTCTGTATTTTTAGTAGAGATGGGATTTTGCTGTGTTGGCCAGGGTGGTCTTGAACTCCTGGCCTCAAGTGATCTGCACACCTCAGCCTCCTAAAGTATTGAGATTACAGTTGTAAGCCACCGCTCCCGGACAGGAAATATTTATTAAGCATTTGTTATGTGTAAGTTATTGTGCTAAGTGATTTACATGCATTATCTTATTCATTCCTCACAGGAACAGTATGAGGTAGGTACCGTACTATCCCTATTCTGCAGACAAAACTGAGGCATGGAGAGGTTAAGTAAATTGCCAAACACCATGCAGACTGTGAACCTGCATCTGAGTCCAGAGCTCCAGCTTTTAACTGCTATCCTGTATTGCCCATATACCCCTGTTGGTATTAATTGGGTCAGATCCTACCTGCCATTTGACCCCAGTACAGGATATATTACTCTGTTTTCTTTTGGTTTATGTGTGCTTGCTCTTTCACCAGTGTGTTAAGGATCCACATCCAGAGATAGTATTTGAGCCTACTTCATGGACCTCACCCTTAGATACTGCTTTCTTCACTAATCGCATTTTTTCTAGTTTTGGGACATTGCCTTATTGCCTCCAGTTTAGGTCAGTAGGAACTATCCAGTTTCCGTTTCCTTTCATGCTATTGTATGTGTTTGAGTAAATTAACCACCAATAATGTAAGGTGATTCCTGCCTGTGACGTGGCAGCTCTCTGTGGAGGCATGAATGTGAAATATAGGTAAAAAGCCAAAGCACTGCTTGACAAATGCTGTTTCTAAGGATGGTAGTTTATGATTCTTTCTTTTCAGTTTGTTATCAAGAGTTTTCCTTCTGAAAAGGCAGAAGGTTTTAGAGTAGCAGGAGAGAGATTCTATTAAGAGGATGAAAATCATGAAGCTTATTTCTTTCTTTAACTTTCTCCAGAGTCTGAATGGTGTTTGGCTGAACAGACAGCGTCTGGAACCTTTAAGAGTCTATTCCATTCATAAGGGAGACTACATCCAACTTGGAGTGCCTCTGGAGAATAAGGAGAATGCGGAGTATGAATATGAAGTTACTGAAGAAGACTGGGCGACGATATATCCTTGTCTTTCCCCAAAGAATGACCAGATGATAGAAAAAAATAAGGGATTGAGAACTAAAAGGAAATTTAGTTTGGATGAATTAGAGGGTCCTGGAGCTGAAGGCCCCTCAAATTTGAAATCCAAAATAAACAAAGTGTCTTATGAATCTGGTCAGTCAGTGAAATCACAGGGGAAAGGTGAAGTGGCCAGTATACCCTCTGAAAATTTAAATCCTAAGTTGGCTGCCCTTGAGCCAAATAAGAAGACCACAGGGCCTCCCATTTACCCTGGCTTCCCCAAAGTCACAGAGGCTCAGCAGAAAGCCTCAAACTCTTCAGCATCTCAGAGCAGCTTACAGCTGTTTAAGGTGACCATGTCCAGGATTCTGAAGCTGAAAATACAGATGCAGGAAAAACAAGAAGCTGTTAGGAATGTGAAAAAGCAGACCCAAAAGGGGAACTCAAAGAAAATTGTGAAAATGGAGCAGGAACTGCAGGACTTGCAGTCCCAGCTGTGTGCAGAGCAGGCTCAGCAGCAGGCAAGAGTGGAGCAACTAGAGAAGACTTTCCAGGAAGAGGAACAGCATCTTCAGGTACCACATCCTTCAGGAAGGAAAGGGCAAGAGTGGTCATCAGGGGTGGGGCAGGCACTTCATGAGCCTCTGGCCAGAGTTCTCAGTTTCTGGGCCAGGCACCAAATTCTGAGCACCAAAGACAGGAAATGGAATGGGAACAGTAAACTCTTGAGATGAGGGAATTGGGTTGAGTAAAGGGTTAAGGCTTCAGCACGCTGATGAGATCAGGAGCCGGAGTTGGGGCGCTAAGATAGGGTAAAATATCCAGGAGAGCCAGTGAGGACATATCCCAGGATGCAAAGCTGAGTCAACTCAGAACCAACATGAATTCAGGGGAAGGTTAGGTGAAGGTCAAGATGCCACAAAACCACAGTATAGCCCAATTAAATCAATAGTTGTCTTCAGGACTTACTTATCTTTTCTCTGGGCCAAGGCCAGATCACTTAGTCCCAGGGCAGGTACAGGTCAGCTGGTTCCTTTGCCCTTGTACCTGACAGTTTGTTAGCTAGAAAGGTTAGTTAACTCTGTAGCTAACCCAGGAGGTAAGAAGCTAAAAAGGCAGAAAATGTTTTTGTTTCTATTTTGAGCAGCTAGCATGTGATGGGACAGATGCACCATGGCTGCATTGTTGAGTTGAATGATAAACCACTTTCCGCAGGGCCTATAGTAGGAAGATAAAATAATGGCTGTCTTAGCTGTATAAAGACCAAATGTGTTCCCATCCCTGAGTCATTTGCTTAGATGACATGCTCTTGCACAAAGCTTTAGGCTAGAGCAGATCCTGTCCCTGCCCAAAATGTCATTTCCTATCTGTCAGGAACCACATGTTTTACTCCCACCCAGTGGTTCAGGTAATATTGAATGTCAGAAATTCCCCATTGTTTACTTAGAACTCAGATGGACCAGTCACCATTGAAGTGAACAAGCTTTTTGTTTGGGTTGCTCAGGGTAAGGAACAACCAGCGGTAGTGTTGGCTTATTTCTGAGCAATTTATAAATGTCATTCTGATCTCTGCCATCCCCTTGAACTGGTAGCATTAGCAAAGGCCATGGATTAAATAGGACTTTCGAGAGTATACACTGCTTATTTGTGGGTACCTTTTTGCTTCCCTTATTCAGCCTAGACTAGTTCTTGAAATTAATAGAGGGGGGTTTATGTCTACATATTTAGATGTAGACCTTCACACCTTCACTGGGACAGAACTCTCTGTAAAGGCTAATATTGTTCAGGGACAAGTTACTGTTGATTAATATTTGTGGCTTCTCTGGACATGCTTCAAGGTATAGCTGCAAAGTCTTTTTCTGTACCAAAATGTTAAAGGCAAAAGGACTGGTTTCGAGAATTTCTCTGGGTATGAGTAGGTTGTATATTTATTGCTCATAGTGAAGTGTATCTAGTCCCTTGTTGATCAGCTGCATCTCCCTCTGTCCACCAAGCCCTAGGGATTTATCCTACCTGCTACCACTTGTTTAGAAGTTCATTAAACTCTTGCTGCTTCACACTTATTTTTTTTTAATTTTTAATTTTTTTATTGCATTTTAGGTTTTGGGGTACATGTGAAGAACATGCAAGATTGTTACATAGGTACACACATGGCAGCATGATTTGCTGCCTTCCTCCCCATCACCTATATCTGGCATTTCTCCCCATGCTCTCTCTCCCCAACTCCCCACCTCCTGCTGTCCCCCGCCACTTCCCCCCGACAGACCCCAGTGTGTGATGCTCCCTTCCCTGTGTCCATGTGTTCTCGTTGTTCAACACCCACCTATGAGTGAGAACATGCAGTGTTTGATTTTCTGTTCTTGTGTCGTTTTGCTGATAATGATGGTTTCCAGGTTCATCCGTGTCCCTACAAAGGGCACGAACTCATCGTTTTTTTATGGCTGCATAGTATTCCATGGTGTATATGTGCCACATTTTCCCTGTCCATTCTATCATTGATGGGCATTTGGGTTGGTTCCAGGTCTTTTCTATTGTAAACAGTGCTGCAGTGAACATTCGTGTGCATGTGTCCTTATAATAGAATGATTTATAATCCTTTGAATATATACCCAGTAATGGGATTGCTGGGTCAAATGGAATTTCTATTTCTAGGTCCTTGAGGAATCGCCACACTGTCTTCCACAGTGGTTGAACTAATTTACACTCCCACCAACAGTGTAAAAGTGTTCCTATTTCTCCACATCCTCTCCAGCATCTGTTGTCTCCAGATTTTTTAATGATTGCCATTCTGACTGGTGTGAGATGATATCTCAATGTAGTTTTGATTTGCATTTCTCTAATGACCAGTGATGATGAGCATTTTTTCATATGTTTGTTGGCCTCATGTATGTCTTCTTTTGTAAAGTGTCTGTTCATATCCTTTGCCCACTTTTGAATGGGCTTGTTTGTTTTTTTCTTGTAAATCTATTTTAGTTCTTTGTAGATTCTGGATATCAGCCCTTTGTCAGATGGGTAGTTTGCAAAAATTTTTTCCCATTCTGTTGGTTGCCGATTCACTGTAATGACTGTTTCTTTTGCTGTGCAGAAGCTGTGGAGTTTGATTAGGTCCCATTTGTCTACTTTGGCTTTTGTTGCCAATGCTTTTGGTGTTTTGGTCATGAAGTCCTTGCCTATGCCTATGTCCTGAATGGTTTTGCCTAGATTTTCTTCTAGGGTTTTTATGGTGTTAGGTCTTATGTTTAAGTTTTTAATCCATCTGGAGTTAATTTTAGTGTAAGGTGTCAGGAAGGGGTCCAGTTTCTGCTTTCTGCACATGACATGGCTTGCCAGTTTTCCCAACATCATTTATTATACAGAGAATCCTTTCCCCATTGCTTGTTTTTGTCGGGTTTGTCAAAGATCAGATGGTTGAAGATGTGTGGTGTTGCCTCCGAGGCCTCTGTTCTGTTCCATTGGTCTATATCTCTGTTTTGGTAGCAGTACCATGCTGTTTTGATTACTGCAGCCTTGTAGTATAGTTTGAAGTCCAGTACTGTGATGCCTCCAGCTTTGTTCTTTTTTTTTTAAATTGACTTGGCTATGCGGGCTCTCTTTGGTTCCATATGAAGTTTAAGTTGTTTTTTTCCAATTCTGTGAAGAAGTTTGGTAGCTTGATGGGGATAGCGTTGAATCTGTAAATTACTTTGGGCAGTATGGCCATTTTCACAATATTGATTCTTCCTAAACATGAGCATGGAATGTTTCTTCATCTGTTTGTGCCCTCTCTTATTTAGTTGAGCAGTGGTTTGTAGTTCTCCTTGAAGAGGTCCTTTACATTCCTTGTTAGTTGTATTCCTAGGTATTTTATTCTCTTTGTAGCAATTGTGAATGGCAGTTTGTTCTTGATTTGGCCCTCTTTAAGTCTGTTATTGGTGTATAGGAATGCTTGTGATTTTTGCACATTGATTTTGTATCCTGAGACTTTGCTGAACTTGCTTATCAGTTTCAGGAGGTTTCGGGCTGAGACGATGGGGTCTTCTAGATATACAATCATGTCGTCTGCAAAGAGAGACAATTTGACTTCCTCCTTTCCTATTTGAATGCCCTTTATTTCTTTTTCTTGCCTGATTGCTCTGGCTAGAACTTCTAGTACTATATTAATAGGAGTGGTGAGAGAGGGCATCCTTGTCTAGTGCCAGATTTCAAAGGGAATGCTTCCAGTTTTTGCCCATTCATTATGATATTGGCTGTTGGTTTGTCATAAATAGCTTTTATTATTTTGAGATACGTTCCATCCGTACCTAGTTTATTGAGGGTTTTTAGCATAAAGGGCTGTTGAATTTTGTCAAAGGCCTTCCCTGCATCAATTGAGATAATTGTATGGTTTTTGTCTTTGGTTCTGTTTATGTGGTGAATTACGTTTATAGACTTCTGTATGTTGAACCAGCCTTGCATCCCCAGGATGAAGCCTACTTGATCACGGTGGATAAGCTTTTTGATGTGCTCTTGCAATCGGTTTGCCAGTATTTATTGAAGATTTTTACATCTATGTTCATCATGGATATTGGCTTGAAGTTTTCTTTTCTTGCTGAGTCTCTGCTGGGTTTTGGTATCGGAATGATGTTGGTCTCATAAAATGATTTGGGAAGGATTCCCTCTTTTTGGATTATTTGGAATAGTTCAGAAGGAATGGTACCAGCTCCTCTTTGTATGTCTGGTAGAATTTGGCTGTGAACCCATCTGGACCTGGGCTTTTTTTGGGTGGTAGGCTATTAATTGCTGCCTCAACTTCTGCCCTTGTTACTGGTCTATTCATGGTTTCGACTTTTTCCTAGTTTAGGCTTGGGAGGATGCAAGTGTCCAGGAATTTATCCGTTTCTTCCTGGTTTACTGGTTTCTGTGCGTCGAGTTGTTTGTAATAATCTCTGATGATGGTTTGTATTTCTGTGGAATCTGTGGTGATATCCCCTTTATCGTATTTTATTGCATCTATTTGATTATTCTCTCTTTACTTTTTTATTAATCTGGTTAGTGGTCTATTTTGTTGATCTTTTCCAAAAACCAGCTCCTGGATTTATTGATTTTTTGAAGGGTTTTTTATGTCTCTTATCTCCTTCCGTTCTGCTCTGATCTTAGTTATTTCTTGTCTTCTGCTAGGTTTTGAGTTTTTTTGATCTTGCTCCTCTGGCTCTTTCAACTTTGACGATAGGGTGTTGATTTTAGATCTTTCCTTGCTTCTCATGTAGGCATTTATTGCTATATATTGTCCTCTAGACACTGCTTTAAATGTGTCCCAGAGATTCTGGTACATTGTGTCGTCGTTCTCCTTGTTTTGAAGAACATCTTCATTTCTGCCTTCATTTCATCGTTTATCCAGTCTACATTCAAGAACCAGTTGTTCAGCTTCCATGAAGCTGTGCGGTTCTGAGTTAGTTTCTCAGTTCTGAGTTCTAACTTGATTGCACTGTGGTCTGAGAGGCTGTTACGATTTCCATTCTTTTGCATTTGCTGAGGAGTGATTTACTTCCAATTATGTGGTCAGTTTTAGAGTAGGTGTGATGTGGTACTGAGAAGAATGTGTATTCTGTGGATTTGGGGTAGAGAGTTCTGTAAATGTCCATTAGGTTTGCTTGGTCCAGGCTTGAGTTCAAGTCCTGGATATCCTTGTTAATTTTCTGTCTTGTTGATCTGTCTAATATTGACAGTGGAGTGTTAAAGTCTCCCACTATTATTGTGTGGGAGTCTAAGTCTCTTTGTAAGTCATTAAGAACTTGCCTTATGTATCTGGGTGCTCCTGTATTGGGTGCATATAT
>NW_016107339.1:8783760-8800104 GCF_001604975.1 Cebus imitator | reverse complement strand
AAGTTCTTGTGTTGTGTTTTTCAGCTCCATCAATTCACTTATATTCCTCTCTTAAGTTGTTTATTCTCGTTAGCATTTCGTCAAATCTTTTTTCAAGGTTCTTAGTTTCTTTGCATTGGGTTAGAACATGTTCTTTTAGCTCAGCAAAGCTTCTTATTACCCACTTTCTGAAGCCTGTTTCTGTCAATTCATCATACTCATTCTCCATCCAGCCTGATTCCCTTTCTGGTGATGAGTTGTGATCCCTTGTAGGAGGAGAGGTGTTCTGGTTTCGGGTGTTTTCATCCTTTTTGCGCTGGTTTCTTCCCATCTTTATGGATTTATCCACCCGTCGTCTTTGTAGTTGTTGGCTTTCAGATTGGGTCTCTGAGTGGATGTCCAGTTTGTTGATGATGAAGTTATTTCTTTCTGTTTCTTAGTTTTTCTTCTAACATTCAGGCCCCTCTGCTGTAGGACTGCTGAGGTCCACTCCAGGCCCTGCTTGTCTGGGGATCGCCTGCAGCAGCTGCAGAACAGTAAGGGTTGCTGCCAGTTTCTTCTTCTGCTATCTTTGTCCTAGAAGGGTACCCGCCCGATGTCAGTCTGAGCTCTCCTTTATGAGGTGACTCTTTGGATATACGGGTGTCATGGAGCTGCTTGAAGAGACAGTTTGTCCTTTTAGGAGCTCAAGTGCTGAGCTGTGAGCTCCGTTGTTCATTCAGAGCTGCTGGGCAGGTACGTTTAAGTCTGCTGTGGCAGAACTCATAAACCCCCTTTTTTTTCCCCCAGGTGCTCTGTCGTGAGGACTTAGGGCTTTATTTATAAATTTCTGTTATGCTACTGCCTTTTTTCAGGGCTGCCCTGCCCAGCGAGGCAGCCTAGTCACTGTCTGCCTACAGAGGCTTTGCTGAGCTGCTGTGGGCTCCACCCAGTTGCCTTGTGAACTTCCCTGCAGTCCTGTTTATACAGGCATAGTTAGAACTGTCTCGGCAATGGCGGCCCACCTCTGTAATGGTGGACTCTTTCTGTAATGGTGGATGCCCCTCCCCCACAGAGCTGGACTGTCCTGGGTTCAGCTGTGCTTGCTGTGAAACTCTCAATCCAGAGCATTTCAGATTGCTGTTTTTTTGTGGGGGTTGGACCAGCAGAGCCTAATCACCTGGCTCCCTGCCTCAGACCCTCTTTTTTTTTTTTTTTTTTTTTTTTTTTTTTTTTTTTTTATCAGTTGAATGGGTGACTCTGTCTCCAAGGTGTTCCAGTTGCCTGTTGAAAAGGCACCAGGATCTGTGTGATTGCCGTGCAGTGACCCACTGCTGGCTGAAACAGCCGTGCTGAGATTTGTGGCTCTTTTTTTTCCGGAAATCTCCTGGCCTGGCTCCCTGTTTTAGTCCCCTTTTTTAATCAGTTGAATGGGTGACTCTGTCTACCAGGAGCTCCAATCACCAGCTAAAATGGCACCTGGAACCGTGTATTTTGTGCAGAGACCCGCCTCACCAGGGCGCCAGCCCAAACAGCTGGGTTTGCGACCCATGGGGCTCCTCCGCCTGGGAATCTCCTGGTCTGTGAACAATAAAAATCCATCTGTAAATGCAGTGTCCACTCACCCTCCGCGCTTCGGCTGGCAGCTGCAATCCTGAGCTCCTCTTAATCGGCCATCTTGGATCCTCCACACTTTTTTTTTTTAAGTACTCAAATTGCCTGGTACTAGGGAGTTCTGGTGGTTATAAAGATGGATCTCTACTAAAAATACAAAAAAAAAATTAGCTGGGCATGGTGGCGCATACCTGTAGTCCCAGCTACTCGGGAGGTTGAGGCAGGAGAATTGCTTGAACCCAGTAGGCAAGGGTTGCGGTGAGCCGAGATTGCACCATTGCACTCCAGTCTGGGTAACAAGAGTGGAAACTCTTTTAAAAAAAAAAAAAAAAAAAGATGCTTAACAAATGGTTTTTGCCATTAAGGAATTTATCTTGTTGAAGAGGCAAGATGTATCACTCACATAATGAAATCAGAGAGTTTTCAGTCAATATAGTAAACTAGAGAACAATTTCAAGTTGGCATGTTAAATGGGTAGGTAGTTCTTAAGGACAGAAGAGCCCAAAAGTTCTTTTGGAAGGTGCTAGACATATAGGTTAATGATAACCTGGAAAGCTTCCCAACTGGAGGGTGCTGACGAGGAAATATAGCATCAGTTCAGGCAAGGAGAGAGGAGGAGCAGTGTATAAACTGAAGTGGTAAGGACTCGGGATGAGACAGCGTGGCCAGAATAGAGGGAAAAGAAGCATGCTAGATGTTGTTAGTGCCAGCATTGAGGATTACATCTGAGTTTAGGTATTTGGGGACTCAGAAGTGTTCAGTTTACATCATTTTGGGAATCATGACATTAGTCTGTGAAGGAGGCTTGGACTATTAGGCCATAGTAGTTCCAGAACAGCCGAAGTGGTGACTTAAAGCTCACAGTCCTGAGGTGTGCAGTATTTGAGCAGATAACTCTGCTCAAATTCTTTGCTACCAACAGCTTGAAGTGAAACAGTAGATTTTCTACCTGCCCCCTCACCCCCGTTGCTTCCAGATGCTCACACTAACTGGTCTGCTCTGCTTGTTGCTGGATTGTGTTTCTTTTTTGTTTTCCCTGCAGAGAAACTTTCCATTTTGTTTTGGCTTTGCAGGATTTGGAGATAGTGCAAGGAGAAGAGGACCTGAAGGAACAGCTGGCCCAGGCTCTGCAGGAGGTAACTTTGCTATAGTACTAAGATTATGGTGGGCTGTGGAGTGGGGAGCAGCCAGGCATCACATGACCACTGGCTGCCTCTGCTGCTGAGCCCATACCTCCATGGCATCTCCAGTCTGCAAACAGAGCAGGTGGCAGCTGCTCACACCATCAGGTCAGAGATTTGGAGCCTTACAGACATGCCAGACAAGCATGAAAACTTAACATCTTCATCTGAACAGAAGTTGCTCTGGTGAAGATGGGATGGAGCTTTAGCAGTTAGGAGGCTCTCTGAGGAAGTGGCTCCACTTCCAGAAAGGCGAGGGCAGCAGAGGGAAAATGTGAGCTATGACTTGGCCACCAGGGCCCGTGAAGGCCTCTGTTACCGCACTGTCCCTAAGCTGTGGTCAACCAGAAGCAATTCGAGAACATACCGGTTAAGCATTTTAGGCCAGGTTGAGAATGTGTAGTTTAACAGTCAACAAAACATATCAATTTATTGAAAAGGTAAAGCTCAACAGTACTAAAATTCTCCTAAAATATTGCCTGTAATTTATTTAATTTAACCTGACTACTCTCATTTGGTTGTTTTTTTCTGTGCTTTTACATCTTTAAAACCTGCTTTGTCTTCTACCTTTAATGTATTATGATTGGTAATTTAGTGCACATTTAGTCAGGATGGTTCATCTCATTGGGGAAAGTGAGCAAATTTCATTTGAATTTGTTCAGAGGAATTTATCCTTACATTCTTTTACTGTAAACCTACCTCCCAATCTTACAGTGCTAACAGTCATATAGTATTATGACAAGGTGCTTGCCTTGATCTCCTTGAGGGTTGCACAAACAGCTTTGGAAAGAATTAGATGAAAATTAATTCAATCTTTTTAGAATTTTATTTTTTGAGCTTATTTTCTAGGGTGGGAGAATAGGTGTGCTTCCCCTTTGGAGCATTATTAAGTTAATATTCAGACATTGTTTTGAGACTGAAAAAGGATATGGCTCTGCTAGTTGGAAATCCCTGAGGCATCACTGATTGCCCTGCACCCTCTCCTGAGACAGGAAAACACACTATCATTTAGCATGGGATACTTGTCCACGCTTAAGATGTGATACTCTTAGGTCATGGTTCTATACCATCATGCCACTCTCAGGTGAAGGAATGGTGGTTTTTTGTTCTACCATGCTGGTCTCTTTGAAAGCTGTTCTTTACCAGACCATTGTAAAAACTTGCATTTATATACAGCTCAAAAAACTTCTCTGAATGCTTTTCATACCTGTTATTTTGCTTTGTTTTATTTGTTTATTTATATTGCAAGGTGGAGTTGTGCTCCTCTTGCCCAGGCTGGAGTTCAATGTCACAATCTCAGCTCACTGCAACCTCCGCCTCCTGGGTTCAAACGATTCTCCTGCCTCAGCCTCGCCTACCAAGTAGCTGGGATTACAGGCTTGCGCTACCACGCCTGGCTAATTTTGTATTTTTAATAGAGATGGGTTTTCTCCATGTTGGTCAGGCTGGTCTTGAACTCGCGACCTCAGGTGATCCACCTGCCACTGCACCCAACCTGTTACTTTCTTATCAATGCTGAGGTAGGAGGGGACACCTATTTTCCCAGTTTATTTTTATTTTTATTTTGAGACAGTGTCTCGTTCTGTCACCCAGGCTGTAGTGCAGTTGTGCAATCTCAGCTCAATGCAGTCTCCACCTCCCACGCTCCGGTGATCCTCCCACTTCAGTCTCCCGGGTAGCTGGAACCACAGGTGCGCACCGCCATGCCCAGCAAATTTTTTGTATTTTTTGTAGAGCTGGAGTTTCACCATCTTGCCCAGGCTGGTCTCAAACTCCTGAGCTCAAGTGATCCACCTGCCTTGGCCTCTTAAAGTGCTAGGATTACAGGTGTGAGCCATCACAACCAGCCATATTTTCCCATTTTATAGATGAGAAAGTTAAAATATACATATCTAATTAGAGAGTCAAGCTGAAGACCCAGGCTTTCTAATATAACTGCTTTTTTTTTTTCCCACAGAAGATTACACATTTTAAAATTTGGTTATTGAATTTCAAAATATTTCTTTTCAAAAATATTTATTCTACCTTCTTTTAAAAAGAATTTGAGGCAAGATTCTAAAATAAGAGCTATACTTAAGCATGAGGGTACTCATAAATTATATTTCATAGATGCGGAACCTCTTAACATTCAGCATAGGCATTTAGTCACAGTGAATGAGCGGTTAGCTCCGAGGTGTGCCTTCTCCAGAAGACACTGGCAGGGTTCAGGCAGCATTGTCTTATGAGCATATGTAGTGTATGATTTGTAGAATAAATAGGTTGAAGATCTTTTTTATTTCAATGAAAATGACTGTCTAATTTCTCTGATTCCCATTTCCCCCTGATTATTTCATAAAAGCCACTTCTAGTTCTGAATAGCTTGTAATTACTTACTAGTTCTTAAATAGTGGTTCCCAGAATCATTTGGGTGGCTTTAAAAAAAAAAAGCGCATTTCTGGGCCCCAAGCCAAACCTACAGAAGCAGACTCAGGGACGCAGTGAAAGTTCTTCAGTTGACTTGGATGGCCACCAGTGTTGGGTTAATTTCAGAGGCCCTAGTACATTTGGTGGCCGCCTTCTGTAACTGCCGTTTCCCCTGAAAAAAGCAGCAGGTAGGTAAGATAGCCTGATGGAATAAAGGCATTATTTTGAAATTGCCAATTTATCCATCCCTGAACCAAAGTCACTAACTAGAGGGAGAGAACAGGCATGTTTGTGGCTTAAAAGAATGATGCCGTGTAGTTCATCCTGAGTATGTATCTGCTATGTTTTTGCAGCATCGGGCTCTAATGGAAGAGCTAAATCGCAGCAAGAAGGATTTTGAAGCAATCATTCAAGCCAAGAACAAAGAATTGGAGCAGACCAAGGTACTGGAAAGAAGATGGGAGGTTTAGAATTTGGTTAGTGCATGCAACTCAGCATTTTCAACAGTGCAAGGGTTGCTATGGTAAATGAAGAGAGAGATTATGACTGCCCCTTGCCTCTGGGAAAATAATCTATAAAATTATTAAGGCCTACAGAAGGTTCTGCCTGTAAGACAACATCTATTTCTTCCCCTTGTTCAGAAGCAAAATGCTGGGAATAAGGCACTTGCATCCTGCATTCTAGTCCTTTGTCCATGGTGAATACTCCTTCAAGGTGTGTCGCTGATACAAACTGAGGGATATTGTAGTCAAGAAATAATTTGAATTACATAAACTGAAGTGAATTACTTAATGCAGTTCCTTCCCATGTCAAATAAGTAGAACTCTTGAATTAGGGGTTATAAACTTAAGTGCTTACCAGGGCCAGACTGGTAATAAAAGTGAGTGAAGTGGCCTGAATGTAAGAACACAGTGGGGAGCTGAGCAGCCTATGGCTTACTGGATAGGGGTACTTGCACCCGCTCCCGTCCCAGGAGGCCACTCTTCTCTCTCAGCCGATTGTTGCCATCCAGAAGTGCAGGCCCAGTGTTGTCAGATCTTCTGATTTTTCCACAGCAGACGAAAATCCAAATGTTTAAGTGAAAGATCTTAATTTTTAAATATTGGTACAACTTCAGCTGTGTGTGTGTGTGTGTGTGTGTGTGTGTGTGTGTGTGTTTAATATGAAGGCCAAACTAAACAAGTCTGCAGGGTGGATCCAGTCCACAGGCCACCAATTTGCAACCTCTGACTTGAAGTTAACACCTGAGTCTGACTAATCTCTCATCCTACCCGCTCCATGTACAGACCTAGAGCTGAAGGAGGGACTTGTTTTAGTTGGTTTGATTTCCTCTTTAAATCACCTAATACCTTCTTCTCCAACCTCCAAGAAACTACCACATCTTTTTAAACCCAGTGATTCATAAGTTCTCAGGGAATTTGACTATAGTTAGAAATGACTCCAGACCTTTTTCACTACCCTAAGCAGTCTGCCAGTCTTTGCTTTGAGTGGAAAAGAAAATAAGAAGATGAAAAATTAGCCAGCCACTCATAAATGCCCAAATGGTCTTTCCACTCCCCCTCCGGGACTCTTAATGCTTTCTCTTTTGGGGATGAAGTACTAAAATAAATGTCTGCTTCAAGAGAGCATATCTAGGATCCTACTTAAAAAGTGTGTCACATGTAGTCTGACCTCTTGGAGAAAACAGGGAGATGGTACTACAGGCCTCTGCAGGAGTGGGAAGTGGCAGGTATCATGGAGCATGGAGCCTGAAGGTAGTTCAAGAGGCCCTGTCTCCAGTTTTCTGCCTCCAGAGGTATACCTTACTTTATAGAAGAGACAGCTGGAAAGAACACAGCAACTTTATAACTAATTCACGTTTCCTGCCTCTCTGGACTATTCATGTCTCTTTTCTTGTCCAGTGAGTTTTTAATTGTTTAGGATGATTTTATGTAACATCTGAACTACAGCTTTCTATAGACTACTTAATATTCCATCTGGTCTTGAGTGGTTGGTGTGGTTAGTATGCCACCTACATTTTTTCTCATTTGATTACTTTTGGAGAAGGAGACAGAAACTACAATGCAAATACTGAAAAAGTGGTGTTTTAGTCCATTCAGTTTACTGTGGAAAAAAAAACCTTGAACTGCATAGCTTAAAAACAACAGAAATTTATTTCTCACCGTACTGGAGGTTGGGAAATCCAAGATCAGGGTGCTGGCATATTTGGTGTCAGTGAGGGCTGTCTTCTGACTGGAGTCTTGCTGTGTCCCTACATGGTGGAAGGGGCAAACAAGCTCTCCTTGGGCCCGTTTTATAAAGGCCACTACCCCCATTTATAAGCATGGAGCCCTCATGGCCTAGTCAGCTCCCAAAGGCCCACCTCTTAATACCATTACATTTGAAATTAAGTTTCAGCATGGGAATTTGGGGGGAAACACAAAACATTCAGACCATAGCAAGTAGGGAGGGAAAATAAAGGAGGTTAGTGCTCTGTTTTAGAAAACAAGTACTGAGAAACAGCAACCCTTAGGGAAAGTGTTTTATTCTCATGTTGCTGCACGAGAATGAATCATTAATTAAGACTGAATCCTATTTTAGAAAATTAACCCTGCTCCCTGTCCCATTTTGCATTTTTGTTGGTTTGCTGAATGACAGGTGGTGGTATGTTTCTTACAGGAAGAGAAGGAGAAGATGCAAGCACAGAAGGAAGAAGTTCTCAGCCACATGAATGATGTGCTAGAGAATGAGCTCCAATGTATTATTTGTTCAGAATACTTCGTTGAGGTAATTATGAACGGTTGCTCACCCCTTCTTTTTTCCTTTTTTTTTTTGGGGATGGAGTTTCGCTGTTGTTACCCAGACTGGAGTGCAATGGCGCGATCTCGGCTCACCGCAACCTCCGCCTCCTGGGTTCAGGCAATTCTCCTGCCTCAGCCTCCTGAGTAGCTGGGATTACAGGCACGTGCCACCATGCCCAGCTAATTTTTTGTATTTTTAGTAGAGATGGGGTTTCACCATGTTGACCAGGCTGGTCTCGAACACCTGAGCTCAGGTGATCTACCCACCTCGGCCTCCCAAAGTGCTGGGATTACAGGCATGAGCCACCACACCTGGCCAACCCCTTCTTATTCTTCCAACCCTGAGTGGAGTCTGGACTATACAGGCTGCTTCTGCTATAGGGAAACATTCTGAAGAGCTTTTCTTCCAGGAACTTATAACTATTTGATTTCAAAGTGACCTCTAGAGATGCCCACTACTTATTGGTTTTTATAATCTTTCCTTTCAGTGTCCTTTTTTGGTATTTCGTCTATTCTTAAATGTTTATTTGGTACGATTAACATTTTTAGCTGCAAATGAAGCCTTCATCTCTTTGTTGTTGAGGGGGAAAAAGGGCCAAATTAGATTTTGGAAGTATCAGAATAAAGCTGCTCAATAAAGCTATTCTTTACTTTGAATGGTCACAATGCTGAGAATATGCTTATAGTGCAGCCTTTTAAATGGGTAAACGTCATTAAAATGTGGTCACTTTGGGAATTCAAGGCCCAAGCTGAATATATTTCAGGGACTCTGAGGCTCCTTATGGAAATGAAACATCTTCCTACCATTCGTTAGCCTATCATAATTTTTGCACTGGCTTATTTATTTATTTAACAAATTCTGCCATTTGTGACCAGTTCATCTTAGACCACAAGTGTTAAAGTCAAGTTGCTAAATGACAGTGCTTTTCAGACTCCTTTAAAAAGAAGGCTGGGTGCAGTGGCTCACACCTGTAATCTCAGCACTTTGGGAGGCCAAGGCATGCGGATCACTTGAGGTCAAGAGTTTGAGACCAGCCTGGCCAACATGGTGAAACCCTGTCTCTACTAAAAATACAAAAATTAGCTGGCCGTGGTAGTGTGTGCCTGTAGTCCCAGCTACTCAGGAGGCTGAGGCAGAAGAATCACTTCAATTCGGGATGCAGAGGCTACAGTGAGCCAAGATCACACCACTGTACTCCAGCCTGGATGACAGGGCAAGGCAGAGAAAAATGAAAACAAAAATAAAAAGAAAAATGCAGGTCGAGTGCAATGGCTCATGCCTATAATCTGAGCACTTTGGGAGGCTGAGGTGTGTGGATCACCTGAGGTCAAGAGTTTGGGACCAGGCTGGTAAACATGGCAAAACCCTGCCTCTACTAAAAATATAAAAATTAGCCTGGCATGGTGGTGTGCACCTGTAATCCCAGCTACTCGGGAGGCTGAAGCAGGAGAATTGCTTGAACCCAGGAGGCGGAGGTTGCAATGAGCCGAGATCATACCACTGCCGCACTCCAGCATGGGTTACAGAGCAAGACTCTGTCTCAAAAAAAAAAAAAAAAAAAAAAAAGGGAAATGTATACAAAAAAAAAAAAAATAAAAAAAAAAAAAAAAGGGGAGAAAAAAAAAAAAAAAGGAAAACAAAAAAAAAAAAAAAAAAAAAAAAGGGAAATGTATACACACAGCTTTCTTTTCTCAGGTGATCTATCTTTAGGGAGGTTGGGTCCGTTAGCCTCTTAAAAAAATCTCTCCTGGGCAGACCTGTTTCTTTTGCTCTGGATTATACTTTAGGTCATAATTTCCCCCATAATGATTCCCTACTTTGGAGAAACTCAGGGTTGGTTTGACAGGGTTTATGGACTCCAGTAGAGGAAAACAAGGAAAGGGGGTTGAAATAAATGATGAGTTAGCCAACTGGGAGCATCTGCAGAGACATATAAGACTTAATCAATTTGACCTGTGTTTTATTCACAGAATACTGTCTTGTCTACTCTACTGATCACCTCTTAAAATCAGTCTCAGAAAGATGTTTTATTTTACTTATTTATTTGTTTATTTTTGAGACAGAGTCTCACTGTGTCGCCTAGGCTGGAGTGCAGTGGCGCAATCTCTGCTCACTGCAACCTCCACCTCCTAGGTTCAAGCAATCCTGCCTCAACCTCCCAAGTAGCTGGGAGTACAGGCACCCACCACCACACCTAGCTAATTTTTTTGTATTTTTAGTAGAGATGGGATTTCACCATGTTGGCCAGGCTGGTCTTGAACTCCTGACCTCAGGTGATCCGACTGCCTGGGCCTCCCAAAGTACTGGGATTACAGTGAGCCTGGCCAGGTGTTTCATTTTTATCAGATGGGTTTTCAGGACTGTTTATGAGAGCTTGTCTCATATAATAAACACAGTGTTCCCTAGATTCTGTGCTCAGCTTGACGTTTGAAAAATACATAGTATCCATGTTACTTTGCACTGTTATCCTAAAAGCAGGAATGAGGACTTTTGAGCCTCAGAAAAAGTTGTGTTTTAGGAGATGTACATAAACAAGAGTAAAAAAGAGAAAGGTTTTATTTTTAGGAGTGAAAAGGGCTCTGGCAGAAATTGACCAGAGGGACTACTCAGAGGAGTCCCTCAAATACAGGTTTCCTTTTGCTTTCTCTCTTTATTGGCCCATTTACTTAGATGTTCAGGCACTGTCAATAAATTCATTACATTTTTTAGTTTCTTTTTTGCTTAGCATTTTTGGTTGCCTTCTATATTATTTTACTTTTTTAGTTTCTTTAGAGATGATATCTTATATAATTCTGTATACTAATATTTAGTATGCATTCTCTTTCATTTGTTAATTAGCAAGCACATAAATTTGTTTTTCTTTTAAAAAAATTGTTTTATAAAAGCATCAGATTGGTGGAAAATACTTGTAATTTTTATTGTTTGTCTTTATTTGTTTGTTTTTGTTTTATTTCCAGACAGGGTCTCACTGTGTCGCCCAGGCTAGAGTGCAGTGACGCCATCATGGCTCACTGCAGCCCCCACGTCACAGGCTCAAGTGATCTTGCCACTCCAGCCTCCTGACTAGCTGGGACTACAGACTGTGCCACCATGCCTGGCTGTTTTTGTTTTTTTTTTTTCTTGTAGAGCTGAGGTTTCACCATGTCTCTCAGGCTGGTCTCGAATTTCTGGGCTCAAGCAATCCACCAGCTTCAGCCCCCCAAGTGCTGGGATTAGAGGTGTAAGCATTCACAAATTGTTCTCATTAGGGAATAATTACTAGTCCTACTCATGTCCAGTAACATTTTGTTTGCAAGGTGGTCCCCACATTGGCAGCGTGGTCTGAGTTGGTCGACTGAAACAGATAAATCAGCCTGCCTGGAGCCTGAGTCTGTGACCTTAACTTTGACAAAAGAAAGTAATTGTCTAAAATAAAGCTTAAAATTTCCCAACCCTAAGATAGATAGATAGATTGATTGATTGATTGATTGGAGAAAGAGTCTCCCTCTGTCACCCAGGCCAGAGTGCAGTGATATAATTTTGGCTCACTGTGACCTCCACCTCCTGGGTTCAAGCGAATCTTGTGCCTCAGCCATCTGAGTAGCTGGGATTACTGGTGTATACCACCATGACCGGCTAATTTTCGTATTTTTAGTAGAGACAAGGTGTTGCCATGTTGCCCCGGCAGGTCTCGAACTCCTGACCTCAGGTGATCCACCCACCTCAGCCTTCCAAAGTGCTAGGATTACAGGCATGATCCATCGTGTCTGACCCAACCCTAAGAATGATTCTAATGCTATTTGTAAGCCTTCGACATGGGATTGTGGTTAACTTTCCATTTGGCCTTGACATTCGCTCCTGTCCTAACTTTGAGATCACAAGCATCCTGAGAAAGTAGCCATGAAGGTTCTGATATGTGTGTTCACATTCCTATTGTAGGCTGTCACCTTGAACTGTGCCCACAGTTTCTGTTCCTACTGTATCAGTGAATGGATGAAGCGGAAGATAGAATGCCCCATTTGTCGGAAGAACATTGAGTCTAAAACATACTCTTTGGTTCTGGACAATTGCATTAATAAGATGGTAGATAATCTGAGCTCAGAAGTGAAAGAACGACGGATTGTTCTCATTAGGGAACGAAAAGGTGAGTGGGTGTAAGAATCCCTGCCCCTCAAGGAAGGACTTATTTACTTCCAAACTTCAGCACATTTTTTTGGAAGAGAAAGAGTCAGATAAATGATTCTTAAACTAGGGAAGAGGTGGAATAAATGGGGAGGAGTAAAGGGAGTTAAAGAATGCATGAGAGGAAGAGTTGACATAGAATTCCCCACAACTGTTACTTGAGCAGCAGGACAGTGGGAGGCCAAGAATGTGTGCCTTGGTTGTGGGGGTAAAATAAAGATGTGATTTTAAAAAAACACAGACGTTTTGCTGCACCAATCACTAGATGGTGCTGTTGTCAAGACCCTTTAGTTGCTGTCCAGGTGTTGAAAAACCCTTGAGTTGAGCATACAGTGAGTTATAAATAGGATAGTAGGGCCAAGAATCTGACCCTGACTTGCAGCTGTGGTTTGAAACTGGCTCTCAGTTGGTCACCCAGAATGGAGGCAGCAAGCTTGTCACAGAGGCAGGAAGTGCAGAGGCTGAGCAGGACGTGTGTCTGAGCCTGTTATGCCCAAGGAATACATCCTGACCTATGGGAGGGCGGGTCGGCCTTTGGAAGTTCATTCATTGGAACTGAAGTTTTATCACTTTACTGACAGCTGTGTGCTCTTGGGTTTTGTGCCTAAATTTAAGCCCCCACAGATTTTCACCTCCAAGAGCTACTTGATTCTGGCAGAATCCCATTGCCCTTCCTTTTCACCTCCCATGACTCCATAAGCATTTATAGGAATACTACACTAGGCATCGGGAGAAAAAGATAAGACATTATCTCAGCCCTTACAGCACTCATGTCTGGTGGAGGAGATAGAAAGGCAAGTAGATAAAGTGATGAGCTCCATATCAGGGTGCTTGAAACTTCAGAGGAGGAGACACACCTGATGTGGCCTGGGCAAGTGCAGCTATAGGAGAAAGCTTCATCGAGGAAATGACATTTGAATGAGCCTTAAAGCTTCCCTAGGGGGCTAGCTTTCCAAGCAGAGGCAATAGCACAAGCAAAACAGAGGCATGAGAAGCAGTGACCTGCCCTGCCCCAATTCCCAGTGTAGCCCACACAAGACATAATATTCACATGATGCCAAGGCTTAGAAAGTATCTACGGAGGCCTTGTGAATGTTTCTTCTTCCTTTGCCTTATTGAGAGGAGCAGTGATCTGGGAATCCAGATCTGGCCAAGATCAGGTTGTGACCTTTCAGCTGAAGTATGCTGAGTCGAGGGATGGGGTTGAGGGGCAAACCTAGGTACCCCCATGGCTTTTTTCACCCAGTCTACCACCTAAGTTCCCTCCTTGCAATCAAAGCATGGTAAATGGCTTCACAAAACATTAGAACGGGAAAGAAGAGTCAGGAACTTATGATTCACGCCTGTTATCCCAGCACTTTGGGAGGATGAGGTCAGGAGTTCGAGACCAGCCTGGCCAACATGGTGAAACCCTGTCTGTACTAAAAACAAAAAAATTAGCTGGGCATGGTGGTGTACACCTGTAGTCCCAGCGTCTTGGAAAGCTGAGGCAGAAGAATCACTTGAACCTGGGAGGCAGAGGTTGCAGTGAGCGGAGATTGCACCCACTGCACTCCAGCCTGGGTGACAGAGTGAGATTGTGTCTCAAAAAGAAAGGAAAGAGGGCCGGGCGCAGTGGCTCAAGCCTGTAATCCCAGCACTGGGAGGCCGAGGCGGGTGGATCACGAGGTCAAGAGATCGAGACCATCCTGGTCAACATGGTGAAACCCCGTCTCTACTAAAAATACAAAAAATTTGCTGGGCATGGTGGCGCATGCCTGTAATCCCAGCGACTCAGGAGGCTGGGGCGGGAGAATTGCCTGAACCCGGGAGGCGGAGGTTGCGGTGAGCCGAGATCGCACCATTGCACTCCAGCCTGGGTAACGAGCAAAACTCCGTCTCAAAAAAAAAAAGGAAGGAGGGAAAGAAGGGCCCTGTGTCCTAAGTTCACATCTGACTCCTGTGACAGAGTTAATTCTGCAGAGTAATAACAGATCCCTCTTTTCTCTCCAAAGGCTAAAGAGGGTATCTCTCACCTTTTTGCTAACACTAGAGGGCCACACAGTAAAATGAGTCAGGCTCCCTGTTACGTGCATCGGCTGGGAGCAGTTCTGGCACCCATCTTGGTTTCTGTAGTTATCTCATTGAATGCAGCTTTGAGGTTTTCTCTAGAGATCGGCAGGTTTTCTGAGACCTGATTTAGGGAAAGACATGCCAGAGTTATCAACAGCTTCACTGGGCTTAGAGAAAATTCTCAGTTTAAATACCAACCTTCCTTCCATATTCCAGGGCCAATTGAAAGCTGGTTTAATCCCCGTTGCATGGGAATTTTTTAAAAGCACCAAATTTAGGATCTGGGAACTAGGATTGGCACACCTATAATTGTCAGAGCCCCAACACTGCAGGCCCTGGGCTCAGGAATTGCTCTTATAAATTCAGAAGAGACCTGCCTGCCTGTGGCAGCAGGGAGTTGTCCATGCAGGCATGCCTGTATTCCGATTTCACCAAGAGCAGCCTCACTTCGAGGCTGCCTCGGCTGGTTATTGAAGTTTCACGTGTCAGTGGGAGAGGTGAAGTCTCATGACTGATTAGCCATTGATCTCTTGTGTGAGGCCAGAGGAGAGGAGGAGAGGGAGAATGTTAGGATGCTGGGTCCTGAGTTGGAGAACGGATGCTCTGGAGCCAGGGCACAAGACAGACATTCAGCAAGTCTTGTGTCACGAGGCATTTGGCTCTCTGGGATATGGACATGAGATTTTTCTGAATGGAAAAGTTGTTTTTGAAATCCCTTATAGAGGCTCTCCCTCTGGAGCTGGTGAGGTGAGAGGGCAGTCTTCTGTCAGCTGCTCCCCTCCCGTGTCTTCTGTTCTCATTCGATGTTAGTTGGTTGACAAGAGTGTTAAAACTCTTGTTTTGCTTTTCCTAGCAGTTTCTTTGTGTTGTACTCAGAAAAAAACTAATGATGTAGAAATAAAATCTCCTTGGCCCTTTAGAACAGTGATTTCAACCAAGGGACTTTTTCAAACTACATTCCTCAGCTCCCTTGCTACTATTTTTTTTTTTTTTTTTTTAATGTCGTCTTGCTCTGTCGCCCAGACTGAAGTGCAATGGTGCGATCTCGGCTCACTGCAACCTCCGCTTCTTGGGTGTAAGTGATTCTCCTGCCTCAGCCACCCGAGTAGCTGCAATTACAGGTGCGCACCACCATCCCCAGCTAATTTTTGTATTTTTAGTAGAGAGAGGGTTTCACTATGTTGGCCAGGCTGGTCTCCAACTCCTGAGCTCAAGTAATGTGCCCCTCTCAGCCCCCCAAAGTGCTGGGATTACAGGCATGAGCCACCACGCCCTGCTCCTTGCTACTATAATAGTGAATTGTGGCTACTAGTGAGAGTGTGCCATGGCCTTCACATGTGCTGAGGTGGGGAGAGGTGTTTGTGAACTATTAACTTGTGTGAATCTGAGAGACAAAGGCCCCTCCAGAGGTTGGGGGTCTCGGGGAAGATGGACCCAGGTCAGACCACATGGCCTGTGTCTCTTGCTAGCTTCCTATAGGTGAAGTAGAGGGTGTTCCCAACACAGGACAGGATAAACTGGCAAAGCCCAGGCTCTGAAGACTGTCCATCAGCCCACCTGTAAGGTTCTCCCTGATATGGCCCATCCTCCTTTGCTGAAAGACAGCCTTTTAAAGGGATGTTTGAGGGAGTGGCAGCAGTAATCCTGTCTGGCAAGTTGAACTCTTCTAGAGAGAATACTTGTTAGCAGGTACTTGTAACCTACTCAGTCCTGTCCCTAGAGAATCAGGGTCATGTGCATGAAGTCTGCATTTCTGCCTGCCCTGTATAGGACCGTGTTTGTGTATGGGAAATTGGATCTTGGCAAGGTCAGGATGTGGTGGGAGTGTCCACATGCTTGTACTCAAATAGTTACATAACGCTGTATTCTTAAAAATCTTTTCACTTTAGGCCGGGCGTGGTGGCTCACGCCTGTAATCCAAGCACTTTGGAGGCCAAGGCGGGCGGATCACCTGAGGTCGGAAGTTCAAGACCAGCCTGACCAACATGGTGAAACCCTGTCTTAAAAAATAAAAAAAGAAATACCTTTTAAAGCTGAGCGCAGGCCTGGCGCGGTGGCTCACGCCTGTAATCCCAGCACTTTGGGAGGCTGAGGCGGGTAAGTCACGAGGTCAAGAGATCGAGACCATCCTGGTCAACATGGTGAAACCCCATCTCTGCTAAAAATACAAAAAATTTGCTGGGCATGGTGGCGC